>NC_053389.1:403748678-404104495 GCF_905171765.1 Bufo bufo
TGACTGTGGTGATCACCCCATATAGACTCCCTGATCACCCCCCTGTCATTGATCACCCCCCTGTCATTGATTACCCCCCTGTAAAGCTCCATTCAGACGTCCGCATGATTTTTACGGATCCACTGATAGATGGATCGGATCCGCAAAACGCATCCGGACGTCTGAATGAAGCCTTACAGGGGCATGATCAATGACTGTGGTGATCACCCCATATAGACTCCCTGATCACCCCCCTGTAAAGCTCCATTCAGATGTCCGCATGATTTTTACGGATCCACTGATAGATGGATCGGATCCGCAAAACGCATCCGGACGTCTGAATGAAGCCTTACAGGGGCATGATCAATGACTGTGGTTATCACCCCATATAGACTCCCTGATCACCCCCCTGTCATTGATCACCCCCCTGTCATTGATTACCCCCCTGTAAAGCTCCATTCAGACGTCCGCATGATTTTTACGGATCCACTGATAGATGGATCGGATCCGCAAAACGCATCCGGACGTCTGAATGAAGCCTTACAGGGGCATGATCAATGACTGTGGTTATCACCCCATATAGACTCCCTGATCACCCCCCTGTCATTGATTACCCCCCTGTAAAGCTCCATTCAGACGTCCGCATGATTTTTACGGATCCACTGATAGATGGATCGGATCCGCAAAACGCATCCGGACGTCTGAATGAAGCCTTACAGGGGCATGATCAATGACTGTGGTGATCACCCCATATAGACTCCCTGATCACCCCCCTGTCATTGATTACCCCCCTGTCATTGATCACCCCCCTGTAAAGCTCCATTCAGACGTCCGCATGATTTTTACGGATCCACTGATAGATGGATCGGATCCGCAAAACGCATCCGGACGTCTGAATGAAGCCTTACACGGGCGTGATCAATGACTGTGGTTATCACCCCATATAGACTCCCTGATCACCCCCCTGTCATTGATCACCCCCCTGTCATTGATCACCCCCCTGTCATTGATCAACCCCCTGTCATTGATCAACCCCCCTGTCATTGATCACCCCCCTGTAAGGCTCCATTCAGACATTTTTTTGGCCCAAGTTAGCGGAATTATTTTTTTTTTTTCTTACAAAGTCTCATATTCCACTAACTTGTGACAAAAAATTTAATCTCACATGAACTCACCATACCCCTCACGGAATCCAAATGCGTAAAATTTTTTCGACATTTATATTCCAGACTTCTTCTCACGCTTTAGGGCCCCTAGAATGCCAGGGCAGTATAAATACCCCACATGTGACCCCATTTCGGAAAGAAGACACCCCCAGGTATTCCGTGAGGGGCATATTGAGTCCATGAAAGATTGAAATTTTTGTCCCAAGATAGCGGAACGGGAGACTTTGTGAGAAAAAAATAAAAAATATCAATTTCCGCTAACTTGTGCCAAAAAAAAAAAATTTCTATGAACTCGCCATGCCCCTCATTGAATACCTTGGGGTGTCTTCTTTCCAAAATGGGGTCACATGTGGGGTATTTATACTGCTCTGGCATTCTAGGGGCCCCAAAGCGTGAGAAGAAGTCTGGTATCCAAATGTCTAAAAATGCCCTCCTAAAAGGAATTTGGGCCCCTTTGCGCATCTAGGCTGCAAAAAAGTTTTTTTTCATACAAAGTCTCATATTCCACTAACTTGTGACAAAAAATAAAAACTTCCATGAACTCACTATGCCCATCAGCGAATACCTTGGGGTCTATTCTTTCCAAAATGGGGTCACTTGTGGGGTAGGTATAATGCCCTGGTATTTTAGGGGCCCAAATGTGTGGTAAGGAGTTTGAAATCAAATTCTGTAAAAAATGACGAGTGAAATCCGAAAGGTGCTCTTTGGAATATGGGCCCCTTTGCCCACCTAGGCTGCAAAAAAGTGTCACACATCTGGTATCTCCGTACTCAGGAGAAGGTGGGGAATGTGTTTTGGGGTGTCATTTTACATATACCCATGCTGGGTGAGATAAATATCTTGGTCAAATGCCAACTTTGTATAAAAAAATTGGAAAAGTTGTCTTTTGCCAAGATATTTCTCTCACCCAGCATGGGTATATGTAAAAAGACACCCCAAAACACATTCCCCAACTTCTCCTGAGTACGGAGATACCACATGTGTGGCACTTTTTTGCAGCCTAGGTGGGCAAAGGGGCCCATATTCCAAAGAGCACCTTTTGGATTTCACTGGTCATTTACCTACTTACCACACATTAGGGCCCCTGGAAAATGCCAGGGCAGTATAACTACCCCACAAGTGACCCCATTTTGGAAAGAAGACACCCCAAGGTATTCCGTGAGGGGCATGGCGAGTTCCTAGAATTTTTTATTTTTTGTCACAAGTTAGTGGAAAATGATGATTTATTTTTTTTTATTTTTTTTTCATACAAAGTCTCATATTCCACTAACAAAAAATAAAAACTTCCATGAACTCACTATGCCCATCAGCGAATACCTTGGGGTCTCTTCTTTCCAAAATGGGGTAACTTGTGGGGTAGTTATACTGCCCTGGCATTCTAGGGGCCCAAATGTGTGGTAAGGAGTTTGAAATCAAATTCTGTAAAAAATGACGAGTGAAATCCGAAAGGTGCTCTTTGGAATATGGACCCCTTTGCCCACCTAGGCTGCGAAAAAAGTGTCACACATCTGGTATCTCCGTATTCAGGAGAAGTTGGGGAATGTGTTTTGGGGTGTCTTTTTACATATACCCATGCTGGGTGAGAGAAATATCTTGGCAAAAGACAACTTTTCCCATTTTTTTATACAAAGTTGGCATTTGACCAAGATATTTATCTCACCCAGCATGGGTATATGTAAAATGACACCCCAAAACACATTCCCCAACTTCTACTGAATACGGAGATACCAGATGTGTGACACTTTTTTGCAGCCTAGGTGGGCAAAGGGGCCCACATTCCAAAGAGCACCTTTCGGATTTCACTGGTCAGTTTTTACAGAATTTGATTTCAAACTCCTTACCACACATTTGGGCCCCTAGAATGCCAGGGCAGTATAACTACCCCACAAGTGACCCCATTTTTGAAAGAAGAGACCCCAAGGTATTTCGTGATGGGCATAGTGAGTTCATGGAAGTTTTTATTTTTTGTCACAAGTTAGTGGAATATGAGACTTTGTAAGAAAAAAAAAAAAAAAAAAATCATCATTTTCCGCTAACTTGTGACAAAAAATAAAAAGTTCTATGAACTCACTATGCCCATCAGCGAATACCTTAGGGTGTGTACTTTCCGAAATGGGGTCATTTGTGGGGTGTTTGTACTGTCTGGGCATTGTAGAACCTCAGGAAACATGACAGGTGCTCAGAAAGTCAGAGCTGCTTCAAAAAGCGGAAATTCACATTTTTGTACCATAGTTTGTAAACGCTATAACTTTTACCCAAACCATTTTTTTTTTACCCAAACATTTTTTTTTTATCAAAGACATGTAGAACAATAAATTTAGAGCAAAATTTATATATGGATGTCATTTTTTTTGCAAAATTTTACAACTGAAAGTGAAAAATGTCATTTTTTTGCAAAAAAATCGTTAAATTTCGATTAATAACAAAAAAAGTAAAAATGTCAGCAGCAATGAAATACCACCAAATGAAAGCTCTATTAGTGAGAAGAAAAGGAGGTAAAATTCATTTGGGTGGTAAGTTGCATGACCGAGCAATAAATGGTGAAAGTAGTGTAGGTCAGAAGTGTAAAAAGTGGCCTGGTCTTTCAGGGTGTTTAAGCACTGGGGGCTGAGGTGGTTAAAAAAAATATTTCCTAATTCTATTTCAAATTGCTTTAGAGATTGTGGGGAAAGAGGTTCTCTATGCCACATGTGGAGGAGCTATGAATTGACTTAAAAAAAAAGAAATGGGTTGAAGATTTAAAGGATAACTGTCGTATTATTATTTTTTTTGGGAGTATTGGATTGTGGTGATTAATATCACCTGTGTGGCCCTATTTCAACTTTTCACTGTGTATTCAATTACCCCTTAATTCCACCTTTTTACTCCCTGTTCTGCCTATTTTTACCTGGGTTTAAAATAGGGTTGCTAGGCATGGTCTGTCTATCTGTTGATAGACGAAAAACGCAGCGTGCAGGGTCACATTACTGACAGTCAGGGACTGTAAGTAAATTATTAAAGCCAGGTCCTCCCCAGGAGCTGATAACAGTGCCTGGGCTGTGTGCACTTCTCCCTGTCCCTGCGCTTGGCAGACGCTCCCTCACTCAGCAGAGCTGGAGAAGTAGGGTTGAAGCAGCGCAGACCAGGGAAGGGAGATCTGCCATCTGCTCAGTGTTTACATGAAAGCAACATGTGGTAAGAGGACCCCTTTGTGCTGCAGGAGATTAACCCTTTAGGGGGAGGGCTCTGGTTACTGACACTTTTGGGGGCTATTGTTACTGGCTAGTGAGGGCAGGAGGGATTAGCCTCAGGGTGAGGGCAGTGGCGGCCATCTTAACTGAATAGTGAAACTGCAGTTTTATGCAGACTGGTTGCTAAGGGCTGAATCTTATTAACCCCTTAGTGACCACCCATACGTGTTTTTACTGACGTAAACAAAGGGGGTTTTAGCTAAACGGCTGGCTTTGATCAATCATTACATGTACTTAAAATGGTGCATTAAAAACTATAACTTGTCCTGCAAAAAATAAGACCTCATACAAGTACATTTAAAAAAAACAAAAAAAGTTCTAGCTCTTGGAATGCAATTTTTAAAAAATGTGCTTGGTCACTAAGGGGTTAAATACGGGGTAAGTCAATCTAATAGTAACTGATTCTGGAATATCATGTTATTAGTAACTACATATATGAAAATTGAAATTAGAGTCTAAATGTGACAGTTATCCTTTAATTTATAATATAGAAGACAGGAGAATTCAATTGCTAACCACAATTTTTTTATTTGGAGATAAAATTGAATCAGTTACAATGTAAATATATTGATACAGCATGTATTGTCAGCAGTAAGAACATATTTGGCGAGTACATGAAAGCATAATTAATAATCTTAAATTTTTTTCATTTTGTTTTTTTCTCCCCACCATCTTGGAGCCATAACTTTTTTATGTTTTTATTCACATAGCTATATGAGGGCTTGTTTTTTGCAGGACAAAATATATAGCACCTACCAGTGGCCATTTGGCTCCAGGAGAAGTATATAGTGAGCTCAGCATGCATGTTGGTACTTGCATCCCTGGATCCAATGAAAGCTGTAATGGCACCGGATGGGGTTAAAAGCAGAGTGTGCTTGGCGTGCATGCTGCACCTGCATTCCCTGGACTTTGTGTGGCTATCATAGCCATAGGAACTAGTGTTAGGGACCACTCCATAGAGGCGACCTTGACGTGGCGAGTGGTTATTACGGTTTGGCCAAAATGTACACCAATGCCTCATCCAGCATAGAGGCAGGGCAGAATGCTGGTTGCAGAGTGCCATTGCAAATATATAAATAGCACAAAATATTTGAGCAGCTTGAGATATACATATAGGTACATATAGGTGTGCTTACTCCTCCCCCCATTGGTTGGTTCATGCACATGGAGGTGACTAGGAGCAGCACACCATATGTGCGGCGTCTGCGCTCCTGAACATAGAAGCCCAATGGCTTAGGTAGGTTTAGCGTAGGACCCGCCTGACTTGAGACCACCTTGGCGCTTGGTAGGCGGGCTTAGATGTGTTTTGATCAAAATATATTGATTAAGTGTCTCAGATATTATCATATCAGAGTGAGGACTTTGTCCATATATAATGCTTGCATCTACTTCACTAAGTGCATTATTATCTTATTTCTATGGTTTTCTTCAATAATATGGCCAGGGACATCCGCACATTTGTATATGATATCGTGCAGGATGTTTTTATCTAAGTTTTATTTTTTTGTCTATGTAGTATTTGCTTGAGGGAGTGGCACCTTCAAGTGTGAATGCGCACCTATTTTATCTTGGGAGTAGCATTCCTCTGCACTTTTGCCCTTCCTATCCAATAGAGCGCCTTGAATAGGTTGTACATATTGGTATGCTTACTCCTCCTCCCATTGGTTGCTTCATGCACATGGAGGTGACTAGGAGCAGCACACCATATGTGCAGCGTCTGCGCTCCTGAACATAGAAGCCCAATGGCTTAGGTAGGTTTAGCGTAGGACCCGCCTGACCTAAGACCACCTTGGCGCTTGGTAGGCAGGCTTAGATGTGTTTTGATCAAAATATATTGACTAAGTGTCTCAGATATTATCATATCACAGTGAGGACTTTGTCCATATATAATAATGCTTGCATCTACATCACTAAGTGCATTATTATCTTATTTCTGTGGTTTTCTTCAGCTTGAGATATATAATTAGATTTGCATTATAGTCCTCTTATTTGATCTAAAAGAGAGCACAAAAAATGGATGCAAAACAAATTATCGATGAATAATTGTATTGATCTTGATTAATCTTGCAATATTAAGAAATCGCACACAAAAAAGGATAGCCTCTGTTCGTACTGTCTATATAGTCGTAATTGTACTTACTATTTTGTAGGAGTTCGCCTGCTTCTTTGCATATGCTGCGGCATCCCACGTGTTGCAAAATAGACACTTTTTTCGAACTTTCCTGGCTCTTTGCTGGCTCTCCCTATGAGTGAGTTCTGCTTGGGATCTTCGGTGAGTTAAAGATTAGTGGTATGCCAATTTTTCAAACAGCGGCCGAGGGTTGCGGTTGTTTCAGTCGAAAATATGCCGATTTTCAAACCAGCGACTGAGGGTTGCGGTTATTTCAATCGAAGGATTTATCAGGTCTCACTGACTTACTTAAGTTTGTGTTGCTCAGATTCGGCTTCGGCGTCCCACGTGATTATGATGTCACGATCCCTTTACTTAATTCTTTTTCTGCTGAAGCGCTCCAGAGGTTGTAGTATTCAAGAGATAACTTGTTTATTTTCCATAAGAAGACTTCCCCATACGCGTTTCGGAGTTAACTGTGACTCCTTCCTCAGTGGTTGTCTTTCCTATGGATATGGTGGGTTTAAATACTTTTCCAAAAGGCTGTTCCCAATTAAGCATTTGGTGCTGTACCCAAACTGTGGGATGGATCTGCATTTAACTTAGTTGCTCTCCATTTCTGCTCAAAATATTTGATTATGTTATTGTCTATCTTTCAGCGGTTTGTCTGCGGTATCAGTGTGTTTTCATTAAATTAGAAATATTGATGCCAAAATTTTGCACATATATAGTCACTCCAAAGCATGTGCTCATAAATTCATTTGACATGAAACATCTTCAGAGTGCATCAATTCCTAAAATCCTACATAAAATTCAGCATATGTGTTTCCAAGCATTTTATAAAAAAGCAATTATTTCCTAAAAACATTTCTATACAATACATTCCTAAAACAATTCTATCGAAGAATCCTCTCCGAAAGGAACCTCATTGAAAAAATTTTCATCAAAATTTATTTATCAAAAATTACTCATCTAAAGTTTTTCATCAAGTAAACTTCATCGAAAAGATTCATTGAAAAATTCTCTTCGAAAAGACCTCCTCTTTCTCGAAAACTAAGGAGCATCATCTCGAAAAACTCCTCTTAGAGGAATTCTAATGAAGTTTCTCAAGTGGGTCTCCGAATTACTCCTATATATAATGTGTCTCATTTCTTGAAGGTGGTTTCTAGTAATGTATACTTTTATTTCTTTTGCTCTTTTGTCCCTTTTTTTCTTTTTTTTTAGTTTTTTGGGCTTTTTTCTTTTTTCTTTTTCCTTAGGTGATAGATAGGGGTATTTGTAGATAATTGTATTCCAGTAGAAAATCATATTCTAGTAGAAAAAGGGGGGACCCGACATACCATAAATCTGTCAGGTCTCCCGTTGATGCAGGGCCCCAACCCCCCTACAAAAACCCAAAGAGTTCCAGTTCGGCATTAAGCCCCACTGGTAGGAGAGTATTAAATTCAAATATATTCTTTGATTCTGTTCTAGACATCTTCTTTATATGATCACCTCCTCTGCAATCTATCTCAACTTTTTCAAAAGCTTCAAATGTGAGTCCCCTGGGATCTTGATTGTGTTGAATTTTTTAATTAGATTAGATAAAATATGTTTTTCGTATCCTTTTTAATGTTTGATATATGTTCTGCTATACGTACTTTAAGTGTCCTTTTTGTTCTACCTACGTACTGCATATTACACGGGCATTGTATTATGTATATCGCACTGCTAATATTACAGGTGAGAAATTATTTCATTATATGTTGATGAGTGTTAGTTGTGGATTTGATCAAAGTGGTTTTTCTAGGAAAAGACGTGGATTTACATCCCGAACATTTTCCACATCTATGAAAGCCCGTAAGACTTATCCATTTTTTTATAGATGGTTGTGATTTAATTTGGATAGCAATAGTCGGGGCTAACTTCAGTCCTAAATTTGGTGCCTTCTTGAACGCTATATGTGGAAATCCTGGTATTAAGTGTCCTATTATCTTATCTTTAGTTATAAAGTGCCAGTGCTGATTAATTATGTTTCACTTTTTTATATTGTTTATTGAAGGGTTTTTGGTGTCAAAAAATGAAGCTCGATCTAATTGATGAACTGTAGTAAGTGCCGTTTCTAATACTTCCAATGGGTATTGTTTTTTGAGGAATTGATCTTTTAATTGTATGGCTTCCTCTTCAAATGTTTCTACCTCAGAGCAGTTCCTTTTAATTCGTCTAAATTGTCCTGACGGTATATTTATTAACCATTGAGGCAAATGGCAACTGTTATAAAGTATGTAACTATTTTTGGATGTGGGTTTATGGAAAGTATTACATACCAATCTAATATTATTAACCTTAGTTTGCAAATCCAAAAATTCTACTGTCGTACAGCTAAATGAAGCTGAAAACTGTAAATTATATATATTTTGGTTGATCTCTTTTAGAAAACTCTACAAAGATTCCTGGTCACTTTTCCACACAAATAGAACATCGTCAACATAACGTTTTCAGAGCACCAGGTCAGCCCTCAGTTTTGGGGCAATAATCTTCTGTTCCCAATCTGCCATGAATAAATTGGCATAACTGGGGGCAAACCTGGTGCCCATGGCTGTGCCACATGTCTGTAGGTAGATTTCTGAATCAAAAGCAAAATAGTTATGATTTAATATACATTGACTTTCCTGTTGTAGTTGTCTACCTATAGCTTCCAAACCCTGTTTGTGATCTATTATTGTGTATAATGATTGCGCATCCAGTGTGCCTATGATCCATTGTGGGTCATATTCTAATTGTTCTATTAATTTTATTACCTGTGTGGTATCTTTTATGTATGATGTCATTTTTTTAACTGTAGGTTGAAGTAATTTATCTATGTAGTGTGATAGGTTTGTAGTGACTGATCCTATCCCAGAAATTATTGGTCTCCCTGGTGGGTCTATAGGGTTTTTGTGTATCTTGGGGACACAATAAAACATAGGAAGTCTACATTGGGTATTGAGTATATAATGTGACTCTTGTTCAGACAAAATGCTTTGTTTACGTCCTTTTTCACACATATTGGATAATTCATTGTAGTATTCCTGTGTTGGATCGGTCTTCAATCTTATATAAGTTGCTTCATCTGTAAGTTGTCGTTTACATTCTCTATTATAATTGTCCGTATCCCATATGACAATAGTCCCCCCTTTGTCTGCTGGACGTATTGTTACATTCTGCTCTTTCTGTAGTTGTTTAATTGCCTGAATTTCTGATCTAGATAAGTTATTACTCCCAAAATTACTAGTTTTCATTCTTCTAATATCATGTTCTACTGCTTGTTTAAACGTTGCCATTTCTTCACTAATTTCCTGTCTTGGGAATTTTGTGGCTTTACTTTTCAGGTTTGTATGTACATATTTTGTATTTCCTACTGGATTCATATTTCCCTCAATTGGGTTCTTAATATAATATTTTTTGAGACAAACCTTCCTTATGTACTTTTCTATGCCAATATAGGTATTAAATTTATTTATTTGAACAGTAGGTGCAAATTTCAAACCTTTATTCAACAAATCAATTTGTGCTTGAGTGAGGACAATAGAACTTAGATTTACAATGGAATCTTCTAATTGTGATGTACCTATCTGTCGTAGTTTCTTCTGTTTGTTTCCCCTGCGTAATTTTTTCCTCCGTATCCCTATGTTTTGTATTGGTGTCTCTGTTGATATTTAGTCTCCCCTTATCGTGTCTCCCGTGGTTGTTGTGTCTGGTGTTGGTGATACATTCTGTAACTCTGTTCTTGATTGTAATTTCTGTGTCTCAGATTGTAGTGGGGAATTGGGGATTCTACTTGTGTCTGTGTTTGTGGTGTTTTTTGCCGTAGTGGTGATTTTTGGGGTGTTTTTTGCCGTGGTCGTGCTCTGTGATGGGGCGGGGTTTGATCTAAAAAATTATTCTCTGTAAATACTTCATATCTATTTTGTGTGGTTATCCCAATTTGTTATCTTCTATTAGTGCTTAATTCCTGTGTCTCTATAGTATTTTGTGGTCTTGATCTTTCACTATTTTTTTCTCTTATATACTCCTGCTTTGTAGTGTTTTGGATTTTCTTTGCTTTCTTCATAATAATCTCATATTCCAATTTATCTAAATTCTTACAAATTCTCTCCTGCCACATCTTATTTCCATCATTATCAGGGAGATTTTCTACGATTCCTCTCATCTGTTCTATTTGTGTAGTTAACTCCTCTAGAATTTGGGATCTCCTCTTTACGATCATCTCCATCAATGTAATGGATTGTGATCGCAAGAATGTCTCCCATTCCTTCTCAAATTCTGTATATAATAGGTCCCGTGCTGGTGATTTGGTCAATAATAATCCCTTCGGTATTTTATCTTGTTGAATATATTGACATAATGCTTTTATTTCTTAGCGTTGTTTTAACTGTTTATGTAACAGAGATTCTAATTCCTTGAATGTATCTGACATTGACCTTCCTGTTAGTTGATGCTCATGTATTTCATTATTACCCTCAAACATAAATTATTCTACTTTGAGACGTTTGTTCTCCATGTGATTCCAAATGTCCATCTCTGTGCAATAGGGAGCTCAATCTCAATGGGTGAGAAAGCAATTATAAAATAATCAGTAGGAGATGGCACAGCTATTGTCCAGTGAATGGAAGGGTGCTCTCACTAAAAAGATTCACCCAATCTTCAAAAAGTGTTAAAGTGATAAAAGCTATATAAGAGGGGCACACCTACATAAAAAAACCACTTATGGAGAAACAAGATGTATGGCTATAGGTATTTATTGCTTATTAAAACTATATAGTAATGCTATTAAAAACAGTTAAAATATAAAAACATAAATAACCAGAGGTAACATGTATGTCAAATGTGCAAATAAATATATAAATATCACAAAATATTTGAGCAGTTTGAGATACATAATTAGATTTGCATTATAGTCCTCTTATTCGATCTAAAAGAGAGCACAAAAAAATGGATGCAAAACAAATTATCGATAAATAATCGCATTGATCTCGATTAATTTTGCGATATTAAGAAATCGCACACAGAAAAGGATAGCCTCCGTTCGTACTGTCTATATAGTCGTAATTGTTCTCACTATTTTGTAGGAGTTCGCGGGCTTCTTTGCATACACTGTGGCGTCCCCCACGTGTTGCAAAATTAGAGACTTTTTTCATACTTTCCTGGCTTTTTGCTGGCTCTCCCTATGAGTGAGTTCTGCTTGGGATCTTCGGTGAGTTAAAGATTAGTGGTATACCGATTTTTCAAACAGCGGCCAAGGGTTGCGGTTGTTTCAGTCGAAAATATGCCGATTTTCAAACCAGCGACTGAGGGTTGTGATTGTTTCAATTGAAGGATTTATCAGGTTTCACTGACTTACTTAGGTTTGTGTTGCTCAGATTCGGCTTCAGCGTCCCACGTGATTATGATGTCACCAATCCCTTTACTTTATTCTTTTTTTGCTGAAGCGCTCCAGAGGTTGTAGTATTCAAGAGATAACTTGTTTATTTTCCATAAGAAAACTTCCCCATATGCGTTTTGGAGTTAACTGCGACTCCTTCTTTAGTGGTTGTCTTTCCTATGGATATGGTGGGTTTAATTACTTTTCCAAAAGGTTGTTCCCAATTAAGCATTTGATGCTGTACCCAAACTGTGGGATGGATCTGCATTTAACTTAGTTGCTCTCCATTTCTGCTCAAAATATTCGATTATGTTATTGTCTATCTTTCAGAGGTTTGTCTGCGGTATCAGTGCGTTTTCATTAAATTAGAAATATTGATGCCAATATTTTGCACACATATAGTCACTCCAAACCATCTGCTCATAAATTCATTTGACATAAAAGATCTTCAGAGTGCATCAATTCCTAAAATCCTACATAAAATTCAGCATATGTGTTTCCAAGCATTTTATAAAAAAGCAATTATTTCCTAAAAACATTTCTATACAATACATTCCTAAAACAATTCTATCGAAGAATCCTCTCCGAAAGGAAGGAACCTCATCGAAAAAAATTTCATAAATTTTTTTTTATCGAAAAGTTTTTCATCAAGAAAACTTCATCGAAAAGATTCATTGAAAAATTCTCTTCGAAAAGACCTCCTCTTTCTCGAAAACTCAGGAGCATCATCTCGAAAAACTCCTCTTAGATAGAGATGTCCCAAACTATTCGCCGGTGAATAGTTCCCGGCGAATATCGCTTGTTCGCGTTGGCCGCGGCGGACGAACATATGCGATGTTCGGTCCGCCCCCTATTCGTCATCATTGTGTAAACTTCGACCCTGTACCTCACAGTCAGCAGTCACATTCCAGCCAATCAGCATCATACCCTCCCTCCCAGACCCTCCCACCTCCTGGACAGCATCCATTTTAGATTCATTCGGAAGCTGCATTCTTAGTGAGAGGAGGGACAGTGTAGCTGCTGCTGATTTAATAGGGAAATCGATAGCTAGGCCAGTGTATTCAGTGTCCACTACAGTCCTGAAAGACTCATCTGATCTCTGCTGTAAGAACAGCACACCAAAAAGCCCTTTTTAGGGCTAGAACATCAGTCTGCTTTTTCTTTTTTTTTTTTCTGTGAAATCTAATTGCAGTTTCCTGCCAGCGTGTGTGTCAGGCTCACAGCGTATACTGTGCCCACTTGCCCAGTGCCACCACTCATATCTGGTGTCACAGTAGCTTGCATTTAAAAAAATAAAAAACTTTTTTGACTGTAATATAATAGCAGTCAGTTGCCGGCACGCGTGTGTGTTTCAGGCCCTGCAAGTGCATAGTGTCAACAGTGAAACTCATATCTGGTGTCACAGTAGATTACATTTAAAGAAAAACAACAATTTTGACTCTGAATAAATAGCAGTCAGTTGCACACACGTGTTTGTGTGTTTAAGGCCCAGCTGCAAGTGCATAGTGTCACCAGCGCTACTCATATCTGGTGTCACAATAGATTACATTAAAAAAAATTTGACTTTGAATAAATAGCAGTCAGTTGCACACACGTGTTTGTGTGTTTAAGGCCCAGCTGCAAGTGCACAGTGTCACAAGCGCAACTCATATCTGGTGTAACAGTAGATTACATTTAAAGAAAAACAAAAATTTTGACTGTGAATAAATAGCAGTCAGTTGCACACACGTGTTTGTGTGTTTAAGGCCCACCTGCAAGTGCATAGTGTCACCAGCGCAACTCATATCTGGTGTCACAGTAGATTACATTTAAAGAAAAACAACAATTTTAACTGTGAATAAATAGCAGTCAGTTGCACACATGTGTTTGTGTGTTTAAGGCCCAGCTGCAAGTGCATAGTGTCAGTGTCACCAGCGCAACTCATAACTGGTGTAACAGTCGATTACATAAAAAAATACATATAATTTTGACTGTGAATAAATAGCAGTCAGTTGCACACACGTGTTTGTGTGTTTAAGGCCCAGCTTCAAGTGCTTAGTGTCACCAGCGCAACTCATATCTGGTGTCACAGTAGATTACATTTAAAAAAATAAATACATTTTGACTGTGAATAAATAGCAGTCAGTTGCACACACGTGTTTGTGTGTTTAAGGCCCAGCTGCAAATGCATAGTGTCACCAGCGCTACTCATATCTGGTGTCACAGTAGCTTGCACGCATAGTACAACTAAACGAAAAAAAATGACAGGCAGAGGCAGGCCACCCCACAGGGGCCGTCGTGGTCGTGGTGCTGTGATTCCCTTTGGCCCTAAAATAATGCCCAGTGTTCAGAGGCCATGTACCCTGAACTCGAAAAGTTCTGAGGACATAGTTGACTGGCTAACACAGGACACCCAATCTTCTACAGCTTCCGCTCGGAACCTTGACGCACCATCCTCCTCCAGCTCAGCTTCGGGCACCTCTCAAGTTAACACTCGCCCGCCTGCCGCCACCACCAACACTAGCACCACAGCCGCTTCACTTGATTTGTTATAGGAGTTATTTACACATCAGTTGGAAGAAATGAGTGATGCACAACCATTATTGCCAGAGTATGTAGATAACAGGGATATGTCTCAGTCAAGCAGCATTACACACATGGACGTACGGTGTGATGATGATGATGTTGTACCCGCTGCTGCTTCCTTCCTTTCCGTTGTCAGACACAAATGAAGCGGTTGATGATGACGATTTGTCCGTGGATGTCACGTAGGTTCCTGCTCGAAGAGAAGAAGAACAGGGGGAAAGTTCAGATGGGGAGACAGAGAGGAGGAGAAGACGAGTTGGAAGCAGGGGGAGGTCGTCACAAGGAGCTAGTGGCACAGTCAGACAGCATGCATCGGCCCCCCGGGGTCAGCCAGACAGCACGCCAATCAACACATGCTGTTGCCACCACCAGAATGCCGTCATTGCAGAGCTCAGCAGTGTGGCATTTATTTTGTGTGTCTGCCTCTGACAACAGCGATGCCATTTGCAACCTGTGCCAAAAGAAACTGAGTCGTGGGAAGTCCAACACCCACCTAGGTACAACTGCTTTGTGAAGGCACATGATCGCACATCACAAACGCCTATGGGATCAACACATGAGTACAAGCAGCACAGAAACTCAAAGCCGCCATCCTCCTCCTGGTCCAGCATCTTCAGCCACGTCAACCTTTGCTGTCCTCCTTGCCCCCTCTCAACCATCCACCACTCCGTCTCTCGCCTTGAGCAGTTCCTGCTCATCTGCCCACAGTCAGGTGTCTGTCAAGGACATGTTTGAGCGTAAGAAGCCAATGTCACAAAGTGTCATGCCCTGCTCTATGTGCGGATGTCGGCCAGACTAGCAGCACGTGTTTAGTTTTTTGTTTTGTTTTGGAGTCGTGCCAGATCCGCCTCCCTTCAGGTGCACTGGGTGGGTCATTGGTTTAAATTATACTCACTCCCAGTGTTCCGTGCGGGTTATAGAAATCAGTCTGGCCTTGGAAGCAAGGAAGGAAGGATTGTCTGTTCCAGCTCAGATAAGATAAGTTTGGTTTCTGATTTTGTTGTTTGCTGTCTAGGCTGTTTGTGTGACGTCTGTCCCCTCCAGGTTCTGAGGGAGCAGGCTGCCCCTTTTCCCCTTTCACCATCTCAGGGATTCTAGGGTATTCTCAGCCCAGGCATGAGGACACATTATTCCCACCTTAAGGGTCTGAATGTGGGCTTAGCAGGATAGGGAGAGCGGTTAGGGATTTGCTAGGAGGTGACCTGATCCCCAGCTTCTCGCCTAGAAACTTGTTGGTTGATTTATCTTTGTATCTGAGATCCTGTCCGCCGTGACACAAAGTCACCCCCTTGCCCGGCGTCTGACAGCTGGCTTGTCGGAACTCTTAGCCCGTCAGCTTTTACCATACAAGCTGGTGAAGTCTGAGGCCTTCCAAAAATTTGTAGCTATTGGGACACCGCAGTGGAAGGTACCCGGCAGAAATTTCTTTGCACAAAAGGCAATCCCCAACCTGTACTCGATTGTGCAAAAGGAAGTAATGGCATGTCTGGCACACAGTGTTGGGGCAAGGGTCCATCTGACAACTGATACCTGGTCTGCAAAGCACGGTCAGGGCAGGTATATCACCTACACTGCGCATTGGTTAAACCTGCTGACGGCTGCCAAGCATTGAATGCGTGGCTCTGCAGAGGAGTTGGTGACACCGCCACGACTTGCAGGCAGGCCTGCTGCCACCTCCTCTACTCCTCCTACTCCATCCTCTTCCATAACCTCCTCGGCTGAGTCCTCTTCTCCTGCTGTGTCTTGCTCCACATCAACGGCAGCCCCCCAGCTCCCCAGGGGCTATTCCACATCCCGGATACGGCAGTGTCACGCCTTCTTGGTGTTGACTGGCCTGAAAGCAAAGAGTCACACCAGACCAGCACTGCTGTCCGCCCTGAGCGCACAGGTGGATCAGTGGCTGACTCCGCACCAACTGGAGTTCGGCAAAGTACAACGCTTTGTGCATAAGTACGCAGGCTTACAGGACGTCCTCAAGCAGGCCAGGAAGGTGTGTGGCCATTTCAGGCGTTCCTACACGGCCATGGCGCACTTTTCAGATATCCAGCGGCGAAATAACATGCCAGTGAGGCGCATGATTTGCGACAGCCCGACACGTTGGAATTCAACACTCCTAATGTTCGACCGCCTGCTCCAACAAGTAAAATACTCAATGAGTATTTGTATGACCGGGGTGCTAGGACAGCCTCTGCGGAGCTGGGAAATTTTTTGCCACGTTACTGGACGCTCATGTGCAATGCCTGTAGGCTCATGCGTCCTATTGAGGAGGTGACAAACCTAGTCAGTCGCACCGAAGGCACCATCAGTGACATCATCCCATTTGTTTTCTTCCTGGAGCGTGCCCTGTGAAGAGTGCTGGATCAGGCCGTAGATGAGCGTGAAGAGGAAGAGGAAAAGTTGTGGTCACCATCACCACCAGAAACAGCCATATAAGCATTGCTTGCTGGACCTGCGGCAACGCTGGAAGAGGAGTGTGAGGAAGAGGAGTCAGAGGTGGAATGTGGCTTTGAGGAGGAGGAGGAAGACCAACCACAGCAGGCATCCCAGGGTGCTCGTTGTCACCTATTTGGTACCCGTGGTGTTGTACGTGGCTGGGGGGAAGAACATACCTTCAGTGAGATCAGTGAGGACGAGGAACGGGACATGAGTAGCTCGGCATTCAACCTTGTGCAAATGGGGTCTTTCATGCTGTCGTGCCTGTTGAGGGACCCTCGTATAAAAAGGCTGAAGGAGAACGACCTGTACTGGGTGGCCACGCTACTAGACCCCTGGTATAAGCAGAAAGTGCCTGAAATGTTACCGAATTACCGCAAGTCGGAAAGGATGCAGCAGTTCCAAAATAAATAAAAAAGTATGCTTTACACAGTGTATAAGGGTGATGTCACAGCACAACGGGAATCTAACAGGGCAAGAGGTGAAAGTAATCCTCCTCCTACCACAACCACGCCGGCAAGGACAGGACGCTTTACAGACGTGTTGTTGATGGAGAACATGCAGACCTTTTTAACCACCTCAGCCCCCAGTGCTTAAACACCCTGAAAGACCAGGCCACTTTTTACACTTCTGACCTACACTACTTTCACCGTTTATTGCTCGGTCATGCAACTTACCACCCAAATGAATTTTACCTCCTTTTCTTCTCACTAATAGAGCTTTCATTTGGTGGTATTTCATTGCTGCTGACATTTTTACTTTTTTTGTTATTAATCGAAATTTAACGATTTTTTTGCAAAAAAATGACATTTTTCACTTTCAGTTGTAAAATTTTGCAAAAAAAAACGAGATCCATATAGAAATTTTGCTTTAAATTTATAGTTCTACATGTCTTTGATAAAAAAAAAATGTTTGGGTAAAAAAAAATGGTCTGGGTAAAAGTTATAGCGTTTACAAACTATGGTACAAAAATGTGAATTTCCGCTTTTTGAAGCAGCTCTGACTTTCTGAGCACCTGTCATGTTTCCTGAGGTTCTACAATGGCCAGACAGTACAAACACCCAACAAATGACCCCATTTCGGAAAGTACACACCCTAAGGTATTCGCTGATGGGCATAGTGAGTTCATAGAACTTTTTATTTTTTGTCACAAGTTAGCGGAAAATGATGATTTTTTTTTTTTCTTACAAAGTCTCATATTCCACTAACTTGTGACAAAAAATAAAAAGTTCTATGAACTCACTATGCCCATCACAAAATACCTTGGGGTCTCTTCTTTCCAAAATGGGGTCACTTGTGGGGTAGTTATACTGCCCTGGCATTTTAGGGGCCCAAATGTGTGGTAAGGAGTTTGAAATCAAATTCTGTAAAAAATGACCTGTGAAATCCGAAAGGTGCTCTTTGGAATATGGGCCCCTTTGCCCACCTAGGCTGCAAAAAAGTGTCACACATCTGGTATCTCCGTACTCAGGAGAAGGTGGGGAATGTGTTTTGGGGTGTCTTTTTACATATACCCATGCTGGGTGAGATAAATATCTTGGTCAAATGCCAACTTTGTATAAAAAAATGGGAAAAGTTGTCTTTTGCCAAGATATTTCTCTCACCCAGCATGGGTATATGTAAAATGACACCCCAAAACACATTCCCCACCTTCTCCTGAGTACGGCAATACCAGATGTGTGACACTTTTTTGCAGCCTAGGTGGGCAAAAGGGCCCATATTCCAAAGAGCACCTTTCGGATTTCACAGGTCATTTTTTACAGAATTTGATTTCAAACTCCTTACCACACATTTGGGCCCCTAGAATGCCAGGGCAGTATAACTACCCCACAAGTGACCCCATTTTGGAAAGAAGACACCCCAAGGTATTCCGTGAGGGGCATGGCAAGTTCCTAGAATTTTTTATTTTTTGTCACAAGTTAGTGGAAAATGATGATTTTTTTTTTTTTTTTTTTTCATACAAAGTCTCATATTCCACTAACTTGTGACAAAAAATAAAAACTTCCATTAACTCACTATGCCCATCAGCGAATACCTTGGGGTCTCTTCTTTCCAAAATGGGGTCACTTGTGGGGTAGTTATACTGCCCTGGCATTCTAGGGGCCCAAATGTGTGGTAAGGAGTTTGAAATCAAATTCTGTAAAAAATGACCTGTGAAATCCGAAAGGTGCTCTTTGGAATATGGGCCCCTTTGCCCACCTAGGCTGCAAAAAAGTGTCACACATCTGGTATCTCCGTACTCAGGAGAAGGTGGGGAATGTGTTTTGGGGTGTCATTTTACATATACCCATGCTGGGTGAGATAAATATCTTGGTCAAATGCCAACTTTGTATAAAAAAATGGGAAAAGTTGTCTTTTGCCAAGATATTTCTCTCACCCAGCATGGGTATATGTAAAATGACACCCCAAAACACATTCCCCACCTTCTCCTGAGTACGGAGATACCAGATGTGTGACACTTTTTTGCAGCCTAGGTGGGCAAAGGGGCCCATATTCCAAAGAGCACCTTTCGGATTTCACAGGTCATTTTTTACAGAATTTGATTTCAAACTCCTTACCACACATTTGGGCCCCTAGAATGCCAGGGCAGTATAACTACCCCACAAGTGACCCCATTTTGGAAAGAAGAGACCCCAAGGTATTCGCTGATGGGCATAGTGAGTTCATGGAAGTTTTTATTTTTTGTCACAAGTTAGTGAAATATGAGACTTTGTATGAAAAAAAAAAAAAAAAAAAATCTGCATTTTCCACTAACTTGTGACAAAAAATAAAAAATTCTAGGAACTCGCCATGCCCCTCACGGAATACCTTGGGGTGTCTTCTTTCCAAAATGGGGTCACTTGTGGGGTAGTTATACTGCCCTGGCATTTTCCAGGGGCCCTAATGTGTGGTAAGTAGGTAAATGACCTGTGAAATCCTAAAGGTGCTCTTTGGAATGTGGGCCCCTTTGCCCACCTAGGCTGCAAAAAAGTGTCACACATGTGGTATCGCCGTATTCAGGAGAAGTTGGGGAATGTGTTTTGGGGTGTCATTTTACATATACCCTTGCTGGGTGAGAGAAATATCTTGGCAAAAGACAACTTTTCCCATTTTTTTATACAAAGTTGGCATTTGACCAAGATATTTCTTTCACCCAGCATGGGTATATGTAAAATGACACCCCAAAACACATTCCCCACCTTCTCCTGAGTACGGCGATACCAGATGTGTGACACTTTTTTGCAGCCTAGATGCGCAAAGGGGCCCAAATTCCTTTTAGGAGGGCATTTTTAGACATTTGGATACCAGACTTCTTCTCACGCTTTGGGGCCCCTAGAATGCCAGGGCAGTATAAATACCCCACATGTGACCCCATTTTGGAAAGAAGACACCCCAAGGTATTCAATGAGGGGCATGGCGAGTTCATAGAAATTTTTTTTTTTTGGCACAAGTTAGCGGAAATTGATATTTTTAATTTTTTTCTCACAAAGTCTCCCGTTCCGCTAACTTGGGACAAAAATTTCAATCTTTCATGGACTCAATATGCCCCTCACGGAATACCTGGGGGTGTCTTCTTTCCGAAATGGGGTCACATGTGGGGTATTTATACTGCCCTGGCATTCTAGGGGCCCTAAAGCGTGAGAAGAAGTCTGGAATATAAATGTCTAAAAAATTTTACGCATTTGGTTTCCGTGAGGGGTATGGGGAGTTCATGTGAGATTTTATTTTTTGACACAAGTTAGTGGAATATGAGACTTTGTAAGAAAAAAAAAATAAATTCCGCTAACTTGGGCCAAAAAAATGTCTGAATGGAGCCTTACAGAGGGGTGATCAATGACAGGGGGGTGATCAATGACAGGGGGGTGATCAATGACAGGGGGGTGATCAATGACAGGGGGGTGATCAGGGAGTCTATATGGGGTGATAACCACAGTCATTGATCACGCCCGTGTAAGGCTTCATTCAGACGTCCGTATGCGTTTTGCAGATCCGATCCATCTATCAGTGGATCCGTAAAAATCATGCGGACGTCTGAATGGAGCTTTACAGGGGGGTAATCCATGACAGGGGGGTAATCAATGACAGGGGGGTGATCAGGGAGTCTATATGGGGTGATCACCACAGTCATTGATCACGCCCCTGTAAGGCTTCATTCAGACGTCCGGATGCGTTTTGCGGATCCGATCCATCTATCAGTGCATCCGTAAAAATCATGCGGACATCTGAATGGAGCTTTACAGGGGGGTAATCAATGACAGGGGGGTGATCAGGGAGTCTATATGGGGTGATCACCACAGTCATTGATCACGCCCCTGTAAGGCTTCATTCAGACGTCCGGATGCGTTTTGCGGATCCGATCCATCTATCAGTGGATCCGTAAAAATCATGCGGACGTCTGAATGGAGCTTTACAGGGGGGTAATCAATGACAGGGGGGTAATCAATGACAGGGGGGTGATCAGGGAGTCTATATGGGGTGATCACCACAGTCATTGATCACGCCCCTGTAAGGCTTCATTCAGACGTCCGGATGCGTTTTGCGGATCCGATCCATCTATCAGTGCATCCGTAAAAATCATGCGGACATCTGAATGGAGCTTTACAGGGGGTTGATCAATGACAGGGGGGTGATCACCACAGTCATTGATCATGCCCCTGTAAGGCTTCATTCAGACGTCCGGATGCGTTTTGCGGATCGGATCCATCTATCAGTGCATCCGTAAAAATCATGCGGACATCTGAATGGAGCTTTACAGGGGGGTAATCAATGACAGGGGGGTGATCACCACAGTCATTGATCATGCCCCTGTAAGGCTTTTTTCAGACGTCCGGATGCGTTTTGCGGATCGGATCCATCTATCAGTGCATCCGTAAAAATCATGCGGACATCTGAATGGAGCTTTACAGGGGGGTAATCAATGACAGGGGGGTGATCACCACAGTCATTGATCATGCCCCTGTAAGGCTTCATTCAGACGTCCGGATGCGTTTTGCGGATCGGATCCATCTATCAGTGCATCCGTAAAAATCATGCGGACATCTGAATGGAGCTTTACAGGGGGGTGATCAGGGAGTCTATATGGGGTGATCACCACAGTCATTGATCATGCCCCTGTAAGGCTTCATTCAGATGTCCGGATGCGTTTTGCGGATCGGATCCATCTATCAGTGCATCCGTAAAAATCATGCGGACATCTGAATGGAGCTTTACAGGGGGGTGATCAGGGAGTCTATATGGGGTGATCACCACAGTCATTGATCATGCCCCTGTAAGTCTTCATTCAGACGTCCGGATGCGTTTTGCGGATCCGATCCATCTATCAGTGGATCCGTAAAAATCATGCGGACGTCTGAATGGAGCTTTACAGGGGGGTAATCAATGACAGGGGGGTAATCAATGACAGGGGGGTGATCAGGGAGTCTATATGGGGTGATCACCACAGTCATTGATCACGCCCCTGTAAGGCTTCATTCAGACATCCGGATGCGTTTTGCGGATCCGATCCATCTATCAGTGGATCCGTAAAAATCATGCGGACATCTGAATGGAGCTTTACAGGGGGGTGATCAATGACAGGGGGGTAATCAATGACAGGGGGGTGATCAGGGAGTCTTTATGGGGTGATCAGGGGTGATCAGGGGCTAATAAGGGGTTAATAAGTGACGGGGGGGGGGTGTAGTGTAGTGTAGTGGTGCTTGGTGCTACTTTACTGAGCTACCTGTGTCCTCTGGTGGTCGATCCAAACAAAGGGGACCACCAGAGGACCAGGTAGCAGGTATATTAGACGCTGTTATCAAAACAGCGTCTAATATACCTGTTAGGGGTTAAAAAAAACACATCTCCAGCCTGCCAGCGAACGATCGCCGCTGGCAGGCTGGAGATCAACTCTCTTACCGTCCGTTCCTGTGAGCGCGCGCGCGCCTGTGTGCGCGCGTTCACAGGAAATCTCGGCCATCGCGAGATGACGCGTATATGCGTGACTGTGCGCAGCACTGCCACCTCCGGAACGCGATCCTGCGTTAGGCGGTCCGGAGGTGGTTAAGTCCTACGCATCGCCACAACCCTTCGGGGTCCACCCTCAGATAACGACTCGACCGACAGGTAGCAGACTACCTCGCCTTAACTGCAGATATCGACACTCTGAGGAGAGATGAACCCCTTGACTATCCCAATTTGCGATAGAACTTCTGGCCTGCCCCGCTTCAAGTGTCCTGTCAGAAAGGCCCTTCAGTGCAGCAGGAGGTATTGTCACTGAGAAGAGAACTCGCCTAGGTCAAAAAAGTCTAGATTACCTCACCTTTATTAAGATGAATGAGGCATGGATCCTGAAGGGACTGACAGTGGGCGATACATTTGACTAAAAAAGGCCTAATGAGATGAGCTGCCTTGGGCTAAAAATGGTCCACACGCTGCTGTATTTTATCTCTGAATGCCGGATGACTTGTGTGACTTATCCGCCACCAACTAGGGTTCAAGCCACAATGTTTTAGGGCACTTTCTGCCTGGGAAACATCAATTTTTCTGGCCGCTGCTACAGCAGCAGCTGCAACAATACCTGATTTTTCAGGCATGTGTACATGCCTAATTTTTCTGGCCTCTGGTGCTGCACTGTGGCTGCAAAAACAAAACAAAAAAAAAGGCACATACATGTGTCAATTCCCCTTCGTGATTGTTACCTTGTTGTGGTGAAGGGGCTTGCGTATCACAATGAAGCGACCACCTCTATGAGTGTGTTGGCAATGGCAATGTTGGCACACCCCAGATGATAAGGTCGTTGCTTCATTGTGAACAGACCAAAAGCGATCGGCTGGATAATTTTGCATAGAAAAAACATTAATTTTCTTTGTGATCATCTAAGGTGATCATTGAAGCCTACTAGGCCAACAATGGGCCCACACTGCAGAATCATTGTTTTCTAGGTCACTTAACTGTCACTGAACTACCTCAGCAGAACCATAGGCTTTGAAAAAAAACCATCGCCTGCAATCTCCCAAACGTGCGCATGAGCACAGTCATCACTACACCAAGATTGACGCATAGAGGAATAAAATTTATGTCATGAGTGTGTCAACTATTGACAACTCTTTGCTGTTGTCTAAAATCTATTTGATACACGTCCCCTGATAGGGGACGTAACAGGGATTAAACTGATAGGAATAGTACTACTTAACACACCACTCCTATCTGGTGGCACAGTAGATTTCACGCACAGTGCCCCAAATTGGAAGTAGGAGGACCGACCAAGCATCTTTTTCCATCTCCCGGGTCCTAAAATCGATTCCATATACACGTCCCCTGATAGGGGACGTAACAGGGATTAAACTGATAGGAATAGTACTACTTAACACACCTTATAATTATAATAATAATAATACTAGTGGACGTAACAGGGATTAAACTGATAGGAATAGTACTACTTAACACACCTTATAATTATAATAATAATAATAATAATAATAATAATACTAGTGGACGTAACAGGGATTAAACTGATAGGAATAGTACGACTTAACACACCTTATAATTATAATAATAATAATACTAGTGGACGTAACAGGGATTAAACTGATAGGAATAGTACTACTTAACACACCTTATAATTATAATAATAATAATAATAATAATAATACTAGTGGACGTAACAGGGATTAAACTGATAGGAATAGTACGACTTAACACACCTTATAATTATAATAATAATAATACTAGTGGACGTAACAGGGATTAAACTGATAGGAATAGTACTACTTAACACACCTTATAATTATAATAATAATAATACTAGTGGACGTAACAGGGATTAAACTGATAGGAATAGTACTACTTAACACACCACTCCTATCTGGTGGCACAGTAGATTGCACGCGCAGTGCCCCTAATTGGAAGTAGGAGGACCGACCAAGCATCTTTTTCCATCTCCCGGTTCCTAAAATCTATTCCATACACGTCCCCTGATAGGGGACGTAACAGGGATTAAACTAATAGGAATAGTACTACTTAACACACCTTATAATAACGTAGAGAGAGGAGTCTGAAGAAGAGGCGTCAGAGGAGGAAGGTGGCCTTGAGGAGGTGGAAGACCAAACACAGCAGGCGTCCCAGGGGGCTTGTTGTCACCTTTCAGGGACCCTTGGTGTTGTACATGGCTGGGTGGAGGAAGAGACCTTCAATGACATAAGTGAGGGCAAGGAACGGGACATGGCTAGCTTGGTATCCAACCTTGTGCAAATGGGGAGTTTGCGGTTGTGCAAATGGTCTGTTTGCGGTTGTTTGCGGTGCGTTAAACCGGGAGTTTGGTCTGTCATAGTTTGGTCTGTAACTGTGAAGCATGCGTAACCCTTACACTACCTGATCCATACAACATCATACCTGATGTTTTAAAGCACGTTATTCCAAACAATTTAGGAATGTTAGGTGTTTTATGCCCTTTATGGATTAAAACCCGACTCTGCGTCAAGTACGTAATTTTCCATGGGAGTTTTGCCATGGATCCCCCTCCGGCATGCCACAGTCCAGGTGTTAGTCCCCTTGAAACAACTTTTCCATCACTATTGTTGCCAGAAAGAGTCCCTGTAATTTTTAAAATTTGCCTGCCTATTAAAGTCTATGGCGGTTCGCCCGGTTCGCCTGTTCGCGAACATTTGCGAAAATTCGCTTTCTCCGTTCGCGAACGGAAAATTTTATGTTAGCAACATCTCTACTCTTAGAGGAATTCTAATGAAGTTTCTCAAGTGGGTCTCCGAATTACTCCTATATATAATGTGTCTCATTTCTTGAAGGTGGTTTCTACTAATGTATACTTTTATTTCTTTTGCTCTTTTGTCCTTTTTTTTCTTTTTTTCTTTTATTTGGCTTTTTTCTTATTTATTTTTCCTTAGGTGATAAATAGGGGTATTTGTAGATAATTGTATTCCAGTAGAAAATCATATTCTAGTTGAAAAATAGGGGAAGGGACCCTCCAGCAAGGGGGGACCCGACATACCATAAATCTTTCAGGTCTCCCGTCGATGCAGGGCCCCCACCCCCCTACAAAAACCCAAAGAGTTCCAGTTCGGCATTAAGCCCCACTGGTAGGAGGGTATTAAATGTGAATATATTCTTTGATTCTGTTCTAGACATCTTCTTTATATGATCACCTCCTCTCCAATCTATCTCAACTTTTCCAAAAGCTGCAAATGTGAGTCCCCTGGGAACTTGATTGTGTTGAATTTTAAAATGATTAGATAAAGTATGTTTTTCGTAGCCCTTTTTAATGTTTGATATATGTTCTGCTATACGTACTTTAAGTGTCCTTTTTGTTCTACCTATGTACTGCTTATTACACGGGCATTGTATAATGTATATCACACTGCTAGTATTACAGGTGAGAAATTATTTTATTATATGTTGATGAGTGTTAGTTGTGGATTTGATCGTAGTGGTTTTTTTAGGCAAAGACGTGGATTTACATCCCGAACATTTTCCACATCTATGAAAGCCCATAAGACTTATCCATTTTTGGATAGATGGTTGTGATTTAATTTGTCTAGTAATAGTCGGGGCTACCTTCAGTCCTAAATTTGGTGCCTTCGTGAACGCTATATGTGGAAATCGTGGTATTAAGTGTCCTATCATCTTATCTTTAGTTATAAAGTGCCAGTGCTGATTAATTATATGTTTCACTTTTTTATATTGTTTATTGAAGGGTAATATTTTCCTCCTATTTTCTTCATTATTGACATGAGATATTTTCATTTTGGTGTCAAAAAATGAAGATCGATCTAATTGACGAACTGTAGTAAGTGCCGTTTCTAATACTTTCAATGGGAATTGTTTTTTGAGGAATTTATCTTTTAATTGTATGGCTTCCTCTTCAAATGTTTCTACCTCAGAGCAGTTCCTTTTAATTTGTCTAAATTGTCCTGACGGTATATTTATTAACCATTGAGGCAAATGGCAACTGTTATAAAGTATGTAACTATTTTTGGATGTGGGTTTATGGAAAGTATTACATACCAATCTATTATTATTAACCTTAATTTGCAAATCCAAAAATTCTACTGTTGTACAGCTAAATGAAGCTGAAAAATGTAAATGATATATATTTTGGTTGATCTTTTAGAAAACTCTCCAAAGATTCCTGGTCACTTTTCCACACAAATAGAACATCGTCGATATAATGTACTAGTTATACAGAACTATTATGGTCTATAGGATTTTGACATTCTGCCTGCTGAGCCATGCCTCACAAACATCTTTATAGGCAATTAACCATGACAGCGCTACATCCCTTCATAAGGCCCAGAGCTGTCATGGTAACTGAATGGAGCCCCAATGGTGTTTCTGCTCACAACGCAGAGGGATTCCCCTGCCTCACAGATGCCACAATTGCTATTGACCACAGCATTTGAGGAGTTAAATGATAATGTTCAGTATCATCACCGATCCCTGTCATTGCAGCCAGGTGCTAGCTGTATTATACAGCTGGCACCGACCAGCTGGATGCCTGGAGCTGCTGCTACCCACATTCCAACTCTTAAGTAATGAAGCCTGGGTCTTTCATTTTGCAATTTTCCATGTCCCAGACATTTTATTATGAGTGGTATAAATGAAAAGTCACCTGTTTCCTATAAATTAATAGTCATAGGTTTGGTACACATATTATTAAATGGTACTAGAAAAATTGCAATAGTTTTTTCTGTAATTTTAAAAAGAGGCAGAATTAAATGTCCCTACTTCAAACAAAGTGCACACTGGTATCGACAATTTACCTTGGTAATAATGAAGTTTCTGCAGTAAAATGAACTACGCAGTATGATGCAGTAACATGTTCACTAACTTTTTTTGGTGCCGGATATGGCATGTTCAGTTTCCCAACAAACGTAACAAACTGGAATGGATTGCTTTCTGGGGCACTCCATTCTGATTTGTTCAGTTTTGTCCCATTTGACAATGAATAGGGACAAAACTGCTGGATCTTAAAACTGTAAAGGAAAGCGCAGATGTGAAAGTAGCCATACTATTTCTCTCTGTCACAGTATCTAGTGTTGAGCGAAGTCACTAAGTTTAAAACTTCATTTGAATGCTGTATGGAGACCCATATCCATTCAAATGTATGGGCTGTGCCGACTGGTTCCTTGGTACTGAAGCTGACTTTGTATTGCTGTTTCAAAATGGTTTTAAAGTTGTATAATCGACGCCCAAAGTTCTTCAACTAAGTCTTGTGAGACTTCGGGCTTAACTAATTTCACCTCGCCGCAGCCCATACATTTGAATGCTGTAAGGAGACCTGGTACAGCATTCTAACAAAGTTTTGAATGAAGCAAATTTGGATCTTGGATCAGAAGCATGCTTCACTCAACACTAGTCACAGTGTTCCTCCTGCTCCTCCTCCTTGCAGCCCCAAAGAAGACTTTCAGTGGAGTCCTTTCAGTCTTCACTGCCACTTCCTAGCGGGTTGCCATCCTTTTTCCTAAGAAGTGGCAAGAAAACCCCACCACATCCTATCACAGACAGTCAAAAGAGTCACCCTATTGATGACTTGTGCAAGAGCCATCACCATTTGGGATGCCTTGAGGATGAGGTTAAGTTGGAGGCTGGTGACCCCCATGCATACCTGTGTTGATGGTGGTGGTAGTAGTAGAACCCATAGCCATTGCAGTGGGGACAGCAACAGTGGAAGTCAAGGATAATACAAGCAAGGGGGAAGGGGGGGCAGTAGCCCACCATGATATATCATAGTCTAATAAAAGTGGCAGGAAGGGTGAGGACTCTGATGACAATTGTGTGCTGGAAAGGACCTGGGAGCCAGATTGGGGTGCAGAGGAGGAAACATCAGTGGAGACGGGCAGTGATGGCAGCAATAAAGAGCAGAGACCACGTACCTCCCAAAGAACAGCCAGGGCCATGTCTGCTTCTGGATCTGGTGATGCCACTTACACTGTGGGTGTGTTAGTCCCAAAATGTGCCAGAGCTGAGCCCAGCTTGTAGACCTCAGTGTGAGTAACTGAGCAACTCCCATATGGTGCTTTTTCTCCACAAGGCAAGCACACAAAACCATAGCAGTGTGCAAGATCTGCAGGATTAAAATAAGCCGGGCCGTTCAAACACAATTATAGGTACCAAAGGTCTATTGCAGCACATGGGGCTGCATCACCTGATCCTTTCATAAAATACAACTGACCAATATTCCCAAGTCTGCCCTTCTCCTGGCCTTCATTGTTTCAGCCAATGCAGCCAACCCAAGCAATTATGAATCTCTGTCATCATCACAATCTTCTTCTCCTGCTAAGACTCCTCCTTGAACTTCTGGCCACGAAAAAACTTTTCTCCACCAACAATTAGCTTGCCTAAAAGCTGAACCACCACCTGGCCATGTTGCTGGTGGTGCAGTCATTGCAGTACCATTGTAGTAGTGCCATGTACTCTCACATAATGGAGAATGCGGACCACTCCTTGTGATTCTCACTGTGTGGCAAGCTGCACTCCACGATGGATACCTGAACCAGCTGTTACAGGCATGGACAGTACATGTCTTTCACGGCCCACTGGGTCAATGTTTGTTGTGGCAAGGGCGATACAGCACCCAAGCAACATGGCTAGGTCCTTTTGACCCCCTCCCACCATATCATGGAGATGACTCCCACAGCAGGCCATTATCTGCCTCCTTCAACTCTTCCACTATGGACACAATCCTGTCCCCAACAGTGGCAAGGAACACAGTTGCTCGCACTACCCCTCCTTCACCTCTCGGATGAGGAGGAAGTGCTGCCACTTGAGGAGGAGGAAGAGGAGTTGGAGTAGAAAGAGGATGATGATGATGGTAACACCGGCTACAACACCCAATCTTCTCAGTGGGAGGCGGAGGTGGGAAGAACTGGCTTCTCGGGCACGCTGGCCAGAATGCCAACCTATAGACTCAATTGCTTACGCAGTGACAGGCGGTTCGGTGACATCAAGCAGTCTGATGACTCGATAGTCATGCTTTTAGAGCATCACTATCAAGGCAAAATGGGGGCATTTTTTCCTCTCACAGAAAGTGAGGACAAATTATTGGGCGGTCCGGGAGGCGACTTTGGGCTGTCCATGGGCTGCTGTGGGCTGTCCGGGCTGCATGTGATGTGCCGTGTTTTTTTTGGCTGGAGGCACGGTGCTTTGGGGCGGTCCCTGCTGTGTGTGTGTGGAGTGTGTGCTGATTGGTTTGTGCGCCGCGCATGCACACTTTTACTAATCGGCACACATGCACGGACAACAGCCCTGAGCACGTACACAGGGCTTTTATTAGTATAGATAAGGCCTTGGAAAAGGTTAGGACCAGAGACAACCCATTCCTCCCCAGATAAACAAATGGAAGTCTCTGTCTCAGGCCCAGATACAAACAACAGGGAATATAACAAACACAAACGCAACACTTAACTTCTGAAGAGACGGACGAGCAGGAACACCAGAGACAAACTCCCACCAGCTCAGCCAAACTCAAATGAAGCTATCTACCGCATAGTCAGAAGGGTGGGGTCGGACTATAAAAGGTAGAAGTGATGAACAGTGATGGCCAGTTTGCATTGTTTGCCCGTGAACCTATGCGGGCTGCCATCTTTTTTCACAAGTCTTGCGAGGTACAGGTAAGCCCTTACCTGTGCCTGTGCCGCGAGCCGGTCTGAAAACAAATGCGGGAGCAGGCTGTTCCGAGAACAGCCTGATGAAGGCCCCCGGTGGCTGTTCTCGGAACTGCCTGCTCCCGCTGACCGCACTTGTTTTCAGACCGGCTTGCGCACAGGCAAAGGTAAGGGCTTACCTGTGCCTCGCCGGACTTGTGAAAAAAGATGGCATCCCGCATATGTTCGTGGGCGAACAATGCGAACTGGCCATCACTGGTGATGACCACTGAGCAACAGCAGAGAAAAGGGAAGTGGCCATTAACCCTATCAACACTGAATCAAGAGAAATCAAGTAGGCTGTTAGATTCCTCCACGCTCAGCCAATCTCCTTGATTTCCTGTCATCAGATACCTGAGGGACCGTGACATTACCCCCCCCCCCCTTCTACCAGTGACCTCCGGGCACCCAGAACCGACTTTATAAGGATGGGGTCTGTGAAAGGCCTTCACCAGATGTTTCGCATTAACATTGACTGCTGGAACCCACATCCTCTCCTCTGGTCCATAACCCTTCCAGTGGACGAGATACTGGAGGATATACGGAGAACTCAGGAATCCACAATCCTGCTAATTTGAAATTCTAAATTTCCGTCCACCATGACAGGAGTGGGAGGCAAGGAGGACGGCTCAACAGATTCAACACATTTCTTCAACAACGACTTATGAAATATGTTATGAATTTAACATACCATATATAGATATAGTGATTTAGACTACATATAAAAAATAAAAAAGCTAAAAAAAACTAACTAGCATACAGGTAGGAGCACTGTACAATAAGTTAGCGAGGAGAGAAATTACAGCCTTTTGTTTTTTGATGAATGCTGGTAGTATACAGTACTTGCATGTTTGTAGTATAATTAATGTCGTTTTAACCCAACTGAATTTTCTGCCAAGCCAAAATGCCAATAAAATTTACTTAAGCGAAAATTATATAATGACGAATTGCTAAAAGGACTTCAGTAACTGTTAAAATGTGTTTATTATACCATTGGAAAATCAATTGTGCAAATTATTGTCTGTTGCAAATAAAAACTAATGTACCAGTTGATATGTGATATCATAGTAAACAATTCCCTTATCTAGAGTTTGGATTACAAATAATTTTGAGCAATGTGGCAGTGGAATTTCAGTTTTTATGGAAGCTTGGCTGTGTAAGCTTCGATTAAAATTGCTTAACTGCATCAGATTCAGAAATTAAAGTCATGAAAACATCTATGTAACCAATTTTAATGCTCGCTGTATATTTATAAAATTATACAAAGCTGCTGAAATGCTATAACATTTTGCACTAATGTGCAAGGAGGTCTAGATAAATACAATTAACCATTTTAATAATGTTTAATATATTACATAGAGCTTACAATTATTTGGCAAAATTGACTGTATAAAAGAGCTGTTTATTATTAATATAATAAATATTTTATTAGTTTCAAAAAACACAAAAAATACTACTTACTACTGACATTTTATTTCAATAAATAGGCAACAGTGATGGTGCTTTTGTAGTGGGGTTATATAACATGATTACATTATCTAATGGCCACATAATGTTATATTCCTACTAGGAAGGCTTGCTACATCAGGATATCTACAGCGCCCACCAAACTATTTGGGAGTTGTTGGAATCAATATAGAGAAAACACTCCACTCTCTACCCACTCCAAGACAATGACAGTTATAGAACAGGGCCATTGAAAAGATATAAAATAAACATATGTATAAAGATATACAGTATGGTGCAATTTACCTGTAGGATCCTCTTATGCTCTTGGCCCTTGTGCAGTGCCCAGTTAGCCAGTCAATCCCTGCATGTGGGTGATTGCTTTCTTTGTGTACCAGCAAGTATTTGATTTATAGTTTTAAGAGACTGAAGATTAAATAATCAGCTCCCTATGATAATGCTGGTGGTTATGTAAGTGGTTAGCCCTATAGAGGTTGACTAATTCTCCAAGTATATTTTGGGTAGATAAATGTTGCAAATAAAAAGAAATTGGCAACACCAGAGTCAGCGTCAATGTCCATTCTTTCTCTCATTGAAAAGGAGTGGCTAGATACTGGTTTTATGTTGACATGCTGTATGAGGGCTTGTTTTTTCTAGATGTGTCATAGAATTTAAAGTACAAATGTATCTGGTTCCTTCACTGCCCTGTTAATGTGGACTTGGATAAGTCCAAGAGAGGCGGTATATTAGTGATAGGGATCCGTCTGCGGAAGCCACCTTGACACTTGGTAGATGGGCCCAACACAAGTTTGATCAAAATGTGTGCTAAGAGCTTCCATTGATCCATTTATAGTAGGTATGATACCACTTGAATTTATTATGATCCCCATTTCTCAGCTTTACTTTAATTTTTTTATTCATAGAATTTAAAGACACAATTTGGGGTAAATATAAATCTGTCAGGACAATAACCCACAAAAAACGGATCCTGTCTTTGGAGCATATGCCTTCACTCGATTAGCATTTGCTCAATAATCCATCAGTATTGCTAATGTCCAAAAAAAAACAGGAGTGGAAAAAAAACAGAGATGACACGTGAATGGAATATTTGCACGTCTTCTGTGTTTTGTACCCACTCCTGCTTTTGGCTACCAAATCATAAGCCAATTCTGATGGGACCATACAAGCCTTAAAGCTGCTACACAGACAGGATCTATTGTGCATCTTATTTTTCCTTCCTTCTGACAGATCAGAAGAAAGGTCAAATAAATCATGCAAATCATGATGTCAGCCAGGCTGAAAGGCAAACTAGTGGTGGAGAGTGGGAACAGCATGAGAAGTCCACAGAGTGGACCTATGACATAGTGGTGATGTGAAAGCAGCATGAAGAGACCACACAGTGGCCCGATGACAGGGTCTGGAGTTGGCAGCAGAATGAGGAGGCCACCGAGTGGCACAATGACAGAGTCTGGAGGTGGCGGAAGTTTGAAGGGCCACCGAGTGGCACAATGACAGAGTCTGGAGGTGGCGGCATCAGGAGAAAGCCACCGAGTGGCACAACGGCAGAGTCTGGAGTTAGCAGCAGTATGAGGAGGCCATTGAGTGGCTTAATGACAGAGTCTGGAGTTAGCAGCAGAATGAGGAGGCTACCGAGTGGCACAATGACCGAATCTGGAGTTGGCAGCAGTATGAGGAGGCCACCGAGTGGCACAATGACCGAATCTGGAGTTGGCAGCAGTATGAGGAGGCCACCGAGTGGCACAATGACCGAATCTGGAGTTGGCAGCAGTATGAGGAGGCCACCGAGTGGCACAATTACAGAGTCTAGAGGTGGTAGCATCAGTAGAAAGCTACCGAGTGGCACAACGACAGAGTATATATTTCTTGTTGCACTGAAATTGGCCACAATACACTTTGACCAGAAAAAAATTAAAGAGTGAAGTGCGTATAAAGTTTTCTTGGAGTACTGAAATACGCCCCTATATGCTTTCACCAGAAATAACTGCAGCAGTGAACTGAGAATATATATTTCTTGATGGATGGTAATAAGCCACTATACGCTTTGACCAGAAAAAAATTTAAGAATCTGATTGAAGTTCGTATATATATTTCTTGAAGTACTGAAATACGCAACTCTACGCTTTTAACAGAAATAACTGCGACAGTGCAGTGCATATATATTTTTCTTTTTTTACTGAAATACGCCCCTATATGCTTTCAACAGAAATAACTGCAACAGTGCAGTCCGTATACATTTTTCTTTTTTTACTGTAATATGCCCCTATACACTTTCACCAGAAATAACTGCAACAGTGCAGTGCGTATACATTTTTCTTTTTTACTGAAATACACCCCTATACGCTTTTACTAGAAATAACAGCAACAGTGCATAAATTTTTATTTTTTTACTGGAATACCGTTTACCAAAATTTGGGAAAAATTTGCAAATTTGCAAATTTTAATTTCTCTACTTTTAGAATAGATAGTAATACCTCCAAAAATAGTTATTACTTTACATTTCCCATATGTGTGTGAATGTCATTTTATTTTTTGGGGACGTTAGAAGGCTTAGAAGTTTAGAAACAAATCTTGACATTTTTCAGAAAATTTCCAAAATCCATTTTTTAAGGACCAGTTCAGGTCTGAAGTCACTTTGTGAGGCTTACGTAATAAAAACCACCCAAAAATGATCAAATTTTAGAAACTACACCCCTAAAGGTATTCAAAACTGGTTTTACAAACCTTGTTAACTCTAGGTGTTCCACAAGAATTAATGGAAAATAGAGATGAAATTTGAGAATTTCATTTTTTGGCAGATTTTTCCATTTTAATCCATTTTTTCCAGTTACAAAGCAAGGGTTAACTGCCAATGAAAACTCAATATTTATGGCCCTGATTCTATAGTTTACAGAAACACCCTATATGTGGTCATAAACTGATGTACGGGCACACAGCATTGCGCAGAAGAAAAGGAACGCCATATGGTTTTGGGAAGGCAGATTTTGATGGACTAGATTTTTGACACCATGTCCCATTTGAAGCCCCCCTGATACACCCCTAGAGTAGAAACTCCAAAAAAGTGACCCCATTTTGGAAACTACGGGATAATGTGGCAGTTTTGTTGGTACTATTTTAGGTTAGATATGATTTTTGGTTACTCTATATTACACTTATTGTGAGGCAAGGTAACAAAATATTGCTGTTTTTGCCACCGTTTTGAATTTTTAATTTAATTATAACATTCATCTGACAGGTTAGATCATGTTGTATTTTTATAGAGCAGGTTGTTACGGACGCGACAATACCAAGTATGACTACTTTGCTTGGTTGCTTGTTTCAGTTTTACATAACAAAGCATTTAAAAAAATAAATAAAGATTTTTTAGTGTCTCCACATTCTGAAGCCGTAGTTTATTTTTATTTTTTGGGCGACTGACTTGTGTAGGGGCTAATTTTTTTCGGGATGAGATGACAGTTTGATTTGTACTATTTTGGGATGCATATGACTTTTTGATCGCTTGTTATTACACTTTTTGTGATGTAAGGTGACAAAAAATTGCTTTTTTGACACCGTTTTTCTTTTCTTTTCTTTACGGTATTCACCTGAGGCGTTAAATCATATGATATTTTTATAGAGCAGGTTATTATGGATGCAGCGATTCCTAATATGTAAAAAAAAAATTATTTATGTAAGTTTTACACAATGATATCATTTTTGAAACAAAAAAAATGTTTTAGTGTCTCCATAGTCTGAGAGCCATAGTTTTTTCAGTTTTTGGGCGATTGTCTCAGGTAGGGTATAATTTTTGAGGGATGAGATGACGGCTTGATTAGCACTATTTTGGGGTGGATTTGACTTTTTGATCGCTTGCTATTACACTTTTTGTGATGTGAGGTGACCAAAAAATGCCTTTTTTGACACCGTTTTTATTAAAAAATAATTACGGTATTCACCTGAGGGGTTAAATCATATGATATTTTTATAGAGCAGTGTGATTCAAAAAAGGAGAAAAAGAATACCGAGATGGGAGCCGCACATCTAAAATGTATCAAATTTATTTGAAGCAACAGAAACAACAAAAAATAGGTTAAAATCATTGTATACAGCAAATCAGGGCCATGTGAACCACACATGCCACCCTGACTCACCACAGAGTCATAGACATGCCCCCACATCAATAAATATATAACAGTATAAAGTGCATGAATTCATCAACAATAAATAAAGAGCTGGAATACTTATCATAGAAGTAGCATAGTGGGGGTATGTGTGGTGGTCAGAAGAGAAGCCCAACGCGCATCGCCAGACTTGCTGGCTTCCTCAGGAGTGCCTGATCCTAAGTGGCACATAGTCTGAGATATATATATATATATATATATATATAATCAATAATAATGATCTTCACCTGTGTCCTAGGTGTCCATATGGAGAGTGGGGGCGGCGGTAACCACGCTCTCATGGAAGGAGCTCTTTATTTATTGTTGATGAATTCATGCACTTTATACTGGTATATATTTATTAATGTGGGGCATGTCTATGACTCTGTGGTGAGTCAGGGTGGCATGTGTACATGTATGGTTCACATGGCCCTGATTTGTTGTATACAATGATTTTAACCTATTTTTTGTCAAGTCTGTTGCTTTAAATTAATTTTATACATTTTAGATGTGCGGCTCCCATCTCGGTATTCTTTTTCTCTTTTTTTGAATCACATTGTGTTTTACATACTGTCAGTCGGCACTCTTCCTTTAATCTGGATGTGCCCCCGCTCTTTGAATCACATGGTTGTTATTTAGCAGTGGTCTTACACTGTCTTCTTGGGGAGGCACTCCCACATATATTGTCTTATCCTTTTCATGATCTGCGTGTCATAATGGCGGTACATGTGGAAGAGAGGGAGGCAGCTTGGAATTCTCAGGTGTCTGCAATTTTCCAGGAGGGTGGCGAATTGGAGGATGGCGGTGACTTTAGGGCTTTGACTAGTGAGCTTACTGATGCGCATAAATTATTTCCCAGGGTTTGGCGGAATGTCAAGACTCTAGAAGAATACGTGAGATGTTGTATCATCCCTAGGGGCCTTAGGGTACAAAAGTTCCCAGCCTGGGAGGTCACTCCTGAATTCAGGAGCACCTGGTAACAGGGATTATCCCAATTCTCCAAAATCCTTATGGGAATGCTCATTGAGCACGATAAGGAGTTGTTACGTTCCACAAAGCAGAGATTCATTGCTTTGGAGACGAAGTTGGTCTCACATGACAAAACAAAAGTTGAGAACTATTATATAAAATTAAGGAAGACATTGGACAAATATGACAAAGAAATCATGATGGGAAAGAAATCTAAGTTTCAACGTGATAAAACTGACTTTGAAAATAAACTGGTTTACAAGTGGAAACATGCAGGGAACATGTGGGGTCAGGGTAGAAGTAGTGCCATGAATCCATCAACAAGAAACGCTGGAGGTCACACTGAGCCCAGTGACCAGAGTTTGAGTGAGGGTGATTTTTTATCAGAGGCCAGCGACGACGGAGGTCAAGGAGGGGATTACGCAAATCCAAGAAAAAGAGGACCTCAACATCGCAGGAGCAACAACTACCCACTCTTCCAGAAGAGACGGTTACAACAATACTAAATGGTACGGATGTCAATGCCCTCCAGGTTATAAATCTATCTACGTATAACTTGACCCCTCATGAGAAATCAATATTGGAAAAGGGATTTTCCTTTTCCCCTATGCGAATCTTGGATAAATTTGAATTTGTTAAAGATACGTATTTGTTTTGCAGACAACTTTGCTTTAAACTTTTATACAACCAACCATCAATGTTACAAACTTTGGCTGAGGATGAACGCGGGGTATTTATGGATCTCATAGACCTCTTACGGGAAAACGAATCAGAAACAGGTAGGAGGTGTTTCACTTTGAACAAGCCCTCCTTACTCACTCCCTCCCTTAACTTATTTCCCAATATTCAGCTTTTATTTCAAGCTGTAGTGATTGAGATACGGAAACTCAAATCTGACTCCCTGCATGGCAGAAACTTGAATAAGATGGAATCTGATACTATACAAAAATTACAGGCCAACACCACCTTTGTTATCAAAGAAGCAGACAAGGGCGGGAATGTGGTCCTATGGGACATGGATTTCTATATACAGGAAGCGAATCGACGACTCAAGAATAGAACTTTCTACACACCCCTACCTTCTGACCCCACAATGGTCTTCAAAAAGAAATTGGACCATTTATTGAAGTCAGCCTGGGAGATGTTCATTATTACCAAGAAGGAGCACCAATTTCTGGAGGTGAGTCAACCGATTATTCCCACATTTTACATGCTCCCAAAAGTCCACAAGGATCTCCGCAATCCCCCAGGGCGACCAATTGTGGCCGGTATTGGTGGCTTGTGCGAACAGGCTTGTACCTATGTTGACCTTATGTACGGGACTCTCTTCATCTGATCGAGATGCTGGAACATGTGCCAATTACATCTGATGTACTATTAGTGACCTGTAACGTCGAGTCTTTGTACACGAACATTGCGCATAAGGATGGGATTGGGGCCACCACTCACTTCTTGGAGAGGTCGGTCTCTGGGGAGCCAGCCCACCACACTTTCCTGGTGAACCTTCTGCATTTTATTTTACACCATAACTATTTTGTTTTTGATCGTATTTTTTACAGGCAGGAGTCGGGAACGGCGATGGGGGCACGATGTGCGCCCTCGTATGCAAACCTCTTCTTGGGTTGGTGGGAGGAGACTCGCGTGTACCCATCGCCGTTCTTTTGTGATTGTGTGGTGGGCTAATTCCGCTACATTGACGATGTTCTGTTTCTTTAGCAGGGCTCCAAGGAGACTTGTGTTCAATTTATTGATACACTAAACGAAAATAACTTGAACATCCATTTAACATATACTATCTCGGATGACACAGTGGATTTTTTCGAAGGAGCACCGCTACCAACAGTTTGCTACACTATCGGAGCTTCCACCCAACACATATGAATAGGGATGAGCGAACCCGAACGGTATAGTTCGGGTTCGTACCGAATTTTGGGGTGTCCGTGACACGGACCCGAACCCGAACATTTTCGTAAAAGTCCGGGTTCGGGTTCGGTGTTCGGCGCTTTCTTGGCGCTTTTTGAAAGGCTGCAAAGCAGCCAATCAACAAGCATCATACTACTTGCCCCAAAAGGCCATCACAGCCATGCCTACTATTGGCATGGCTGTGATTGGCCAGTGCAGCATGTGACCCAGCCTCTATATAAGCTTGGGTCACGTAGCGCTGCACGTCACTCTGCTGATACAAGTGTAGGGAGAGGTTGCAGCTGCGATGTTAGGGCAAGATTAGGCAGTGATTAACTCCTCCAAAAGACTTCATTCAGTAATCGATCTACAGCTGTGGATCATTGAACTGCTGCTATTCAATTGCTCACTGTTTTTAGGCTGCCCAGAGCGTTTTTCAGTCACTTTTTTCTGGGGTGATCGGCGGCCATTTTGTGGCTTGTGGTGCGCCAGCACAAGCTGCCACCAAGTACATTTAACCATCAATAGTGTGGTTATTTTTTGCTATATCCTACATCAGGGTCAAGCTGTCATCAAGTGCATTTAACCATCAATAGTGTGGTTATTTTTTGGCCATATACTACATCAGGGGCAAGCTGAGCCTGTCACACAAGTGCATTTAAAAATCAATAGTGTGGTTATTTTTTGGCTATATCCTACATCAGGGTCAAGCTGTCATCAAGTGCATTTAACCATCAATAGTGTGGTTATTTTTTGGCCATATACTACATCAGGGGCAAGCTCAGCCTGTCACCCAAGTGCATTTAACCATCAATAGTGTGGTTATTTTTTGGCTATATCCTACATCAGGGTCAAGCTGTCATCAAGTGCATTTAACCATCAATAGTGTGGTTATTTTTTGGCTATATCCTACATCAGGGTCAAGCTGAGCCTCTCACGAAGTTATTCTCAATAACTTCACACACACGCTACAGTGCAGATCCAAGTCTAATTCTGTGATTAAACGTATACCTGTTACCCAGCGCCTAAAAAATAGGCCTCACATTTATATTCATCCAAATCTGTCATTACTGCTTTAGCTGGTCAAGTTATTTAGTGTCCGTCAAAGCACAGTTTTTGTTTTGGGTTGAAATACAATTCCAAATTTTGCAATTCTCTAAATTAGTGGTTTCTGCTGTATCAGGCCTACTTTAAATCTATCCCTAAAAGGGTATATTAGATTCAAGGTGCTGATAGAGTAATTCTCAATAACTTCACACACACGCTACAGTGCAGATCCAAGTCTAATTCTGTGATTAAACGTATACCTGTCACCCAGCGCCTAAAAAATAGGCCTCACATTTATATTCATCCAAATCTGTCATTACTGCTTTAGCTAATCAAGTTATTTAGTGTCCGTCAAAGCACAGTTTTTGTTTTGGGTTGAAATACAATTCCAAATTTTGCAATTCTCTAAATTAGTGGTTTCTGCTGTATCAGGCCTACTTTAAATCTATCCCTAAAAGGGTATATTAGATTCAAGGTGCTGATAGAGTAATTCTCAATAACTTCACACACACGCTACAGTGCAGATCCAAGTCTAATTCTGTGATTAAACGTATACCTGTCACCCAGCGCCTAAAAAATAGGCCTCACATTTATATTCATCCAAATCTGTCATTACTGCTTTAGCTGGTCAAGTTATTTAGTGTCCGTCAAAGCACAGTTTTTGTTTTGGGTTGAAATACAATTCCCAATTTTGCAATTCTCTAAATTAGTGGTTTCTGCTGTATCAGGCCTACTTTAAATCTATCCCTAAAAGGGTATATTAGATTCAAGGTGCTGATAGGGTAATTCTCAATAACTTCACACACACGCTACAGTGCAGATCCAAGTCTAATTCTGTGATTAAACGTATACCTGTCACCCAGCGCCTAAAAAATAGGCCTCACATTTATATTCATCCAAATCTGTCATTACTGCTTTAGCTGGTCAAGTTATTTAGTGTCCGTCAAAGCACAGTTTTTGTTTTGGGTTGAAATACAATTCCCAATTTTGCAATTCTCTAAATTAGTGGTTTCTGCTGTATCAGGCCTACTTTAAATCTATCCCTAAAAGGGTATATTAGATTCAAGGTGCTGATAGGGTAATTCTCAATAACTTCACACACACGCTACAGTGCAGATCCAAGTCTAATTCTGTGATTAAACGTATACCTGTCACCCAGCGCCTAAAAAATAGGCCTCACATTTATATTCATCCAAATCTGTCATTACTGCTTTAGCTAATCAAGTTATGTAGTGTCCGTCAAAGCACAGTTTTTGTTCTGGGTTGAAATACAATTCCCAATTTTGCAATTCTCTAAATTAGTGGTTTCTGCTGTATCAGGCCTACTTTAAATCTATCCCTAAAAGGGTATATTAGATTCAAGGTGCTGATAGGGTAATTCTCAATAACTTCACACACACGCTGCAGTGCAGATCCAAGTCTAATTCTGTGATTAAACGTATACCTGTCACCCAGCGCCTAAAAAATAGGCCTCACATTTATATTCATCCAAATCTGTCATTACTGCTTTAGCTGGTCAAGTTATTTAGTGTCCGTCAAAGCACAGTTTTTGTTCTGGGTTGAAATACAATTCCCAATATTGCAATTCTCTAAATTAGTGGTTTCGGCTGTATTAGGCCTACTTTAAATCTATCCCTAAAAGAGTATATTAGATTCAAGGTGCTGATAGGGTAATTCTCTATAAATTCACACACACGCTACTGTGCAGATCCAAGTCTAATTCTGTCCGTAAACGTATACCTGTCACCCAGCGCCTAAAAAATAGGCCTCACATTTATATTCATCCAAATCTGTCATTACTGCTTTAGCTGGTCAAGTTATTTAGTGTCCGTCAAAGCACAGTTTTTGTTTTGGGTTGAAATACAATTCCCAATTTTGCAATTCTCTAAATTAGTGGTTTCTGCTGTATCAGGCCTACTTTAAATCTATCCCTAAAAGGGTATATTAGATTCAAGGTGCTGATAGGGTAATTCTCAATAACTTCACACACACGCTACAGTGCAGATCCAAGTCTAATTCTGTGATTAAACGTATACCTGTCACCCAGCGCCTAAAAAATAGGCCTCACATTTATATTCATCCAAATCTGTCATTACTGCTTTAGCTGGTCAAGTTATTTAGTGTCTGTCAAAGCACAGTTTTTGTTCTGGGTTGAAATACAATTCCCAATTTTGCAATTCTCTAAATTAGTGGTTTCTGCTGTATCAGGCCTACTTTAAATCTATCCCTAAAAGAGTATATTAGATTCAAGGTGCTGATAGGGTAATTCTCTATAAATTCACACACACGCTACTGTGCAGATCCAAGTCTAATTCTGTGATTAAACGTATACCTGTCACCCAGCGCCTAAAAAATAGGCCTCACATTTATATTCATCCAAATCTGTCATTACTGCTTTAGCTAATCAAGTTATGTAGTGTCCGTCAAAGCACAGTTTTTGTTCTGGGTTGAAATACAATTCCCAATTTTGCAATTCTCTAAATTAGTGGTTTCTGCTGTATCAGGCCTACTTTAAATCTATCCCTAAAAGGGTATATTAGATTCAAGGTGCTGATAGGGTAATTCTCAATAACTTCACACACACGCTGCAGTGCAGATCCAAGTCTAATTCTGTGATTAAACGTATACCTGTCACCCAGCGCCTAAAAAATAGGCCTCACATTTATATTCATCCAAATCTGTCATTACTGCTTTAGCTGGTCAAGTTATTTAGTGTCCGTCAAAGCACAGTTTTTGTTCTGGGTTGAAATACAATTCCCAATATTGCAATTCTCTAAATTAGTGGTTTCGGCTGTATTAGGCCTACTTTAAATCTATCCCTAAAAGAGTATATTAGATTCAAGGTGCTGATAGGGTAATTCTCTATAAATTCACACACACGCTACTGTGCAGATCCAAGTCTAATTCTGTCCGTAAACGTATACCTGTCACCCAGCGCCTAAAAAATAGGCCTCACATTTATATTCATCCAAATCTGTCATTACTGCTTTAGCTGGTCAAGTTATTTAGTGTCCGTCAAAGCACAGTTTTTGTTTTGGGTTGAAATACAATTCCCAATTTTGCAATTCTCTAAATTAGTGGTTTCTGCTGTATCAGGCCTACTTTAAATCTATCCCTAAAAGGGTATATTAGATTCAAGGTGCTGATAGGGTAATTCTCAATAACTTCACACACACGCTACAGTGCAGATCCAAGTCTAATTCTGTGATTAAACGTATACCTGTCACCCAGCGCCTAAAAAATAGGCCTCACATTTATATTCATCCAAATCTGTCATTACTGCTTTAGCTGGTCAAGTTATTTAGTGTCTGTCAAAGCACAGTTTTTGTTCTGGGTTGAAATACAATTCCCAATTTTGCAATTCTCTAAATTAGTGGTTTCTGCTGTATCAGGCCTACTTTAAATCTATCCCTAAAAGAGTATATTAGATTCAAGGTGCTGATAGGGTAATTCTCTATAAATTCACACACACGCTACTGTGCAGATCCAAGTCTAATTCTGTCCGTAAACGTATACCTGTCACCCAGCGCCTAAATAATAGGCCTCAAATTTATATTCAGCTAAATCTGTCAATACTGGTGTGCCTGTATTAGTGTAATACGGTACCTAAATAGATAGCCAGATAGTGTTAGGTGTCTGTAAAAAAAGGCCTGAATTTGAATTCAATACATTGGCCCGAATAATATTTTTCTTATTGTGGTGAACGGTAACAATGAGAAAAACATCTAGTAAGGGACGCGGACGCGGACATAGTCGTGGTGGTGTTAGTGGACCTTCTGGTGCTGGGAGAGGACGTGGCCGTTCTGCCACAGCCACACGTCCTAGTGTACCAACTACCTCAGGTCCCAGTAGCCGCCAGAACTTACAGCCATATTTGGTTGGGCCCAATGCCGTTCTAAGGATGGTAAGGCCTGAGCAGGTACAGGCATTAGTCAATTGGGTGGCCGACAGTGCATCCAGCACGTTCACATTATCTCCCACCCAGTCTTCTGCAGAAATTGCACAGATGGCGCATGAAAACCAAGCCCATCAGTCTGTCACATCACCCCCATGCATATCAGGGAAACTGTCTGAGCCTCAAGTTATGCAGCAGTCTCTTATGCTGTTTGAAGACTGCTGCCAGGGTTTCCCAAGGGCATCCACCTAGCCCTTTCTCAGGGGTGGAAGAGATAGAATGCACTAACGCACAACCACTTATGTTTCCTGATGATGACGACATGGGAATACCACCTCAGCACGTCTCTGATGATGACGAAACACAGGTGCCAACTGCTGCGTCTTTCTGCAGTGTGCAGACTGAACAGGAGGTCAGGGATCAAGACTGGGTGGAAGACGATTCAGCGGACGATGAGGTCCTAGACCCCACATGGAATGAAGGTCGTGCCACTGACTTTCACAGTTCGGAGGCAGAGGCAGTGGTGAGACCGAGCCAACAGCGTAGCAAAAGACAAAGAGGGAGCAGTGGGCAAAAGCAGAACACCCGCCACCAAGAGACTCCGCCTGCTACTTACCGCCGCCATCTGGGACCGAGCACCCCAAAGGCAGCTTCAAGGAGTTCCCTGGCATGGCATTTCTTCAAACAATGTGCTGACGACAAGACCCGAGTGGTTTGCACGCTGTGCCATCAGAGCCTGAAGCGAGGCATTAACGTTCTGAACCTTCGCACAACCTGCATGACCAGGCACCTGCATGCAAAGCATGAACTGCAGTGGAGTAAACACCTTAAAAACAAGGAAGTCACTCAGGCTCCTCCTGCTACCTCTTCTGCTGCTGCCGCCTCGGCCTCTTCTGCAGCTGCCGCCGCATCGGCCTCTTCCTCCGCCTCTGGAGGAACGTTGGCACCTGCCGCCCAGCAAACATGGGATGTACCACCACCACCTGCTTCACCAAGCATCTCAACCATGTCACACGGCAGCGTTCAGCTCTCCATCTCACAAACATTTGAGAGAAAGCGTAAATTCCCACCTAGCCACCCTCGATCCCTGGCCCTGAATGCCAGCATTTCTAAACTACTAGCCTATGAAATGCTGTCATTTAGGCTGGTGGACACAGACAGCTTCAAACAGCTCATGTCGCTTGCTGTCCCACAGTATGTTGTTCCCAGCCGGCACTACTTCTCCAAGAGAGCAGTGCGTTCCCTGCACAACCAAGTATCCGATAAAATCAAGTGTGCACTGCGCAACGCCATCTGTGGCAAGGTCCACCTAACCACAGATACGTGGACCAGTAAGCACGGCCAGGGACGCTATATCTCCCTAACTGCACACTGGGTAAATGTAGTGGCGGCTGGGCCCCAGGCGGAGAGCTGTTTGGCGCACGTCCTTCCACCGCCAAGGATCGTAGGGCAACATTCTTTGCCTCCTGTCTCCTCCTCCTCCTACTCAGCTTCCTCCTCCTCTTCTTCCACCTGCTCATCCAGTCAGCCACACACCTTCACCACCAACTTCAGCACAGCCCAGGGTAAACGTCAGCAGGCCATTCTGAAACTCATATGTTTGGGGGAAAGTCCCCACACCGCACAGGAGTTGTGGCGGGGTATAGAACAACAGACCGACGAGTGGTTGCTGCCGTTGAGCCTCAAGCCCGGCCTGGTGGTGTGCGATAATGGCGAAATCTCGTTGCAGCTCTGGGACTAGCCGATTTGACGCACATCCCTTGCCTGGCGCATGTGCTGAATTTGGTGGTGCAGAAGTTCATTCGCAACTACCCCGACATGTCAGAGCTGCTGCATAAAGTGCGGGCCGTCTGTTTGCGCTTCCGGGGTTCGAATCCTGCCTCTGTTCGCCTGTCTGCGCTACAGCGTAACTTCAGCCTTCCCGCTCACCGCCTCATATGCATATGTGCGAGCAGCAGCAGGCCATAGTGGAGTTTCAGCTGCAGCACGCATGAGTCAGTCGCACTGTGGAACAGCACCACTTCACCACCAATGACTGGGCCTCCATGCGAGACCTGTGTGCCCTGTTGCGCTGTTTCGAGTACTCCACCAACATGGCCAGTGGCGATGACGCCGTTATCAGCATTACAATACCACTTCTATGTCTCCTTGAGAAAACACTTAGGGCGATGATGGAAGAGGAGGTGGCCCAGGAGGAGGAGGAGGAAGAGGGGTCATTTTTAGCACTTTCAGGCCAGTCTCTTCGAAGTGACTCAGAGGGAGGTTTTTTGCAACAGCAGAGGCCAGGTACAAATGTGGCCAGACAGGGCCCACTACTGGAGGACGAGGAGGACGAGGATGAGGAGGAGGTGGAGGAGGATGAGGATGAAGCATGTTCACAGCAGGGTGGCAACCAACGCAGCTCGGGCCCATCACTGGTGAGTGGCTGGGGGGAATAACAGGACGATGACGATACGCCTCCCACAGAGGACAGCTTGTCCTTACCTCTGGGCAGCCTGGCACACATGAGCGACTACATGCTGCAGTGCCTGCGCAATGACAGCAGAGTTGCCCACATTTTAACGTGTGCGGACTACTGGTTTGCCACCCTGCTGGATCCACGGTACAAAGACAATGTGCCCACCCTTACTTCATGCACTGGAGCTTGATAGTAAGATGCGCGAGTACAAGTGCACGTTGGTAGACGCGCTACTGAAAGCATTCCCAAATGTCACAGGGGAACCAGTGGAAGCCCAAGGCGAAGGCAGAGGAGGAGCAAGAGGTCGCCAACGCAGCTGTGTCACGGCCAGCTCCTCTGAAGGCAGGGTTAGCATGGCAGAGATGTGGAAAAGTTTTGTCACCACGCCACAGCTAACTGCACCACCACCTGATACGGAACGTGTTAGCAGGAGGCAACATTTCACTAACATGGTGGAACAGTACCTGTGCACACCCCTCCACGTACTGACTGATGGTTCGGCCCCATTCAACTTCTGGGTCTCCAAATTGTCCACGTGGCCAGAGCTAGCCTTTTATGCTTTGGAGGTGCTGGCCTGCCCGGCGGCCAGCGTTTTGTCTGAACGTGTATTCAGCATGGCAGGGGGCGTCATTACAGACAAACACAGCCGCCTGTCTACAGCCAATGTGGACAAGCTGACGTTCATAAAAATGAACTAGGCATGGATCCCACAGTACCTGTCCATCCCTTGTGCAGATTAGACATTAACTACCTCCCCTTAACAATATATTATTGTACTCCAGGGCACTTCCTCATTCAATCCTATTTTTATTTTCATTTTACCATTATATTGCGGGGCAACCCAAAGTTGAATAAACCTCTCCTCTGTCTGGGTGCCGGGGCCTAAAAATATCTGACAGTGGCCTGTTCCAGTGGTGGGTGACATGAAGCCTGATTCTCTGCTATGACATGAAGACTGATTCTCTGCTGACATGAAGCCAGATTCTCTGTTATGGGACCTCTCTCCTCTGCCTGGGTGCCTGGGCCTAAATATGTGACAATGGACTGTTCCAGTGGTGGGTGACGTGAAGCCTGATTCTCTGCTATGACATGAAGACTGATTCTCTGCTGACATGAAGCCTGAATCTCTGTTATGGGACCTCTCTCCTCTGTCTGGGTGCCTGGGCCTAAATATGTGACAATGGACTGTACCAGTTGTGGGTGACGTGAAGCCTGATTCTCTGCTATGACATGAAGACTGATTCTCTGCTGACATGAAGCCAGATTCTCTGCTATGGGACCTCTCTCCTCTGCCTGGGTGCCTGGGCCTAAATATGTGACAATGGACTGTTCCAGTGGTGGGTGACGTGAAGCCTGATTCTCTGCTATGACATGAAGACTGATTCTCTGCTGACATGAAGCCTGAATCTCTGTTATGGGACCTCTTTCCTCTGTCTGGGTGCCGGGGCCTATAAATATCTGACAGTGGCCTGTTTTAGTGGTGGGTGACATGAAGCCTGATTTTCTGCTATGACATGAAGACTGATTCTCTGCTGACATGAAGCCAGATTCTCTGCTATGGGACGTCTCTCCTCTGCCTGGGTGCCTGGGCCTAAATACGTGACAATGGACTGTTCCAGTGGTGGGTGACGTGAAGCCTGATTCTCTGCTATGACATGAAGACTGATTCTCTGCTGACATGAAGCCTGAATCTCTGTTATGGGACCTCTTTCCTCTGTCTGGGTGCCTGGGCCTAAATATGTGACAATGCACTGTTCCAGTGGTGGCTGACGTGAAGCCTGATTCTCTGCTATGACATGAAGACTGATTCTCTGCTGACATGAAGCCAGATTCTCTGTTATGGGACCTCTCTCCTCTGTCTGGGTGCCGGGGCCTAAAAATATCTGACAGTGGCCTGTTCCAGTGGTGGGTGACATGAAGCCTGATTCTCTGCTATGACACGAAGACTGATTCTCTGCTGACATGAAGCCAGATTCTCTGCTATGGGACCTCTCTCCTCTGCCTGGGTGCCTGGGCCTAAATATGTGACAATGGACTGTTCCAGTGGTGGGTGACGTGAAGCCTGATTCTCTGCTATGACATGAAGACTGATTCTCTGCTGACATGAAGCCTGAATCTCTGTTATGGGACCTCTCTCCTCTGTCTGGGTGCCGGGGCCTAAAAATATCTGACAGTGGCCTGTTCCAGTGGTGGGTGACATGAAGCCTGATTCTCTGCTATGACATGAAGACTGATTCTCTGCTGACATGAAGCCAGATTCTCTGCTATGTGACCTCTCTCCTCTGCCTGGGTGCCTGGGCCTAAATATGTGACAATGGACTGTTCCAGTGGTGGGTGACGGGAAGCCTGATTCTCTGCTGACATGAAGCCTGATTCTCTGCCATGAGACCTCTCTCCAATTGATATTGGTTAATTTTAATTTATTTTAATTTTATTTTAATTCATTTCCCTATCCTCATTTGTTTGCAGGGGATTTAACTACATTTTGCTGCCCTTTGCAGCCCTCTAGCCCTTTCCTGGGCTGTTTTACAGCCTTCTTAGTGCCGAAAAGTTCGGGTCCCCATTGACTTCAATGGGGTTCGGGACGAAGTTCGGGTCGGGTTCAGATCCCGAACCCGAACATTTCCGGGAAGTTCGGCCGAACTTCTCGAACCCGAACATCCAGGTGTTCACTCAACTCTAATATATATATATATATGTTATATACAGTGCATAATTAGACAAATAAGAAAATAAAATCAATCACTTTTTTCTCATTCGCATGATTACATGGATAAAACAGATCATGGATTGATTTCCAACATTTTTATTTTTATTTTTATTAATATAGATAAATTTACAAGGCTATCTATTATATAGCTATGTCTCATTGTTCCCTAACCACACCATTCCTATATTCTTCTTGGACCCTAAGTATTGAACTAATTGTCATTATTTGAAAAATAATTTAAATACTCAATAAAGGGTCCGTTACCCCCCCCTGGCCCGCTGTAACTTTTGGTGGGAGGGTATGGGTTTGGATTAATAATAAATAAATAAATAAAATAAAAATAAATAAATAAATACTGTAAAAATAAAAATGGTGGGAATCAATCCATGATCTGTTTTATCAATGTAATCATGCTAATGAGAAAAAAGTGATTGATTTTAATTTCTTATTTGTCTAATTATGCACTGTATATCACATATATATATATATATATATATATATATATATACACTTTTTATTATTATGCTTTCTTGTTTTAATTTTTTTACGATTTGCACATTTTATCTATGTAATACTGTATTTCACATATGATGATGGAGTTATGGGCTCTTAATTGACATTTGTTTTACATTGTTATGTCTTGTCTACACACCGGAACTAATAGTACTTTCCTTGGTTTCGGCGATCCATTGGGGGATACATTTGTGCGGTTTGGCGCTTTGCGGCGTTGGCGAGGCCGTGATGTGTGTCTGCCTTTTGGAATGCATTGCGCCGTCGACTTCCGCCCGGGAGCCATCTTGCTCCAGCACGCCGGTTTCACCGGCGCCTTCACTCGCGCTCGGACCATGCACCGGGTAGAATCCAGGTAATACCTACGTGCGCCCTCCCTATTCCCTCCTTCCTTTATTGTTTTATGTATTTGACCACAGCTATAATTGATAATTGATTAATTCAATAGGCTATATAATGTTGAAACGCTAATGCATATTCACATGGACCTCTGAGGAAGCTAGTATATGCTCTAGCGATACGCGTGAGGGTTTTCTTTTCCCCCCTGTGGGTCTACATTCCCCATGGCCACCACTGTGTTTCTGATAAGTATATTATTGAACAGATTTTAGGCATTTGTTGCTATATCCTTGATAATCTTATAGATTGATTGATCAATGGTGGTACTGGATGTAATTTTGTACATGATTTTACCCACTAGTGGGGAATGCTCCATGAATTGATGTTTTTAATGAGTATGTTTCAATAAATTATGTTTTATTTTTGGAGGTGCGGTCTAGTTGTGGTATTTCTTTACTTAGTTTAGCTCATGCTTGCTATTATGTGCGTGGGAACGAACGTGCGTGCGCATGTAAGTACTTACGTACTCACGCACGCATGCACGCTTAGCAATAGCAAGTTTTTAAAAGCTGAGGAAGAAGTCCTGATCACGGTAAGTAATTGGACATTTCAGAACTGTATTTGATTTAAATTCTATACATGTATTAGCACTGCAGTAGCTTTATATGTAGATTGAGGTTATTAAAATGTTCCCGATTATGCTATGCGCTAATTCCCCTCTAACAATTCGAATATTTTAGCGCGTTACTTACAACTTTGAATTTAATCAGGTCTGACAACATAATACTGATTGTTGAACTTAGTATTGTGGGGGCATTATAGCACTATTTCTGTTGCATGTATGTATGGGCAGCAGAACCTATCACACTACCTAACACACTGCACTGCAACAGCTACAATATATCAGGATATAACCTACACTGACTATCTCCCACTAACTATCTGTATTATATACACTGCTCAAAAAAATAAAGGGAACACTTAAACAACACAATGTAACTTCAAGTCAATCACACTTCTGTGAAATCAAACTGTCCACTTAGGAAGCAACACTGAGTGACAATCAATTTCACATGCTGTTGTGCAAATGGGATAGACAACAGGTGTAAATTATAGGCAATTAGCAAGACACCCCCAATAAAGGAGTGGTTCTGCAGGCGGTGACCACAGACCACTTCTCAGTTCCTATGCTTCCTGGCTGATGTTTTGGTCACTTTTGAATGCTGGAGGTGCTTTCACTCTAGTGGTAGCATGAGTCTACAACCCACACAAGTGGCTCAGGTAGTGCAGCTTATCCAGGATGGCACATCAATGCGAGCTGTGGCAAGAAGGTTTGCTGTGTCTGTCAGCGTAGTGTCCAGAGCATGGAGGCGCTATTAGGAGACAGGCCAGTACATCAGGAGACGTGGAGGAGGCCGTAGGAGGGCAACAACCCAGCAGCAGGACCGCTACCTCCGTCTTTGTGCAAGGAGGAACAGGAGGAGCACTGCCAGAGCCCTGCAAAAAGACCTCCAGCAGGCCACAAATGTGCATGTGTCTGCTCAAACGGTCAGAAACAGACTCCATGAGGGTGATTTGAGGGCCCGACGTCCACAGGTGGGGGTTGTGCTTACAGCCCAGCACCGTGCAGGACGTTTGGCATTTGCCAGAGAACGCCAAGATTGGCAAATTTGCCACTTGCGCTCTGTGCTCTTCACAGATGAAAGCAGGTTCACACTGAGCACATGTGACAGACGTGACAAAGTCTGGAGACGCCGTGGAGAACGTTCTGCTGCCTGCAACCTCCTCCAGCATGACCGGTTTGGCATTGGGTCAGTAATGGTGTGGGGTGGCATTTCTTTGGAGGGCCACACAGCCCTCCATGTGCTCGCCAGAGGTAGCCTGACTGCCATTAGGTACCGAGATGAGATCCTCAGACCCCTTGTGAGACCATATGCTGGTGCGGTTGGCCCTGGGTTCCTCCTAATGCAAGACAATGCTAGACCTCATGTGGCTGAAGTGTGTCAGCAGTTCCTGCAAGAGGAAGGCATTGATGGTATGGACTGGCCCGCCCCCCCTTCCCCAGACCTGAATCCAATTGAGCACATCTGGGACATCATGTCTCGCTCTATCCACCAACGTCACCAACGTTGCACCACAGACTGTCCAGGAGTTGGCAGATGCTTTAGTCCAGGTCTGGGAGGAGATCCCTTAGGAGACCGTCCGCCACCTCATCAGGAGCATGCACAGGCGTTGTAGGGAGGTCATACAGGCACGTGGAGGCCACACACACTACTGAGCCTCATTTTGACTTGTTTTAAGGACATTATATTAAAGTTGGATCAGCCTGTAGTGTGTTTTTCCACTTTAATTTTGAGTGTGACTCCAAATCCAGACCTCCATGGGTTGTGTGATTTTGTTATCAGCACATTCAACTATGTAAAGAACAAAGTATTTCAGAAGAATATTTAATTAATTCAGATCTAGGATGTTATTTTTGTGCTCCCTTTATTTTTTTGAGCAGTGTATATAAGCTATCTAACCATCTATCTAATGCAATGAGTGTAAAGCACAGAGCACAGCAATCTCTTTCACATGCACATTGCCCTTTTCTTTTTCCTGCCGCACACTATATATATATGTTAATAACACACACTATATACCCCACACTATATTCCCCACACATACATAGTCTATAGATTAAAGTTATTGTTGGTCAGAAGGAGAAGCTTTCTTAGTCAGACTGCCATAATTTGCTGGTTCATTTATCGTTACCCAGGGTGCACCACGCGGAGGCGAACCATCTTTACACCCCATACCGTACCGTCCCTTCACTGGACAAGTACAGCTGATCAGCTGGGCAATATATGATTCCTCAGACCCGACACACATACCAAAGCAATACAATGCGATCTTTTAATGTTAACTTTATGAACGTGTGCCGCCCGTGGCCGTATTGTGGCTTGCATACAGAGGGTCCGGTATACACGGCCACCGGCCGTGTGCAACCTGCATGACAGATCACGTACCCATTTACTTCAATGGGTCCGCGATCCAGGAGATGCGGTGCAGAACCCTGTGGAAGCACCTCAGAGTGCTTTTGTGGTGTTTCTGGCTGTGCCACCGAACCACAAAAAAGTAGTTAAGGCACTCTCTTTTTTTTTTTGTGGAACGGACAGATCACGGACCCTTTCAAGTGAATGGGTCGGGGATCCATCTGCAGCAGACGCATGGATTGTGTTCCCAATGCACGGAAGGGGCGGCCCACGTTCATGTGCATGATGCCATTAAGCAAAAATGTGACCATTAAATCCTTATACACTCGCCTAAAGAATTATTAGGAACACCATACTAATACGGTGTTGGACCCCCTTTTGCCTGCAGAACTGCCTTAATTCTACGTGGCATTGATTCAACAAGGTGCTGATAGCATTCTTTAGAAATGTTGGCCCATATTGATAGGATAGCATTTTGCAGTTGATGGAGATTTGAGGGATGCACATCCAGGGCACGAAGCTCCCGTTCCACCACATCCCAAAGATGCTCTATTGGGTTGAGATCTGGTGACTGTGGGGGCCATTTTAGTACAGTGAACTCATTGTCATGTTCAAGAAACCAATTTGAAATGATTCGAGCTTTGTGACATGGTGCATTATCCTGCTGGAAGTAGCCATCAGAGGATGGATACATGTTCTCATTCTGTTTACACCAAATTCGGACTCTACCATTTGAATGTCTCAACAGAAATCGAGACTCATCAGACCAGGCAACATTTTTCCAGTCTTCAACAGTCCAATTTTGGTGAGCTTGTGCAAATTGTAGCCTCTTTTTCCTATTTGTAGTGGAGATGAGTGGTACCCGGTGGGGTCTTCTGCTGTTGTAGCCCATCTGCCTCAAGGTTGTGCGTGTTGTGGCTTCACAAATGCTTTGCTGCATACCTCGGTTGTAACGAGTGGTTATTTCAGTCAACGTTGCTCTTCTATCAGCTTGAATCAGTCGGCCCATTCTCCTCTGATCTCTAGCATCCACAAGGCATTGTTGCCCACAGGACTGCCGCATACTGAATGTTTTTCCCTTTTCACACCATTCTTTGTAAACCCTAGAAATGGTTGTGCGTGAAAATCCCAGTAACTGAGCAGATTGTGAAATACTCAGACTGGCCCGGCACCAACAACCATGCCACGCTCAAAATTGCTTAAATCACCTTTCTTTCCCATTCTGACATTCAGTTTGGAGTTCAGGAGATTGTCTTGACCAGGACCACACCACTAAATGCATTGAAGCAACTGCCATGTGATTGGTTGACTAGATAATTGCATTAATGAGAAATAGAACAGGTGTTCCTAATAATTCTTTAGGTGAGTGTATATTTTTGCCTGTGTTGTTGATGACATTATTTCCAATCCGTATATGTAACAAATTTGGGATTATATGCTTGCATCTTTATCCTGCAGCAAAAAAAAACAAAGGATCGTCAGGGGGATCTGCTATGAGCTGTAGTGGGAGTTTAATAAAGGCCACAAGAAGTCGGCCATCATCAAAAGATGGTCCGATATAAAGAGGAGGCACGATGCCCGGATCAGAGACATCCGTGATAGAAAATGCCCAGGTAAAGTGCATACATTACATTTGTATCTTTTGTCAACACTGTGTAATGTGTGTGTATATATATATATATATATATATATATATACACACACGCACACACACACATACGTATATACAGTAGATATTTATGTGTGTGTGAAACATACAAAATCAGCCAGTTACATCATATATCTCTACCTTGCTGTCTATAAATATATATACTCACAGCGAGGTAGAGATGTTTGATGTAGCCGTAACCGTCTGATGTAGTAATTGCCACACCAGGTACTACTAAGTAATCTTTTGTGAGTGAATGAAATAATTATTTGCATAATATACATAAACTGCAATAATTAATCTTTATTATAGTAAAAGGCCCTGTCCATCATTACATTACATAAATCCCCCACTTAATTAGTATTTGTTTTTTGGATTGTTTTGTAAGATTTCTGACCATTGTGTGATTATTACAGGCGTGCCCCTTCCCTCCGTCCACCACAGAACCTCAAGAGAGGATCTGACGGTGGTGGAGGTCTCTGAGGAGGAAGTGGAGGACGGAGAGCAGGCCAGACCCTCTGGGCAGCAGAATGCCCCTACCCCACCGGATGTAGGTGAAGAGGGCGAACCCTCACACCACCCCGCTTCTTCCCCCCCCAGATTCTCATGAGGAGGCTGAGGATGAGGAGGAGCTTGTGACCACCCCCGGCCAGGAGAGTAAATATGTGCTATGGGTGTTTTAACTCAGTCAGTGTTCACACACACACACGCACACACACACAGGTGTCAGTGTAGTATTCACCACAGGCACATTGTATTGCAACAAACAGTAATAAACACGTTCGAGCTTTACCTTTAATCTTTCTTCAGCCCACACATATTGGATAACATAAAGTCCCACACTTTGAGTTCAGTCCAAGCAGGGTAACTAAACTGTAGAATCTCTACACTCTTTACAGGTTTTCATAGATCTGGTTCCCCTCTCAGCTTGTTCAGCTTGCAGATAGACTGTCCACACTGTATCTCCCCAGCCTTTTTAAGCAACACCTTTATGAAAAGCCAGGATGGAGTATAGGAGTGACCTGTCCCACCCAATCTCTCAGGTCACTCCAGTCCTAAAACACCGGCCCTAAAATAAATCTTAAATGTAAACCTCCCAGTAACCTAACGTTACAGGCTTAATGATTCCCGGGAATCATCTCACTGAGGCATACATTCTCAGTGAGACATATCGACCATCCATCTTGGCAATACATAAAATATGCTGACCAAAATAAATAATAAATCTCCAACTATAACATTAATGCAATAAAACACAAGACTAGAGAGTGGAGATAAGCCGAGGCCTGTTTATTTAAATTCAAACCAACTTCAATATATAACCAAATTATTAACCATATAAAACATCAGCCTAGTCATAAACTCAGACTCGTTTAAACCATCAATACATCAGAGTCCATCCCATCACGGGATGACTATATTAACCACCCTGAACAGACCTCGAACATGACAAAATTAAAGGGGTGGGGAAAACTGGTCCAGGCTCCAAGGGCATGTGTGGCAAACAGGCAAACTGGCCCAAAGAGCCTGGACATTTATAGCCCTTAACTTCACTGACCCTCCAATGAGTAACTGTCACCAGGGCTCGAGCAAACTTTGCCCGATCCCTGTGACACCAATTATGAGCATCACTTGGCAGAATCAAAATTCGTCCCAGTGATCATAACAAAAGAGCTTTAAAAATTAACCTTCCAAAACCTGCAGACTAAAAATAGCCACTGATTACTGAGCAGAAAACTGACTGACCATGACCAGTGGTCAGAACCTAAAGCACAGGAAATGCAAGTATTGCCATGTGTCCCCCTTCTTAATGTCCGGGGTATCTCCATTCTTCACTTTGGGCTACTACAGCCCACACGGTAATATAAATGTTTTTCAATAAAATGGTCTTAAAAAACAAGAAAAATTAAACGGAAAAGATGAAGTTATAACAAACACTACAGTAATATAAAACCTCAACACTATACTCTAATAAGTTATAGATTTTTATGTAGATTAATTAAACAACTTAATAACAATCCACTCTAATGAACTTTTCCTAAATAAAGAACTATATAACAAATTGCGATGTAAATTGTCATCTGCTTTATACACTAATCACTAATTGACTTCTCTTCTGATTTTCAAATAATCATTATATATATATATATATATATATACTGTATATATATATATATATTTTTTTTACAGTGCTAATAAAACAAACAAAAAAATACTGGAGATGCAGCGGGAGCAAAAACAGGCCATAAAGGACCTACGGGAGCTGCACCTCCAAAAGACGCGGGAGCTGAAGCTGCAGTTTACCCACCGAATGCAGCAGCTGGAGGAGAAACAGCAAAAAAACTTGGAGGTGCTCCTAAACCTCCACGATCAGCTGAAATCTGTTCAATAGTTTTATTTTATTTGTATTTATAATGTTTTCTATTCATAATGTTTATATAACTTTTTTTAGTTTACTAATAACATCTTTTTTTTTTTTTTTTCAGCTTTATGTTTTGTTTTAACAAATAGGGTTACGGTAAGGCCCCATTAGACTAGCCCAACTCATAAGTATCATGAAATACAGCAGCCGCAGGTACACATAAATGTGGGAGTATAAGGCATACACATAACTCCAAAGGATCAGGATAATAGCAACAGTCATTGGTAACAGTGGAGTATAAGGCCTACACATAACGCTGAAGGATCAGGATAATAGCAGCAGTCATTGGTAATGGTGGAGTATAAGGCCTACACATGACACAGAAGTATCAGGATAATAGCAGCAGTCATTGGTAACGGTGGAGTATAAGGCCTACACACAACACAGAAGTATCAGGATAATAGCAGCAGTCATTGGTAATGGTGGAGTATAAGGCCTACACATAACACAGAAGTATCAGGATAATAGCAGCAGTCATTGGTAACGGTGGAGTATAAGGCCTACACATAACTCTGAAGTATCAGGATAATAGCAGCAGTAATTGGTAACGGTGGAGTATAAGGCCTACACATAACGCTGAAGGATTAGTACAAGAGAAGCAGGCAGATGGTAAATTAACATTGTACTTTAAGGCCAACACATAGCTCGTCCTATCTCAACAGGAACAGACAACAGCATGTGCTTAGTTTGGAGCATAAAAGTGTTCCCAGGCATGGGTCCCCAGCAGACGTGACAAAAAACTATAATCAACTTATACAAAACCAACAGCAGCAAGTTTTGGCTTCTCATACATCAGGTTTGCTCGCATAAAAAATACAAATTTTTCCGTATACAATTTATAATTTTGTTTATTTATTTAAGATTGTAAAGGCCGATATTAAATTGTCCAATATACCATATAACAAAAAAAGCCCCGTAAGTTCTGACAGAAATTGTGTGTCTATGAAACAGTTAGTACATTTTTGGTCAACATAATGGGACCTTGCTCATGTACAGTCGTGGCCAAAAGTTTTGAGAATGACACAAATATTAGTTTTCACAAAGTTTGCTGCTAAACTGCTTTTAGGCTACTTTCACACTTGCGTTGTTCTTTTCCGGCATAGAGTTCCATCACAGGGGCTCTATACCGGAAAATAACTGATCAGGTATGTCCCCATGCATTCTGAATGGAGAGTAATCTGTTCAGTTTGCATCAGGATGTCTTCAGTTCAGTCGTTTTGACTGATCAGGCAAAAGAGAAAACCGTAGCATGCTACGGTTTTATCTCCGGCTAAAAAAACTGAAGACTTGCCTGAATGCCGGATCAGGCATTTTTTCCCGTAAAAATGTATTAGTGCCGGATCCGGCATTCAGAATACCGGAATTCCGGATCCGTCCTTCCGGTATGCGCATGCGCAGACTGAAAAAAAGGTGAAAAAATAAATGCCGGATCCGTTTTTGCCGGATGACACCGGGAAGACAGATCCGTCATTTCAATGCATTTTTTCGACTGATCAGGCATTTTTAAGACTGATCAGGATCCTGATCAGTCTTACTAATGCCATCAGTTAGCATACATTTTGCCTGATCCGGCAGGCAGTTCCGGCGACGGAACTGCTTGCCGGATCTCTCTGCCGCAAGTGTGAAAGTAGCCTTAGATCTTTGTTTCAGTTGTTTCTGTGATGTAGTGAAATATAATTACACGCACTTCATACGTTTCAAAGGCTTTTATCAACATGACATTTATGCAAAGAGTCAGTATTTGCAGTGTTGGCCCTTCTTTTTCAGGACCTCTGCAATTCGACTGGGCATGCTCTCAATCAACTTCTGGGCCAATTCCTGACTGATAGCAACCCATTCTTTCATAATCACTTCTTGGAGTTTGTCAGAATTAGTGGGTTTTTGTTTGTCCACCCGCCTCTTGAGGATTGACCACAAGTTCTCAATGGGATTAAGATCTGGGGAGTTTCCAGGCCATGGACCCAAAATGTCAACGTTTTGGTCCCCAAGCCACTTACTTATTACTTTTGCCTTATGGTGCTCCATCGTGCTGGAAAATGCATTGTTCTTCACCAAACTGTTGTTGGATTGTTGGAAGAAGTTGCTGTTGGAGGGTGTTTTGGTACCATTCTTTATTCATGGCTGTGTTTTTGTCCAAAAATTTTTGTGAGCCCACTCCCTTGGATGAGCAGCAACCCCGCACATGAATGGTCTCAGGATGCTTTACTGTTGGCATGACACAGGACGGATGGTAGCGCTCACCTTTTCTTCTCTGGACAAGCCTTTTTCCAGATGCCCCAAACAATCGGAAAGAGGCTTCATCGGAGAATATGACTTTGCCCCTGTCCTCAGCAGTCCATTCACCAAACTTTCTGCAGAAGATCAATCTGTCCCTGATGTTTATTTTGGAGAGAAGTGGCTTCTTTGCTGCCCTTCTTGACACCAGGCCATCTTCCAAAAGTCTTCGCCTCACTGTGCGTGCAGATGCGCTCACACCTGCCTGCTGCCATTCCTGAGCAAGCTCTGCACTGGTGGCACTCCGATCCAGCATCTGAATCCTCTTTAGGAGATGATCCTGGCGCTTGCTGGACTTTCTTGGACGCCCTGAAGCCTTCTTAACAAGAATTGAACCTCTTTCCTTGAAGTTCTTGATGATCCTATAAACTGTTGATTGAGGTGCAATCTTAGTAGCCACACTATCCTTGCCTGTGAAGCCATTTTTATGCAACGCAATGATGGCTGCACGCGTTTCTTTGCAGGTCGCCATGGTTAACAATGGAAGAACAATGATTTCAAGCCTCACCCTCCTTTTAACATGTCAATTCTGCCATTTTAACCCAATCAGCCTGACATAATGATCTCCAGCCTTGTGCTCGTCAACATTCTCACCTGAGTTAACAAGACGATTACTGAAATGATCTCAGCAGTACAGTGTTCATTTTAGGACATGGTCAGAAATCATAGTCAAGTATCAAAATAATGCCAATGTGACACCTGACCCTGATACCTGACTCTGACACCTGACCCTGACACCTGACCCTGACACCTGACTCCTGACCATGACACCTGACCCTGACCCTGATACCTGACCCTGACACCTGACCCTGATACCTGACCCTGACACCTGGCCCTGACACCTGGCCCTGACACCTGACCCTGACCCCTGACCCTGACACCTGACCCTGACACCTGACCCTGACACCTGACTCTCATATCTGAGTTTGACTTATGCTCTTCATAGGTCAGGGTCAAAATGAGAATGAGTTATAGATATATATTATGTATTTGTATGCTAAATCACACAACCAAAGTATGTCTATTGCTGAGCTTATAGCTCTGTGCCTAAAATGCTGTAAGCTAACACATTACAGTGTTATGAGCGCATAGCTGATAGCTCAGTGGTAAGGAAGGGAACAAAGGATTTTAGGTTTACTGTGGTTTTGAATGCTACATCACATAGATGAACAAAAAGCCCTAGCTCATACAAGGCAAGCTGGTAGCTTAGTGGTAATGCTGTTGCCCCGTGTCTAGGCTTTCTGAGTTCAAAGCCCCTTTCAGCCTCAAAAAAATATTTACATTTTATTATGCCCTAGATAATAGGCAAATTTAAATGATGTGTGACGCTGATGTCTCACTTTCTTCACTTCTCAGTGTCACAAAACATTTTAGCTTTACTGTGGTTTGTATGCTACATCACATAGATGAACAAAAATCACAAGCTCATACAAGGCAAGCTGGTAGCTCAGTAGTAATGCTGTTTCCCCATGTCTAGGCTTTCTGAGTTCAAAACCCCTTTCAGCCTCTACTAAGTGTTTATATTTTATTATGCCCTAGATAAGAGGCAAATTTAAATGATGTGTGACGATGATATCTCACGTTCTTCATTTGTCAGTGTCGCAAGGGATCTTAGGTTTACTGTGTTTTTTGCTATACTACATCTCATAAGATCAAAAAAATCACCACCTTTGGTGTCTAGAGTTATAACTCAGTGGTAAGACACTTGCTTTGCATGCAGTGTTCATGGGTTCAAAACCCCATATAGGCTATTAATAAAATTTATATTTTATATTTTATTGAGCTCTAGATCAGAGTCAAATTCAAGTGGTGTGTGATGTAAGTAGTCCTTTTTTTATTTTATTAAGAGTACATGGGCAGCACTATAGTAAAGGGGCCCTGTATACAGAGCTGTATCCTGGATTTTACATATCTACTGTATATATGTGTATTATACACACAGTGTGCTATAGCTTCACCACACTGAGATTTGCTCAGAAAGCTGATATACATATTACTGGTTTATCCACAGACACGATATATGATCATACAGATGGCAGTACTATGTGATAGCTTCTAAGTATAGAAAAACCATGTGCTAATGTTATAGCTTGGAGGTTACATTAATGGCTTTGCATGTTGAAGTTCCCAGAAAGACATATGTTTTTTTCTTTAATAGCATATACTATAATAAATAATATGTCATTAACCCATAGGATACCAGCGCTGTACATGTATGTCGCTGGAAACACGGTCACAAATCCCAGCGCCATACAGGTACAGCGCTCTGATCGGGCGGCCACAGGAGCTACTCCCGCCCGATCAGCTGCATGGGTCTGGCAGGCACTAATAGTTGGACCCCTGCTGTATGCACCGGCATCGGTGAAAACACTGATGCCTGCTCATTAACCCTTGCACTGCCGCGGTCAGCGCTGATGGCTGCATGTGCGGTATCCGCGTGGTGCTGTGACGTCAGCCTAGTGTCTAGCCCTGTCAGTCAATGGGGGGAGGGGAGTGTGTGCAGAGCACAGGGGGTGTTATAGAGCATTGCTCAGAATAGGGTTGCCACCCATACGGGAATGACCCGGACAGTCCGGGTTTGCAATCCTGTGCCCGGGTACAAGCCTTTGTCAGACCCGGGCACAGGATCAGCTGTGAAGGATGGCGTCGGTGGCTGGGCACAGGGAGATGAGCGCTTCCATTGTGGAAGCGCTCATCTCCATAGTCATCTGTAGCGCCGTCCTCAGGACAGTGATACAGACGGCTGTGCTGCGGCGGGGCAGGGGAGGGAGAGGCATCTCCCTCCCCTGTTCCTCTGATAGGCTGCGGACCTTGTGCCTGCAGCCTATCAGAGGTTGGTGCAGGCAGCGCGATGATGTCATCACGCCGCCTGATCCATACAGCACGGTACACAGGCCGGGAAGAGGCCTGCATCGCATCGTTGGAGGTAAGTAAAAGTTTTTTTTTTGTTTTTGTTTTTTTTTTTAGAGAAGAGAGGCACCTAAAATTGGCACATATGGGGGAAGGGGTGGAAAGAGGCACCTTATACTGGCACATATTGGGGAGGAGGAGAAATGAGGCACTTGAAACTGGCACATATGGGGGAAAGGGGGGAGAGGCACCTTATACTGGCACATATTTGGGGGTGGAGGAGAAAAGAGGCACTTGAAATTGGCACATATAGGGGAAGGGGTGGAAAGAGGCACCTTATACTGGCACATATTGGGGGGGGAATGAGGCACTTGAAACTGCCACATAAGGGGGAAGGGGGGGAAAGAGGCACCTCATACTGGCACATATTGGGGGGAGAATGAGGCACTTGAAACTGCCACATATGGGGGGGGGAAGGGAGGGAAAGAGGCACCTTATACTGGCACATATTGGGGGGGAGAAATGAGGCACTTGATACTGGCACATATAAGGGAAGGGGGGGGAAGAGGCACTTTATACTGGCACATATTGGGGGGGGGGAAATGAGGCACTTGATACTGGCACATATAAGGGAAGGGGGGGGAAGAGGCACCTTATACTGGCACATATTGGGCGGGAGAAAAGAGGCACTTCTTACTGACACATGGGGGCATCTATGGGGGCACTTCTTACTGGCACATTATTTGGGGGCTTCTACTGAGGCCACAAAGAAGGGGTATTTTATATGGGGGGCTCTGTGTGGTACTAGTATTATCAGAGGGTTTATCTGTTTCTGCAGTATAGTATTGGGGAGCACGGCGGCACAGTATTGGGGGTCGTAGGATGATTTGTCCAGAAGATGGGAGAATGATGGAAAAGTAGTAAACTAAGATTTTTATTGTCAAACTGCAGAGACGAGAAATGGCTGAAAAATGGTGTCTGGTCTGAAGGTCTGAAAGGAGAAGATGAGGAAAGAGAACATCTACATCAAAGGAGACGTCACTGGATGTAAGAGGTATGAGGCGCTGTATTTCTGTAGTGACGGGATCAGGGGCGTAACGATCGTGGTGCGACAGCGACCAGGGGTGGAGGCGGGACATGGGTGTGGCTGGAGGTGGGACATGGGCATGGTTGGAGGCGGGACATGGGTGGGGCCTGGAAGGGGGCCCTCCCTCCCTTCTGTTCGGGTTTGGCTTGAAGAAAAGGTGGCAACCCTAAACGCCATGCGCAAAACCCAATCATGGTACAAAGAAGTTGCGGTCTACTTGGTGCAGGTTGCCTTGTACAACTCTTTTGTGCTGTCACGGAGCGCTGGCAACACAGGGAAATTCCTTCAGTTCTATGAGGCAGTCCTCAAGGACCTGATCTTTTCTGACCGGGAAAGAGCAGGCCGGAGTACCTCGGGAATTGGAGGCGCCCGGATCGTCCCTGGCCAACACTTTCAAGGTGTGGTTCCCCCATACTGGAAAGAAGGGACGGTCCCAAAAAAAGTGCAGCGTGTGTAACAGGAGGGGGTAACGGAAGGACACCACCACTCAGTGTGACACGTGCCCCGATCATCCGGGCCTCTGTATTGACGGTTGCTTCAGGGAGTACCACACTTCCATGGAGTACTAAATTTATAATCCCCTTCCCAAGGGGCGGACTGACCGGTCGGGAACTTCGGACATGGTCCGAGGGCCCGGCCGGGATGGGGGCCCGCCGCAGAATAGCATAATGTGTTATGCCCAGCGCCCCGATTCCGAATGTTATGCTGGCCTGGTAATGGTGGTAATGGCAGCGGGGCCCGGTGCAGTCACTGTATTCTATCGCACCGGGCCCCGCTCACTGTAATACTAATTTTAATATGTGAACAAGAACAAGAGAAATCCTCTGCGATCCTCTCCCTCTCTGTACTCACAAACTCAGTAGCAGGCAGGCCTGGCGGCAGCGTAACTCACTGATGTCACGCGCCTGCTCCGCCTGCTTCATTCATAAAGTGGGAGGAGCAGGCGCGTGACGTCAGTGAGGGAGAGGATCGCACCCTAACCTAACAGAATCCCCGAAAAATTGCTGATCAGCGGTGGGGTGGGCGATGCGCTAACAGTGGCCAGGCGCTCTTTTACAGCTAAGAGTGCCAGCCACAGTCAGCGCACCTACAAAAAGAAAAAAAATGCGCTTGCGCCCTAAAATATGTGGGGGGGGGGGGGGCAAGCTGCAGCACCCCTGGGGGGACGGGGGTCGCACAAGTTGCTGGGGACCCTCAGATCCGGGTGCTGCACACAAAAATTAACATTTTTTTTTTTCACTACCCCTGCCTAACCTAAAGCTCTCCCTAAATGTTTATATGCCAGATGGCACTTTATGGGGTCTCAGGGGCCACGGATGGCGGCGGATCGTGTGGGATGCAGATGGACCGACACAGGGCTCCTCTCTCCTTACTCACACAGAAGTCTGTGGGCGGGGAGAGTGGAGCTACAGGACGTTATCTCCAGGTCAGTCCCTCCAGCCAATCACAGGTGATCCTCACCCTCATCCTCCGTCACCGCCACCTCACAGGATCTGCGGAGGGTGATTGGTGGTGTATATTACACCACTGATCACCCTCCTATTCCGGGTCACCGGAGACCTGAATAAGCTGGAAATGCTGCAAACCGCAGGTCTGAATTGACCTGCGGTTAGCAGCAATCGCCGGTATGGGGGGGGGGGGGGGTCACAGGACCCCCCCTCGGCATTGTCACAGGGTGCCTTCTGAATGATTTCAGCAGGCGCACCGTTCCTAACACTGCCCGCCGCACAGCGGTGATCGGAAATACACAGGTACGCCCTGTGTCCATAAGAACTTAAAGAGGCTCTGTCACTAGAATCAAACCTATTAGACCATACATACTGCCTGGTAGGCTCATTATGCTGATTATGTATGATAAATAGCTGCAGAGATATGCAGAGATTCATTTGCAAATAAACAATTCGAGCACTCAGAGGCGGGGCTGAATATTCTGAGCAATGCTCTATAACACCCCCTGTGCTCTGCACACACCCCTCCCCCCATTGACTGACAGGGCTAGACACTAGGCTGACATCACAGCACCACTGGGATACCGCACATGCAGCCGTCAGCGCTGACCGCTGCAGTGCAAGGGTAAATGAGCAGGCATCAGTGTTTTCACCGATGCCGCTGCATACAGCAGGGGTCCAACTATTAGTGCCTGCCGGACCCCTGCAGCTGATCGGGCGGGAGTAGCTCCTTTGGCCGCCCGATCAGAGCGCTGTACCTGTATGGCGCTGGGATTTGTGACCGTGTTTCCAGCGACATACATGTACAGCGCTGGTATCCTATGGGTTAATGACATATTATTTATTATAGTATATGCTATTAAAAAAAAAACCATATGTCTTTCTGGGGACTTCAACCTGCAAAGCCATTAATGTAACCTCCAAACTATAACATTAGCACATGGTTTTTCTATACTTAGAAGCTATCACATAGTACTGCCATCTGTATGATCATATATCGTGTCTGTGGATAAACCAGTAATATGTATATCAGCTGTCTGAGCAGATCTCAGTGTGGTGAAGCTATAGCACACTGTGTGTATAATACACATATATACAGTAGATATGTAAAATCCAGGATACAGCTCTGTATACAGGGCCCCTTTACTATAGTGCTGCCCATGTACTCTTAATAAGATAAAAAAGGACTACTTACATCACACACCACTGGAATTTGACTCTGATCTAGAGCTCAATAAAATATAAAATATAAATTTTATTAATAGCCTATATGGGATTTTGAACCCATGAACACACACTGCATGCAAAGCAAGCATCTTACCACTGAGCTATATCTCTAGACACCCAAGTGGTGATTTTTTTGATCTTATGAGATGTAGTATAGCAAAAAACACAGTAAACCTAAGATCCCTTGCGACACTGACAAATGAAGGACGTGAGATATCATCGTCACACATCATTTAAATTTGCCTCTTATCTAGGGCATAATAAAATATAAACACTTGTTAGAGGCTGAAAGCGGTTTTAAACTCAGAAAGCCTAGACATGGGGAAACAGCATTACCACTGAGCTACCAGCTTGCCTTGTATGAGCTTGTGATTTTTGTTCATCTATGTGATGTAGCATACAAAACCACAGTAAAGCTAAAATGTTTTGTGACACTGAGAAGTGAAGGAAGTGAGACATCAGCGTCACACATCATTTAAATTTGCCTATTATCTAGGGCATAATAAAATGTAAATATTTTTTTGAGGCTGAAAGGGGCTTTGAACTCAGAAAGCATGGACATGGGTCAACAGCATTACCACTAAGCTACCACTAAGCTACTTGTATGAGCTTGGGCTTTTGGTTCATCTATGTGATGTAGAATTCAAAACCACAGTAAACCTAAAATCCTTTGTTCTCTTCCTTACCACTGAGCTATCAGCTATGCGCTCATAACACTGTAATGTGTTAGCTTACAGCATTTTAGGCACAAAGCTATAAGCTCAGCAATAGACATACTTTGGTTGTGTGATTTAGCATACAAATACATAATTTATATCTATAACTTATTCTCACTTTGACCCTGACCTATGAAGAGCATAAGTCAAACTCAGATATGAGAGTCAGGTGTCAGGGTCAGGTGTCAGGGTCAGGTGTCAGGGTCAGGTGTCAGGTGTCAGGGTCAGGGTCAGGTGTCAGAGTCAGGTGTCAGGGTCAGGTGTCAGGTGTCGGAGTCAGGTATCAGGGTCAGGTGTCACGTTGGCATTATTTTGATACTTGACTATGATATCTGACCATGTCCTAAAATGAACACTGTACAGTAGGTCCTTTAATGACAGCAATGAAATGCAATGGAAAGGTTTTTTTGGGATTAAGTTAATTTTCATGGCAAAGAAGGACTATGCAATTCATCTGATCACTCTTCATAACATTCTGGAGTATATGCAAATTGCTATTATAAAAACTTAAGCAGCAACTTTTCCAATTTCCAATATTTATGTAATTCTCAAAACTTTTGGCCACGACTGTATTAACCAAAGTGAATTGTGCCAAATGCAAGGCCAAATACCAAATGTGTTGATTTTTACAAGGAAAATATTATTTTGAGCATCACCAACAATTTACATTATTCTAATATTTTTCTCTAAATAAAATATATTTTAAAATACACTGCTCAAAAAAATAAAGGGAACACTTAAACAACACAATGTAACTCCAAGTCAATCACACTTCTGTGAAATCAAACTGTCCACTTAGGAAGCAACACTGAGTGACAATCAATTTCACATGCTGTTGTGCAAATGGCATAGACAATAGGTGGAAATTATAGGCAATTAGCAAGACCACCCCCAATAAAGGAGTGGTTCTGCAGGTGATGATCACAGACCACTTCTCAGTTCCTATGCTTCCTGGCTGATTTTTTGGTCACTTTTGAATGCTGGCGGTGCTTTTACTCTAGTGGTAGCATGAGATGGAGTCTACAACCCACACAAGTGGCTCAGGTAGTGCAGCTTATCCAGGATGGCACATCAATGCGAGCTGTGGCAAGAAGGTTTGCTGTGTCTGTCGGCGTAGTGTCCAGAGCATGGAGGCGCTACCAGGAGACAGGCCAGTACATCAGGAGACGTGGAGGAGGCCGTAGGAGGGCAACAACCCAGCAGCAGGACCGCTACCTCCGCCTTTGTGCAAGGAGGAACAGGAGGAGCACTGCCAGAGCCCTGCAAAATGACCTCCAGAAGCCCACAAATTTTCATGTGTCTGCTCAAACGGTCAGAAACAGACTCCATGAGGGTGATATGAGGGCCCAACGTCCACAGGTGGGGGTTGTGCTTACAGCCCAACACCGTGCAGGACGTTTGGCATTTGCCAGAGAACACCAAGATTGGCAAATTCGCCACTGGCGCCCTGTGCTCTTCACAGATGAAAGCAGGTTCATACTGAGGACATGTAACAGACGTGACAGAGTCTGGAGACACCGTGGAGAACGTTCTGCTGCCTGCAACATCCTCCAGCATGACCGGTTTGGCATTGGGTCAGTAATGGTATGGGGTGGCATTTCTTTGGAGGGCCGCACAGCCCTCCATGTGCTCGCCAGAGGTAGCCTGACTGCCATTAGGTACCGAGATGAGATCCTCAGACCCCTTGTGAGACCATATGCTGGTGCGGTTGGCCCTGGGTTCCCCCTAATGCAAGACAATGCTAGACTTCATGTGGCTGGAGTGTGTCAGCAGTTCCTGCAAGACGAAGGCATTGATGCTATGGACTGGCCCGCCCGTTTCCCAGACCTGAATCCAATTGAGCACATCTGGGACATCATGTCTCGTTCTATCCACCAACAGACTGTCCAGGAGTTGGCAGATGCTTTAGTCCAGGTCTGAGAGGAGATCCCTCAGGAGACCGTCCGCCACCTCATCAGGAGCATGCACAGGCATTGTAGGGAGGTCATACAGGCACGTGGAGGCCACACACACTACTGAGCCTCATTTTGACTTGTTTTAAGGACATTACATCAAAGTTGGATCAGCCTGTAGTGTGTTTTTCCACTTTAATTTTGAGTGTGACTCCAAATCCAGACCTCTATGGGTTGAAAAATTTGATTTCCATTTTTTTATTTTTGTGTGATTTTGTTGTCAGCACATTCAACTATGTAAAGAACAAAGTATTTCAGAAGAATATTTAATTAACTCAGATCTAGGATGTGTTATTTTTGTGTTCCCTTTATTTTTTTGAGCAGTGTATATATATATATATATATATATATATATACAGTACAGACCAAAAATTTGGACACACCTTTTCATTCAAAGAGTTTTCTTTATTTTCATGACTATGAAAATTGTAGATTCACACTGAAGGCATCAAAACTATGAATTAACACATGTGGAATTATATACATAACAAACAAGTGTGAAACAACTGAAAATATGTCATATTCTAGGTTCTTCAAAGTAGCCACCTTTTGCTTTGATTACTGCTTTGCACACTCTTGGCATTCTCTTGATGAGCTTCAAGAGGTAGTCCCCTGAAATGGTTTTCACTTCACAGGTGTGCCCTGAATTTGTATTATGGCAAGAAAAAAGCAGCTAAGTAAATAAAAACGAGTGGCCATCATTACTTTAAGAAATGAAGGTCAGTCAGTCAGCCGAAAAATTGGGAAAACTTTGAAAGTAAGGGCTATTTGACCATGAAGGAGAGTGATGGGGTGCTGCGCCAGACGACCTGGCCTCCACAGTCACCAGACCTGAACCCAATCGAGATGGTTTGGGGTGAGCTGGACCACAGAGTGAAGGCAAAAGGGCCAACAAGTGCTAAGCATCTCTAGGAACTCCTTCAAGACTGTTGGAAGACCATTTCAGGGGACTACCTCTTGAAGCTCATCAAGAGAACACCAAGAGTGTGCAAAGCAGTAATCAAAGCAAAAGGTGGCTACTTTGAAGAACCTAGAATATGACATATTTTCAGTTGTTTCACACTTGTTTGTTATGTATATAATTCCACATGTGTTAATTCATAGTTTTGATGCCTTCATAGTCATGAAAATAAAGAAAATTCTTTGAATGAGAAGGTGCGTCCAAACTTTTGGTCTGTACTGTATATATATATATATATATATATATATATATATATGTATAATAAAAGTATCCATACAGTGAACAGATTAATAACCCCTCTAAGACAATGTAGATTAATGACATTTGCTTAAATCATGTGATTGACACTATTAACAATTTTTCAAAAACCCAAAAATTCTATGGAAAAAATTATTATTTGAAATACCAAAAATTGTTTGGAGTGGGCTAAGAACTAACCAGCATGGGTCCAATATAGCGTACCGTTTGGTTAAGTGTGCATGTCAGAACATAGCTTCCGGCAAACAGACAGAAGCATGTCATTCAATGAGTAGAATCACTCGCAAAATGGTGACATGGCTTCAAGAACATTGTATAGTCCGCAGTTTATACTGCAAAGTTTAAAGCTGTGTTTTTAGTTGAAAGTAGCGTGTGCAAATTATCAATGTTCATTACATTATTGTCAAGAAGTAACATTAAAAATAAATGTATATATCGATATATACATGTGGCAATAACGCTCCATTCCCAAAACTGGATTACCACACGGATGAGTATAACGCCAGTCACACCCAACTATGTAGAGAGGTGAACATGGAAGTCAGCCATCCTTTCCAGGACGACAGACAACACCATGTCCGTCCTGAAATCCTGATTAAAAGAAAATAATAAAATAATAAAATTTAATTTGATTCCTCAGTAAGTTCTGTACAATGTTAACTGCACAAGACCTTTTGAGAGTGCAAGGTCACCTGTGGTCACCACCTAGTTTTAGGAAGAACCACAACAGGGCCCGCAAAAAAACAAACTAAATCAAAATTTTAACAAATCAAATAAATTTAAAAAATATATATTTTGGTGAATGAAGCGTAACACCGCATCATTGTATTTTATTAAAAAGATTACTAATATATATTTAAATATTGACAATATATAATGAAAAGAGCACATGCGCCAAACTGAAGCATGCCAACCACTTCACGAGAATTCTAATACTCGAAAGTTGACAAACTCCTATGGAGAAGAAGTGGTCCATGCTAATTGTCCTTAGCAGCGTCAGGACAGGCAGCAGCAGGTGGGATCATTAGAAACGTACAGCAATCCAGTCCAATAACATACGTTTCTAATTAACCTACGGGATCTCATTTTCATTGTCAGGTCGACAGAGATGAAGTAGAGCAGCATTTATTTGTGGAATTAAGTTTACCTCCAGTTGGATGTCTTGTAGAATACATGGTGGCTTTAGAACAGATTACAAACTCCGCTCTGCTGGATGACAGTGTCGGCATTCCTCGGTGCCTGTCAGCCCCTGTAGTGACGTTTGGCCCGGGCTGTGTGTCACAAGGTCCCGTGTGTAGTCACGCATCGCAGCTGAAGGTTTATTCTGCAGCGCGACCTGCGATCGCTGCATGCTGGCTGCGTACTGGGGCAGCCACCGAGCACCCGGCCAGCAACTGTGGACCATGGCTGAGTCATCACAGTCGGGAAGGGGAAATGATCCCGGCGGGAGAGCCGTGAACACTACCAGACCCGGGCCGAGGCAAGCTGGCTCAACACTGGCTTCTGTGCTCAGACGTGCACTGGTTATGTCCTGCCGTTGGTTGGAGGACAGCGTGTGTGCAGTGCTGATCGTGAATGGGTGGAGAGAGCAGCGGTACACATGCATCCTCACAGACAAAAGGAGGATGACAGAGCCGCTGCTAAACCCTGCCGCTCCTCCTGCCCTTAGGCTCGGAGGAAACAGCACACGGTGAGGCATGCTGCGTTACCTCAGTGTTTTGCTACAGACTCCATCTGCCCGATATGGAAACTGAGAGCAGACTGGTGCGGGCGGCGTGTGGAGTGCTGTGTGCCAAATGGTTTATGAGATATCTATTTTACAGTATGGCTTACGTATACAATGATAAATCTACATAGACATTATTACACAAATTCATCAGTAATTATGAATATAAATAAATACATAAATAATTAAAAACATTATTAAATAAACAATTTCATAATGTCATGAAAATATAAATAAATACATAAATAATTACAAACATGCGATAATAAATTAAGAAATTTATAATATATTAAAAATATAAATAAATACATAAATAATTAAAAACATGAATAAATTAAGAAATTCATAATATAATAAAAATATAAATAAATACATAAATAATTAAAAAGCTGAATAAGTATGTTACAAACATTTAAAAAATTAAAAAATAACGGATTTTCGGAGGGAGAGCCAAGGAGAGGGATTGACAAGGGACCCTTAAATGCCCTGAACCAACGGCGGAAGCCAAGAAGTCACCGCCGATCCAGAACTCATTAATTTTTATAAATGTAAGTCTGTCCACGGAGTCTGTGGACAGACGGGTCTGCTTGTCGGTGACCACCCCACCTGCCGCGCTGAATGTCCGCTCAGATAGTACACTGGAGGGGGGGCAAGACAATACCTCCAGCGCATATTGAGCGAGCTCACGGCAGCTGTCCAGCCTGGCAACCCAGTACTCCATGGGGTCGTCGGTACTCATTCTGTCGGAAGCACCGACGGACCTCATGTAGTCAGCCACTATGCCTGCCAGCCGCTGGTGGTGACTGATGCTGCTGCTGGTACTGGGTCGCGCAGACTAGCAGCCTCATCTCACCCATAAGGTCACCTGCTCGGCTGGTGCTTCTGGGGCCAGCCACCTGCTGGGTGAGATGGGCGAGGGAACTGGAGCGTGAGGCCGATGGCTTGCCTGCTCCAGCCAGCTGATCAGACAGGCCCGCAATTGATCCATACGGGCCTGCCTGCTCCAGTTTCCCCTTGCAGCGTGGGTCTAAAAGGGTGGCCCACCAATATTCATCCCTCCCCTTGATTTTCCTGATCCGGGGGTCACTCCTGAGGCATTGCAGCATATGGGCAGCCATGGGGAAGAGGACAGCCTGCTGTGACTCTTCATGGCTGCCCTTGACCATGACCTCTTGGTCCTCCTGCTGCTGTTGCTGCTGCTCCCGGTCGGAGCTGTCCCACCCCCGGACTAACGGTGCCCCCAACACCGGCTCTCCCTCCTGACCAGGCCCAGACTCCTGGACGTCCACTATATCCTCCTCCTCCTCGTCCTGGGCCCTGTCCTGGTGAAGCATTGCCTCCTCTTGCTCCACCAAGGCACTCTCCCCAGCCTCGAGCAGGCAATCTAGTGTCCTGTCCAGCAGGGACACTAGGGGGAGCACATCATTGAGGCCGACATGCTCCCCGCTGACCATCTTTGTCACCTGCTCGAATGGGGCCAACACGTGGCAGACCTGCTGTATCTGCCTCCACTCCACATTAGTGATGTAGGGGAGTGGGTGTGATGGCCCTGGAGTGCCTAGTTCCAGCAGGTACTCACTCACCGCCCGTCGCTGCTCCCACAACCTCTCCAGCATGTGGAGGGTGAAGTTCTACCGTGTCACACTGTCCACAATCAGCCTGTGAGGGGGCAGACTGTGGTTCCGCTGCAGTTTGGACAGGGACGCGGCGGCGGTTGGAGAGCTGCGGAAGGGGCTAGCAATCCTCTGTACCCTTTGCACAATGTAACTCAACCTTGGGTATGTGCGTAGGAACTTCTGCACCACAAGGTTGAGGAGATGTGCCATGCAGGGTAGGTGGGTGAGACTGCCAGCATGGAGGGCGGCGAGTAGGTTGCTGCCATTGTCACAGACAACCATACCTGCCTCTAACCTGCGGGGCCACTTATGAACCTGAGCCTGTAGTGCAGCCAGAACCTCAGGTCCAGTGTGTCTCCGGTCCCTTAAGCTCACAAGCTGGAGCACGACCTGGCAGCGGACGTGCCCCGTAATTGCATAGCAACGGGGACGCTTGCTGGGGGTTGAGCAGCCGTGGAGACAGTGGCTTGAGGGAGAGCAGCAGTTCTCCCCTGGACACCCTGGGGCAGCACCACAAAATCAGATGCCGCCACCGATCCCTCCCCGGCGCCTCGGAGGAACACCCAATGGGCTGTGAAGCTTATATAGCGTCCCTGCCCATGCCTGATGGTCAAGGCATCCATTGTGAGTTGCACCCTGTCGCTGACAGCGTGATCCAGCGACAGGAATACATTCTGCACAAGGTGCTGGTGTAGGGCAGGTACGGCGATCCTGGCAAAGTAATGGCGGCTGGGGACACGCCATCTGGGTTGGGCCTGCTCCAACATCTGCCTAAATGGATTGCTATCCACCAGATTGTAAGGCAGCAGATGTTGGGCGATAACCCTTGCCAGGAGCCCATTGAGTGAATGCACGCGACGGTCCCCGGGGGCATAAAGCGCAGTGCGTTCAAATGCATCTGCAACAGATGGCTGGCGCCGGATGGCAGAGGAGGAAGGGATAGAGGAGGGTGCAGTGGAGGCAGAGGTATGGCTGCCGGTACCAGTACCTCTAGTAGAGAGAGCGGGGAAGTGGGAATGAATTGGTGGAAAGGGTTGGTGTGGCTGCAGTACAGTGGCAGGAGCTGCTGTCCCCTGCACACTGCTGGTGGCGCTGCTGCTGTGACCACCCTGCATCTGTTCCCACTTCCGCCAGTGGTTGACTCGCATGTGCTGGGTGAGGGCAGTGGTACCCAGCCGAGCCAAAGATCTCCCTCTCCTCACCCTGGCATGGCACAGCTTACAAATGCCATCTGTGACATCATCTGCTGTCAGGGTGAAGTAAGCCCAAACTGGCGACTTCCACATCGACCTCCTGTCAAATGGGTTGGTGCTGACTTGTGCCTGTTCGGACTCAGTGCGCACAGGTGGAGCTAGCTTCTGCTGCCTACTCCTGCTGCCATTACCAGTGGAGCCCCTGACACTGGGTTCCCTGGTGACCTGGCGCACCATTTGCCTCGGGTGCCTACCTTCATCGGTGCTGCCGTCACCTGACAAAGAAGGTGGCATCCATTTTGGGTCACCCTCCTCTTCGCCCCCTGATATGTCAGACCCAGGGTCAACCTGTGGTGGACTGACGGGAACAGCTGACATGGAGCCCCTGACCGGGCTCCGCTGTCCCCTCGCTGAGGCATGGGTCTGACTAGGTGCAGGGGTTGTGTGGCTAACACCACCCGCACCAGTTGGAAGGGATTTCACAGGGGTATTTATAGGCCCCTCCTCCTCATTCCCCATCCCAATTAACAGGTCCTGCCCATCCTCAGGGCTGAACAGTAATTCCGCCTCCTGCATTGCCTCCTACAAGATGTCCCTCTCAGTGTCCAAGTCTTCGAACAGGAGAGGGGACAATTCTTGGGGGCTGGGGGTTGGTCCTACAGGAGGCGGAGTGCTGCAGTTGCTGCTGCTGAGATCCGGGGCAGATGACTCTGTGGCACTAGAATCGGCCACGAGATCCAAGACAGCCTCTGATTCCTGTGAAGTAATGGCCCGGCTGCCACTAATGAAAAAGTCACGGATCAGGCGGACGCCCCTGCCACCTGCGCCCACCTGTCCGTGGCTTGAGGAGCAGCCCCGTGCTGGGAGCGGTCCAGCGCGGGAACAAACTCCCCTGTTACCCTGACCACGACCGTGGCTGTCTGCGTGGCCCGATAAACTCATGCTGCTGGGGATTAGGGGAAAACTTTTTTGGGGTGGGGACGATGGGTGAAAAATGAAAAGGACGTAAACAGTAGCACACTAAACACGTAATGCTATCAAACTTTTTTTTTTTTTTACCTAAGACAGACACTAACTGACACACAGAGACAAAAAAAACTGACAAAACTACACTAAACACAAAACACGTAAAACTTTTAAACTTTTTTTTTTAACCTGACACAGACACTAACTGACACATAGAGACTAAAAAACTTTATTTTTTTTAATGGAGGATGGACAAAACTACACTAAACACAAAATACGTAAAACTTTAAAACTTTTTTTTTTAACCTGACACAGACACTAACTGACACACAGAGACTAAAAGAAGTTTTTTTTTAACGTAGGACAAAAAAAAGTACACTAAACACGTAAATCTATAAAACTTTTTTTTTTTTTTATCCTAAGACAGACACTAACTGACACACAGAGACTAGAAAACTGTTTTTTTTAACGGAGGACGGACAAAACGACACAAAACACGTAAAACTTATTTTTTTTAATTTTTTTTTTAACCTGACCTGACACTGACACACAGAGACTAAGGCCTCTTTCACACTTGCGTTGTCCGGAATCGGCGTGTACTCCACTTGCCGGAATTACACTCCGGATCCAGAAAAACGCAAGTGTACTGAAAGCATTTGAAGACGGAACCGTCTTCAAAATGCTTTCAGTGTTACTATGGCAGCCAGGACGCTATTAAAGTCCTGGTTGCCATAGTAGGAGCGGGGAGCGGGGGAGCGGTATACTTACAGTCCATGCGGCTCCCGGGGCGCTCCAGAATGACGTCAGAGCGCCCCATGCGCATGGATGACGTGTCCAATGCGATCATGTGATCCATGCGCTTGGGGCGCCCTGACGTCACTCTGGAGCGCCCCGGGAGCCGCACGGACGGTAAGTATGCTGCTCCCCCGCTCCCCGCTACACTTTACCATGGCTGCCAGGACTTTAGCGTCCCGGCAGCCATGGTAACCATTCAGAAAAAGCTAAATGTCGGCTCCGGCAATGCGCCGAAATGACGTTTAGCTTAATGCCGGATCCGGATCAATGCCTTTCAATGGGCATTAATTCCGGATCCGGCCTTGCGGCAAGTCTTCAGGATTTTTGGCCGGAGCAAGAACTGAAGACATCCTGATGCATCCTGAACGGATTTCACTCCATTCAGAATGCATTGGGATAATCCTGATCAGGATTTTTCCGGCATAGAGCCCCGACGACGGAACTCTATGCCGGAAGAAAAGAACGCAGGTGTGAAAGAGCCCTAAAAGATGTTTTTGTTTTTTTAAACGTAGGACAGATAAAACTACACTAAACACGTAAGCCTATAAAACTTTTTTTTTTTTTTTTAAACCTAAGACATACGCTAACTGATACATAGAGACTAAAAAACTGTTTTTTTTTAACGGAGGATGGACAAAACTACACTAAACACAAAACACGTAAAACTTTAAAACTTTTTTTTTTTAACCTGACACAGACACTAACTGACACACATAGACTAAAGGACGTTTTTTTTTTTTGAACGTAGGACAGAAAAAAACTACACTAAACACGTAAACCTATAAAACTTTTTTTTTTTAACCTAAGACAGACACTAACTGACACAGAGACTAAAAAAACTGTTGTTTTTTTTAACGGAGGACGGACAAAACTACACTAAACACAAAACACGCATCTATCTATCTATCTATCTATCTATCTATCTATCTATATTATATTTTTCAGCTACCTACCTAACTCGATGCCATACACTAAACCCTGCACTGAACCCTATCTGCTACACTAGGCCCTAACACTAACTATATTTTTCAGCTAACTATACTAAACTATCTCAAATTATTTCGACCCTATCAGCTATAAAACTACACTATTCCCTAATCACTACCTGAAACTAACTAGATTATTTTAAATTAAATTCAGATTTTATAAAACGCACAGGAAAAAGAATAGCACAGCTCCAATCTCTAACAAATCCAAAACCACAAAATGGCTGCTGGGTGATGTCGTCACTTATATAGTGAAGGGGTAGTCTAGTTTCCGATTGGTTGCTAGGGATGTTGCTAAGCTGTGACAAACCTTCTCATTGGCTATTCAAGCTAGGAGAAGGGAGGGATAATGATAATGATGAGTCACCTTATGCACTGTAGAAAAAAAGAAAACAAATATTCGTATGGATAATATATCACTATATTCTACATATTCGAAAATTCGACCAAGCAAAACCTATATGAAAATAGCTTGACACCCCTACGCGATTACAATAATGTGAATATTGTATTCTAAATGATTCTAATTACTGATTTATAATTTTCCTCTGCATGTAAGATAGTTTATGTTATGCGATAAACTGGCAATTAAATATGCGAGTGAATTGCGTCGCATAAGGGCTGTATGCTATTGGGTTGGCTTGGTCGAATAGACGAAGATAGAGAATATAGCACTATATTCGCTATAATTGACATTCAACAATTCTACCAAGACAACCTAATAGCCTATAGTAGCTTAAAGCCCTTATGCGATGCGATTCACCGCATATGTAATTGCCGATTTATCGCATAACATAAACTATCTTACATAAAGAAGAAAATTCTAAATCAGTAATGAGAATCGTTACTGATTTATAATTTTCCTCTTTATGTAGGATAGTTTATGTTATGCGACAAATAGGCAATTACATATGCGCGTGAATCGGGTCGCATAAGGGCTGTATGCTATTGGGATGGCTTGGTCGAATAGACGAAGATAGAGAATATAGCGCTATATTCGCTATATTCGACATTCAACAATTCTACCAAGCCAACAGTTACTTACGGTTGGCTTGGTAGAATTGTCGAATATAGCGAATATAGTGCTATATTCTCTATCTTCGTCTATTCGACCAAGCCATCCCAATAGCATACAGCCCTTATGCAATGTGATTCACTCGCATACTTAATTGCCGATTTATCGCATAACATAAACTATCTTACATGAAGAGGAAAATTATAAATCAGTAATGAGAATCGTTACTGATTTATAATTTTCCTCTTTATGTATGATAGTTTATGTTATGTGATAAATCGGCAATTAAATATGCGAGTGAATCGCGTCGCATAAGGGCTTTAAACTACTATATGCTATTGGTTTGGCTTGGTCGAATAGATGAAGATAGAGAATATAGCGCTATATTCGACAATTCTACCAAGCCAACCCATTAGTGATAGTAGTAATTTTTACTATCACAAAATTTGTGATAGTAAATGACTAGCACGAATTTAGTGATATTAACCCCTTCAACCCCGGGCCTGTTTTCACCTTCCTGCCCAGGCCATTTTTTGCAAATCTGACATGTGTTACTTTATGTGGTGATAACTTTAAAACGCTTTTACTTATACAGGCCATTCTGAGATTATTTTCTCGTCACATATTGTACTTCATGACAGTGGTAAAAGTAAGTTAAAAAAAAAAACATTTTTATTCATAAAAAATACCAAATTTAACCAAAATAGATAGTAATACCTTCAAAAATAGTAATCACTTTACATTTCCCATATGTCTACTTCATGTTTGGATCATTTTGAAAATGACGTTTTATTTTTTGGGGAAGTTAGAAGGCTTAGAAGTATGGAAGCAAATCTTTTTAAGGACCAGTTCAGGTCTGAAGTCACTTTGTGAGGCTTACATAATAGAAACCACCCAAAAATTACCCCATTTTAGAAACTACACCCCTCAAGGTATACAAAACTGACGGTCTGATTGGTACTATTTTGGGGGGCATACGCCTTTTTGATCACTTGCTATTGAAATTTTTGTGATGTAATGAGACAAAAATGGCTTTTTTTACAGTTTATTATTTTTTTTACGGTGTTCACCTGAGTGGTTAGGTCATGTGATATTTTTATAGAGCTGTTTGTTACGGACGTGGTGATACCTAATATGTATACTTTTTTTTATTATTTTTCACTTTAGCACAATAATAGCAGTTTTGACACAAAAAAAATGATGTTTTAGTGTTTCCATGTTCTGAGAGCTATAGTTTTTTTTTATTTTTTAGGTGATTGTCTTAGGTAGGGGCTCATTTTTTGCGGGATGATGTGATGGTTTTATTGATACCATTTTGGGGGCATACACCTTTTTGATCGCTTGGTGTTGCACTTTTTGTGATGTATGGTGACAAAAATGGCTTTTTTTTACACAGTTTTTATATTATTTTTTTATGGTGTTTATCGGACAGGGTGGATCATGTGATATATTTATAGAGCCGGTTATTATGGACGCGGCAATACCTATTATGTGTGAGGTTTGTTAGTTTTTTTTTCAGTTTTTTATTATAAAATAAGTGGAAAGGGGTGTTTTTTTTTTTCATTTTTACTTTATTAATTTTATTACTTTATTAATTTTATTAAAAACACTTTTTTTTTTACTTTACTTTATTTATGACATTCACTTTTGGGGGTCTGATCCCCTCTGCAATGCATTACTATACAAGGCAGTTCCCGATGCCGTGCAAGGCATTGGGCAGCCTCTGCACGGCATCGGGCTGCCTTGTGTAGCATCGATGCTCTCCCTCACCCGACACAAACCTCTTCTATGTCGCAGTCAGAGCGGACCGTGGCATAAAAGGGGTTAATCTGCCGTCATCGGCTTTTACAGCGATGCCGGCGGATACAGCAGGGGCCCGGCTACCACGGACTGCCGGGACCCTGCAGCGATCGTGCGCACACCGCTCCGGTGCCCGCGCGATCACTATGACGTACTATTACGTCAAATTGCGGGAACTCAGTGGATCCCATGACGTAACAGTACGTCAAAGGTCGGGAAGGGGTTAAAGTAAATTACTAATACGACTAATGGGTTCAGATGGAAAAAAAACAAATATGCGTTATAACGAATATATCTTAATATATTTGAAATATTCGTGAATTTGCGAAGTTGTAATATTCGTGCAAATATTTCGCTATTCGAATATTTGCGCTCATCCCTACACATGAGGAGGATGAAGAGGAGTTGAGGGAGGAGGAGCAAGAGGTTACACCGGCCACAACACCCAATCATCTCAGTGGGGGGCAGAGTTGAAAAGAATTGGCTCTTTGGGCACGCTGGCCACAATGGTGACCTATAGACTCACTTGCTTACACAGTAACAATCCTATATTTCACATAAAGCAGTCTGGTGATTACTGGATTCTAAAACTACTGTAAGACTCTCGCTACCAAAGCAAAATGGGGGAATGTTTTCCTGCTGCAGAAAGGGAGGACAAGTTATGTTATAACCAGGAAACACTGTGTACTCAGCTTACCATTGTTTTGGGAGAGCAGACACCTGCCCCCAAAGTGAGATGCCCTTCTCCATCTCCCTGCAGAGACACCCCCCTCCCGCTGCCACAAGCAGCAGTAGTACCGAGTGTGTTTAAAAATCATTTTCCCCGATAAGGCCAATTTAAGCTTTGGAATATGAAAAAGCATAACACATGTGACGGCATGCTGTTTTTTAAAACACACTGTATGCGTTTACCCATAGCTATGTATGTCAGTGTCACTCAGACATCATTTACTATTGCTGTCAGTGCAAAGCGTTGCCCCCCCCTCTCCCCAGGTTGATTGTGTGCCAGGTTTTAGGAATTATCGAGCAGTGATGCTGCATTATTAGTTTTGTGTGTCACGGTGCTCCTACCTGGATACCGTTGCTCCCCAGGGTTAGACTCCACAGCAGCAAAAGGGGGGAGTTAATAGTTGGTGGAGAATAAGCCAAATCCAGACTTTAGTAAGTTCAACAGTTTTACTTGATTAAACTTACATCCAGATAACATAGAAATATTTGATCTTTCTCTGGATGCAGCACGTTTTGGGGTGCACTGACAGGTCAGCTTCAACATTTTGCCTTTCTCTGCTGTACTAATCTCTGGCTTCTGGTTACTGGACTTTATGACAGTTCTGGTACCTTTGAGTTGCGTGCCTTTGGCTGTTGACCCCCTCATAATACTCAGTCCATATAAGGAATCGTGGTGCTTTGCAATCTGCTTCCCCTGGAAGACTCACTGCACCATGTCTGGTCCTTTTGGACTCTAAAACTCAACTCCATAGCTCCCTGCTACCCTTCCCTTGGTAGAAAGCAGGACTAGCCCACTTCTGCACAAAAGGGGGAGATTGAAATGTTTCCATTCTATCTAAAGATACTCTGCTAGATACACTGCCACCCACTTGACAACCAGGCACATTATATGTAATAAAAAAAATATATGTAATAATTTACATAACAATGTTATTAAAACACAATGTCAAAGGACCTGGAATAAATGCACAGATGACAGTAGCAGGGTGCAGGAATTGTAGTGCCCACTCTGGGGTACTACATCAGTGCATTTGAGAGCTTGAGGAAGGGGGAGGGAAAAATAAAAAAATCTTAAACAATAAATGAAAAGCTATAACAAGTTTATCTACAAATTCTTATGAGTCCTAGAAGAGTAGAGGGTATTTTTACCAATTTTAAGAGCACTTGGAGCAACTTTAGCTTGGTCCGAATCGATTCAGGTCCAAAATAAATTTTAAAAAAAAATTCAGCAAAACTGAACAGAATCTCCAGTGGTTTGATCATTTGTAATTGTTAGTTTTATACAGTACTAGCTGAAAGACCCAGCTTCGCACGGGTATATTTAATCTATTTCATTTAATGTTTGTGTGTGTCATTAAAAGATATCGATAGTGTCCACTATAACAGTGACATCTACAGCACCCTGCCCACTTAAAAGGGACCTCCACAGCCCCCCACCCCTTAACACTGACCCCCCACACAGTGCCCCATCTCCTTAAAATGGGATCTCCACAGGGGCCCGCCCCTTAACAGTGACCTCTTCAGCACCCACCCCTTAACACTGACCATAGGTTACAGTCCCCTTAACTGACCTCCACCATTCCCAGCCCTCTTTAAAGAGACCTCCACAGCGATTGCCCCTTTAACAGTGACTGCCACAGTACCCCCCTCCCTTAACAGTGATCTCCACTGTAGCCAACTCCCTTAACAATGATCTCACAGCACCCCAGTCCCCTTTAATAGTGGCCTACACTGTCCCCTCCTCCCTTAACAGTGACCTCCACAGTGCCTGCCCCATTAACAGTAACATCCACAGTGCCCTCCCCTTTAACAGTGACCTCCACAGTGGCCGCCCCTTTATTAGTGACCTCTACAGTACACCATCTCCTTAACAGTGATTTCCACAACTTCCCGCCTCCTTAACAGTGGCCTCTAGAGCAATATGCCCCTTAACACTGACCTCCATAGCGGACCATCCCCTTAACTGTAACCTCCACAGCAGCCTGCCCCTAGATAAGGCCAGAGGTCCGGTTTTAGGCTGGACAGACTGGCTTTCAGACTCCCTGTCCTCCATCCGGCATAGGGCCTGGACGGACACAGGGATGTTCTTTTTAACAGTTCACTCTCAGACAGCAGCACTGTGTTGTCTGAGAGTGAGCTGCAGGGAGAAAGTTACCCTCCCTCCCACCCCTGCAGCTGACAGAAGTTGATTTTTACCTTCATTTTTTCAATCCCTGTAAACTGTGGAGTGGGAGGGGACGTAGCCTAACCGGGTCAGGGGTGTGGCATAGTGAGACCTGGGGAGGGGTTTTTAAGTCCGTCTTTTGAGGGTGGCCTGAATGACCATTAACTGTGACCTCCACAGCACTCGGCTCCCTTAACAGTGTCATTCACAGCACCCTGCCGCTTTAAAGCTGACCTACAGCAGTGAAGAAAAATGGCTGGGTTGTTATATGGAAACCTGGTGTAAAACTGTGTATATGTGGAGACTAAGGACCTGCAAGCTTCTATTGGCTGATAAGGGACATGTGACCACGTGTATAGCAGTTGGGATATGAAGAGAAAGACCTGCTGGCTTCTATTGGCTAATGTAGGTCATGTGATGTTCCATATTTGCATTTTTTTTAGAATATCTCAGGAACGGTACGTGCTAGAGAGCTGAGACCTAGTCTAAAACCTTCCCAGACACGTGATTTACCTGTGTGCCAAATTTTGTGATTGTAAATGCGACTGTGCGGATTACTTTAGCGGGCATACATACACACACACACACACACACATACAGTGGATATAAAAAGTCTACACACTCCTGTTAAAATGTCAGGTTTCTGTGATGTAAAAAAACGAGACAACGATAAATAATTTTCAGAACTTTTTCCACCTTTAATGTGACCTATAAACTGTACAACTCAATTGAAAAACAAACTGAAATCTTTTAGGTGGAGGGAAGAAAATTTAAAAATAAAATAATATGGTTGCATAAGTGTGCACACCGTTAAACTAATACTTTATTGAAGCACCTTTTGATTTTATTACAGCACTCAGTCTTTTTGGGTATGAGTCTATCAGCATGGCACATTTTGACCTGGCAAGATTTGCCCACTCTTCTTTGCAAAAACTCTCCAAATCTGTCCTATTGCGAGAGCATCTCCTGTGCAGAGCCCTCTTCATATCACTGCACAGATTTTCAATCGGATTCAGATCTGGGCTCTGGCTGGGCCATTCCAAAACTTTAATCTTCTTCTGGTGAAGTGCAATGAGCAGGACTGTGGTACGGTGGCCAATGATGCAGTGGGTCAGGATATGTGCATATAAGTCTATGGGTAGTTTCTTGACGCCAATTGCAGCTTGCGCAGGTACTGTAACAGGGCCCTTTAAGATGTTAAAACTCACATACCAGGTGAGGAATGCCAGAGTGGGGATAGTGTCTCTGTGTAATGTCAACGGAGTCTCCTACCTTGGTACGGCTGGAATCCTGGATCCTGGCTCACTTGCAATAAATTGAGTGTTGCTAGTAGGAGTAATTGAGGAACTTGGTAGCAGTAAATGAGATCCAGTGATATAATTCAACTTGTCTTTACTTGATTGGCAGCATAAATCCATACAAGTTACAGCAATAGTCCTTTAGGTCCCAGCAGGTATTGGCAATATGTGGCAGGGATCAATATCTCTTCTGCTTCTTATCATATGCCTGGAGAATATGGCAGGTATCTATCTTCTGCTCTGTCTATCTTCTGCTTGATATGGGCCTGACTAGCTGAGGAGGTATTTGGCTTCTCCTGGACTTTGGACTAAACACTCACAGTTCTGCTCGCAGGGAATGGCTTCCTGGAGATCTGTAGATCTGGAGGTGGCTGCTTGCTTGTCACCAGCACTGAGGTAGATGGCTCAGTCTGGGAATGGTGATCCTTGGCCTCAACCGAGGCTGGATCCTGTCTTGGGATCCCTGTTTCCGGGAGCTCCTACTAACACAGCCTTCCCCAAGGAGGGGGCTGGTACACAATAACTAGAACTTGCCTTCCTCCCCATGATGCAGGATGTGGGAACATTCCACTCCTCCTCAAAGGGGGGGGGGGGGGGGGGCTAACCTGGAATTTACTATTCCAGGCTAGAGATACTAAACTATCTATGGTCTGCTACATAATGCTGCCACCTGCTGGTGTACATAGAAATTACAGCAAATACATAATAGCAAATACATAATACAGGCCTAGCAAATACATATAATGGAAATGCACAGTTAAATTACACAGGATGACAATACATATACACCTAACATGTTGCAGCGGGGAGACAGAGTTTAGTAACATAACTCTGGGATGTTACAGAAGCCATTCCTTTGTTGATTTGGATGCATGCTTTAGGTCGTTGTCATGCTGAAAGATGAAGTTCCTATTAATGTTTAGCTTTCTAGCAGAAGCCTGAAGGTTTTGTGTCAATATTGACTGGTATTTGGAACTGTTCATAATTAGGTTTTTTGGACCCCGGACCCGAACCCGAACATTTCCGTAAAAGTTCGGGTTCGGTGTTCGGCGCTTTCTTGGCACTTTTTGAAAGGCAGCAAAGCAGCCAATCAACAAGCGTCATACTACTTGCCCCAAGAGGCCATCACAGCCATGCCTACTAATGGCATGGCTGTGATTGACCAGAGCAGCATGTGACCCAGGCCCTATATAAGCTTGAGTCACGTAGCGCTGCACGTCATTCTGCTGTTACAAGTGTAGGGAGAGGATGCTGCTGGACTTGTGATTTCAGGGAGAGAATAGGAGAAAATCTAACTCAGCAATCTATCTAGAAATAGCTGTGTGGGTGCAGGACACAATCATTTTACCCTGCCCTGAGGCCATTGACCAAAAAAATAATAACTTTTATAATTCTGTTAGTTAGGTGGGTGGCGGCGGCGGCCATTTTATGCAAGCTCAGTGCACCAGCACTGCATCTGAGCTTTTGGGACATTGCAAATCACCATTTTTTTGGGCAAACTACAACATCTATATTAGGCTACTTTCACACTTGCGTTCGGAGCGGATCCGTCTGATGTTTCATCAGACGGATCCGCTCCTATAATGCAGACGTTTGCATCCGTTCAGAACGGATCCGTCTGCATTATAACTTAGAAAAATTTCTAAGGGTAAAAGTAGCCTGAGCGGATCCGTTCAGACTTTACATTGAAAGTCAATGGGGGACGGATCCGCTTGAAGATTGAGCCATATGGTGTCATCTTCAAGCGGATCCGTCCCCATTGACTCCCATTATAAGTCTGGACGGATCCGCTCGCCTCTGCATGGCCAGGCGGACACCCGAACGCTGCAAGCAGCGTTCAGGTGTCCGCTCACTGAGCGGAGCGGAGGCTGAGCGCTGGCGGGCGGATGCATTCTCAGTGGATCCGCCTCCACTGAGAATGCATTAGGGCCGGACGGCTGCGTTCAGGGCCGCTCGTGAGCCCCTTCAAACGGAGCGCACGAGCGGACACCTGAACGCAGGTGTGAAAGTAGCCTTAGTCAGTGTGCAATTTAAGGTAGAAATACACCCATCATTTTCTGGGTTTGAAAAACACACTTCTTGTTTCAAAAAACTGTATTTTCCAGATCTGCAAGTGTTAAATTGAAGTTTAATATCTACAGCTTTCATATTCTGTTACCAAAAAAATACTTTTTGGGCAATCTACAACATCTGGATTAGTCAGTGTGCAATTTTACACCCATCATTTATTGGGATTTTAAAAACACACAATTTTTTTTCAAAAAACTGTATTTTCCAGATCTGCAAGTGTTAAATTCAAGTTTAATATATACAGCTTTCCTATTCTGTTAGCAAAAAAAGACTTTTTTGGAAATCTACAACATCTGGATTAGAGATGTCCCGAACGCTTGTTCGCCGCGGCAGGCGAACATATGCAATGTTCGGTCCGCCCCCTATACGTTATCATTGAGCAAACTTTGACCCTGTACCCAACAGTCAGCAGACACATTCCAGCCAATCAGCAGCATACCCTCCCTCCCAGACCCTCCCACCTCCTAGCAAAAAGCAAGGACAGCATCCATCTTAGATTCATTCGGAAGCTGCAGTCTTAGTGAGAGGAGGGACAGTGTAGCTGCTGCTGATTTAATAGGGAAATCGATAGCTAGGCCAGTGTATTCAGTGTCCACTCCAGTCCTGAAAGACTCATCTGATCTGCTGTAAGGACAGCGTCCTGACAGCACCCCAAAAAGTCCTTTTTAGGGCTAGTACATCAGTCTGCTTTTCATTTATTTTTTCCTCTGTAATCTAATTGCAGTTGCCTGCAAGCATGTGTGTCAGGCCCACAGCGTATACTGTGCCCACTTGTCCAGTGCCACCACTCATATCTGGTGTGTAGGAAGGCGCAAGGGTCCGTCATTGACGGAAGGTACGTGTCACCGAGGTTCCTGGCCTCGGTGAGATAAGAACCGGTTATTTAATGTGTCAGCCGCAGCTAGTGCTTGCTGACACTGTTTATTCTTAGTGTGGCTGAAAAGTCGATCCGGGCCGGTTCTTATTGGGAGCAGCCAAAGAGCAGGGTGGGTGGCTGTTCCCCACATCCAGGCCAGGTTTTGGGCTGGGGTTTAAAAACCCAACCAGCAGCTCAGCTGGGTGTGGTATGTGCCTCCAAGTGAAAGTGGAGCTGTGAAGGCTCTGTGTCTCTGGGAGCTGCATGAGAGCCACCAGCTGGAAGCCAGGCGCCCTAAAGCCTGCTGTGGATATCTAGGTGACATGTTTGTTTTGAGTTCTGTGGACTTTGGCCGTGTGAAATAACACGAGGAATACCTGTGGTGTGAATTAACACCAGGTCTCAAAGTATTTGTGTTATGTTTTTCCTTGGGTGTGAATAAACACTGAACTTTTTGTTTTACTACCGTGTTCTTGTCTCTGTACTGCGTCCGCTTACCCTGACTACCAGAGCAAATCCCTACAATTGGTGGCTTGGAGCGGGCAAGCGCAGTGAGGCTGGCGTGAACGGCGAAAATATTTTTTTTCTCTCTCAAGGTTGTATGTCATTTATCAAACCGGCTAGATTCAAACCGGTGTCAAGTGACGAAATGGAGGCAGTTATGAAGGCCCTCGTGGAGGCTAACCTGCAACAACGCGAGGCTAATAAGCAGCAGCAGGAGACCAACCAGTTGCTGCTACAACATGTAATGGCATTACAGTCAGCAGGAGCAACCCCAAGCGTACATGATGCCCGGAAAGCAGTACGTGCAGCGATCCCTAAAATGACCCCCGCAGACGACATCGAGACCTACCTGGCGATGTATGAAAAAGTGGCCACCAGGGAAAAGCTGCCCCAAGACCAGTGGGCTGAGGTCGTCGCTTCTTTTATGACATCAGAGTCCCAGCAGGTGTTTTTCGACTTGCCTGATGATCAAGCGGCCGACTACCCAAAGGTAAAGGGGGAGATTTTTGCAAGACTGGGGGTGAATGTGCTGGTCCGGGCCCAGCGGGTGCATCAGTGGGGGTTCAACCCGGCGGAGCCCGTGAGACCCCAGTATTATGACATGCTTAACCTATTACAAAAGTGGCTACAACCTGACGTGTTGAGCCCCACTGCTATGTTGGACAGGTTCTGGAGGGCTCTGCCACCTTCTCTCCAGCAATGGATTGGCCAGGTCTCCCCAGGGAATGCGCTGGAGCTGGTCAACCTGGTGGAGCGCTATGAGGCTACCCGGAACTTACAGGGGGGTTCTGTTGGGAGGGGGGCAGTCAGATCCCGTAACTCTCCACCCCGGACCCAACAACCGGTGCCCTTCAAACCTGCCCGGGATATAACCCCTGTGGACCCCGCTCCAATAATCTGCTGGCGGTGTCGAGAGCCAGGCCATGTTCGAGCGGACTGTCCATGTCAGGGGGAACCCATGGACACGAACTGTGGCTTCCGTCAATCATTATATGCCAGGGAACTGTGTGCAGTGGGTGCTTCGGTGTCTCTGAACCACCTGTGCCAGGTTGAGGTGGGAGACACTCCAGCGGAGGCTCTGTTGGACTCAGGAAGTCTGGTGACCCTGGTAAGGGCTTCCCTGGTACGCTCCGCTGAGTACACCGGCCGTAAGGTTGGAGTCATGTGTATCCATGGGGACTTAAAAGACTATCCTACGGCTATGGTGTCTCTGTCTACGGTTTCTGGCAGGTGGACCCACGAGGTGGCTGTTGCAACCCACCTCCACTATGAACTTATAGTAGGGAGAGACTTCCCAGGTTTCACGGCACTATGGCCGGTTCCGAGAGTGACTGATACGCATGATACAGGTGTAACCCTAGCAGAATGGCCCGGCTCAGGAGGGAGACCAGAACCCTGGGAACCTGAGTCCGAAGATCCCACGGTAGGGGTGACCGCCACTTCGGTGGAATAGGAGGAGACAACCCCGCTGAGTGTAATGGTGGGAGACATGGAGGATTTGCCGCCGGGGCCTGAGCTGGCAGACCTCAATGTCTCCGGGGATAACTTTGGTACTGCGCAACACCGGGATCCAACCTTGTCCTGAGACTGGGAAAATGTGCTAATAATAGATAGTGAACCACAACAACCAGGGGCAGAGTCGGTGTTCCCCCGTTTTGTGGTCCATCAGGAGATGTTGTATCGGGTAAATCAGCTGCGAGGTGAATCCGTTGAACAGTTGGTGGTGCCTCAGGCTTACCGCAAACTCGTGTTAGAGTTAGAACACCAGCATGTTCTCGGGGGTCATCTGGGAATGCAGAAAACACAGGACCGGATACTACAACGGTTTTACTGGCCCAGTGTGTTTAAAGAGGTGGACGAGTTCTGTAAGTCTTGCCCGACGTGCCAGGCAACTAGCCCCCAGCACCTTTTTCGCAGTCCCTTGGTACCCCTCCCGATCATTGATGTACCGTTTGAGCGAATCGCTATGGACCTAGTAGGTCCTGTACCAAAGTCCGCCAGGGGACACCAACACATCTTGGTTGTCCTTGATTACGCTACTCTGTACCCGGAGGCAGTGCCACTGCGACATACTTCTGCGAAACTTATAGCTAAAGAGCTAATGGAGATGTTCTCCCGAATGGGGCTACCTAAAGAGGTCCTGACTGACCAGGGGACCCCTTTTATGTCCAAGGTCATGAGGGAACTCTGCAAGTTGCTGCGTATAAAACAGTTACGGACGTCCGTGTACCATCCACAAACGGATGGACTAGTGGAAAGGTTTAATAAAACTCTAAAAACCATGTTAAAAAGGGTGGTGACCAAAGATGGAAAGGACTGGGACCTTCTTCTGCCCTATCTCATGTTAGCAGTGCGAGAGGTGCCCCAGGCCTCTACTGGGTTATCGCCGTTCGAATTGCTATATGGCAGACATCCTCGTGGCTTGTTGGACGTAGCCAAAGAGGCATGGGAACAACAACCCACTCCGCATAAAAGCATCCTGGAATATGTTACCAAGATGCAACAGCGGATAGAGACCGTTTTGCAGGCTCGGGTCCGGAACTTTAACCCGGGTGATCGGGTTTTGGTTCTGGTGCTGACAGTGGACAGTAAGTTCCTAGCCAGGTGGCAGGGGCCCTACGAGGTACGTGAAAAAATAGGAGAGGTAAATTACAAAGTACACCAGCCGGGGAGGCGAAAGCCGGAGCAGGTTTACCATGTTAATTTGCTAAAAAACCTTGGAAGGATAAGGAAACCTGTACGGAAGACAGTCCACGGCCGGGCTTTCTTGGACAGGCGATTCCGGCTCCTAAGTCTGATGCAAGTGAAGCGGTTGCCACAATAAAAATTGCTGACAGCCTCTCCTCTAAACAGGCTCAGGAAACCAGGGAGTTCGTTAGTCGGAACACGGATGTGTTCTTAGACCTCCCTGGACGCACTTCCGTAATCCAACATGACATTATCACTGAGCCTCAGGCAAAAATCCGGTTAAAACCATACCGAGTACCCAAGGCTCGGCGAAAAGCCATCTCGGAGGAAGTGCAACTCATGTTGCGGCTGGATATCATTGAGGAGTCTAAAAGTGAGTGGGCCAGTCCGATAGTATTAATACCCAAGCCAGACGGGACATTGAGGTTCTGTAATGACTTCCGCAAACTTAATGAGGTGTCCAAATTTGACGCGTATCCCATGCCCCGAGTGGATGAGCTTATTGAAAAGTTCGGCCAAGCCCGGTATTTTTCTGTGTTGGACCTCACAAAAGGGTACTGGCAGGTACCCTTGACAGAGGCTGCCAAAGAAAAAATGGCTTTTGTCACGCCAGAGGGGCTTTATCAGTACAAGGTATTACCCTTTGGTCTACATGGCGCTCCCGCCACGTTTCAAAGGCTAATGGATATTGTACTCCGTCCACATCGTCGATACGCTTCGGCGTACCTGGACGATATCGTTGTCCATAGCACCGACTGGGAAAGTCACCTACCTAAAGTACAGGCTGTAGTGGACTCCCTTCGAAAGGCGGGACTAACAGCTAACCCAAAGAAATGTGCAATAGGGTTAGAGGAGACCAAATACCTTGGGTATGTCATTGGGCGCGGAGTCATTAAACCCCAAGTGAGCAAAATAGAGGCGATACAGAATTGGCCCCGACCTGCCACCTCTAGACTAGTAAGGTCATTCCTGGGAATGGTGGGCTATTACATGAGGTTTGTTCCCCATTTTGCCACTTTAGCGGCTCCGTTGACAATGCTTTTAAAGGGACGGAAGTCCATGATAGTCCGCTTTGAAGTCGATCCTGTGTGGGTCCCCGGTTTTGGTGACGCCCGACTTCAAGAGGGAATTTGTGGTCCAGACTGATGCCTCCGAAGTGGGCCTCGGTGTGGTACTGTATCAGGAAGTCAACGGGGAGGAGCATCCCGTTGCCTTCCTCAGCCGTAAGCTCACTCCAGCGGAGACCCGGTACAGTATAGTGGAGAGAGAGTGCCTGGCCATCAAGTGGGCACTCGAGTATCTCCGATATTATCTGTTGAGGAGAAAATTCCGTCTGGTGACCGATCACTTCCCTCTCAAGTGGATGAGCCAGGCCAAAGAGAGGAATGCTCGAGTCACCAGGTGGTTCTTATCGCTGCAAAACTTTAAGTTCACAGTAGAACACAGGGCAGGCTGGTTACAGGGAAACGCGGATGCCCTGTCCCGAATACACTGTCTGGCGTGTGTTCACCCCCTCAGGGTTGAACAAAGGGGGAGGTATGTAGGAAGGCGCAAGGGTCCGTCATTGACGTAAGGTACGTGTCACCGAGGTTCCTGGCCTTGGTGAGATAAGAACCGGTTATTTTATGTGTCAGCCGCAGCTAGTGCTTGCTGACACTGTTTATTCTTAGTGTGGCTGAAAAGCCGATCCGGGCCGGTTCTTATTGGGAGCAGCCAAAGAGCAGGGTGGGTGGCTGTTCCCCACGTCCAGGCCAGGTTTTGGGCTGGGGTTTAAAAACCCAGCCAGCAACTCAGCTGGGTGTGGTATGTTCCTCCAAGTGAAAGTGGAGCTGTGAAGGCTCTGTGTCTCTGGGAGCTGCATGAGAGCCACCAGCTGGAAGCTAGGCGCCCTAAAGCCTGCTGTGGATATCCAGGTGACGTGTTTGTTTTGAGTTCTGTGGACTTTGGCCATGTGAAATAACACGAGGAATTCCTGTGGTGTGAATTAACACCAGGACTCTGCAAAGTATTTGTGTTATGTTTTTCCTTGGGTGTGAATAAACACTGAACTTTTTGCTTTACTACCGTGTTCTTGTCTCTGTACTGCGTCCGCTTACCCTGCCTACCAGAGCAAATCCCTACAGGTGTCACAGTAGCTTGCATTTAAAAAATAAAAATAAAAAATTCACTGTAATATAATTGCAGTTGCCTGCAAGCGTGTGTGTCAGGCATACAGCGTGTACTGTGCCAACTACTGCCAGTGCAGAGTGCCACCACTCATATCTGGTGTCACAGTAGATTACATAAAAAATAAAAAACTTGTTTGACTGTAATATAATTGCAGTTAGTTGCCTACAAGCATGTGTGTCAGGCATACAGCGTGTACTGTGCCAACTACTGCCAGTGCAGAGTGCCACCACTCATATCTGGTGTCACAGTAGCTTGCACGCATAGTACAACTAATCGGAAAAAAAAATGACAGGCAGAGGCAGGCCACCCCACAAGGGCCGTCGTGGTCGTGGTGCTGTGACTTCCTTTGGCCCTAGAATAATGCCCAGTGTTCAGAGGCCACGTACCCTGAGCTCGAAAAGTTCTGAGGACATAGTTGACTGGCTAACACAGGACACCTAATCTTCTACAGCTTCCGCTCGGAACCTTGACGCACCATCCTCCTCCAGCTCAGCTTCGGGCACCTCTCAAGTTAACACTCGCCCGCCTGCCGCCACCACCAACACTAGCACCACAGCTGCTTCACTTGATCTGTCAGAGGAGTTATTTACACATCAGTTGGAAGAAATGAGTGATGTGCAAGCATTATTGCCAGAGGATGTAGATAACAGGGATATGTCTCAGTCAGGCAGCATTACACACATGGACGTACGGTGTGATGATGATAATGTTGTACCCACTGCTGCTTCCTTTGCTGAGTTGTCAGATACAAGTGAAGCGGTTGATGATGACGATGTGTCCGTGGATGTCACGTGGGTGCCCGCTCGAAGAGAAGAAGAAGAACAGGGGGAAAGTTCAGATGGGGAGACAGAGAGGAGGAGGAGACGAGTTTGAAGCAGGGGGAGGTCATCGCAAGGAGCTAGTGGCACAGTCAGAAAGCATGTATCGGCACTCTGGGTCAGCCAGACAGCATGCCACCACCAGAATGCCGTCATTGCAAAGCTCAACAGTGTGGCTTTTTTTTTGTGTGTCTGCCTCTGATAACAGCGATGCCATTTGCAACCTGTGCCAAAAGAAACTGAGTCGTGGAAAGTCCAACACCCACCTAGGTACAACTGCTTTGCGAAGGCACATGATCTCACATCACAAACGCCTATGGGATCAACACATGAGTACAAGCAGCACACAAACTCAAAGCCGCCATCCTCCTCCTGGTCCAGCATCGTCAGCCACGTCAACCACTGCTGTCCTCTTTGCCCCCTCTCAACCACCCGCCACTCCGCCTCTCACCTTCAGCAGTTCCTGCTCATCTGCCCACAGTCAGGTGTCTGTCAAGGAAATTTTTAAGCGTAAGAAGCCAATGTCACAGAGTCACCCCCTTTCCCGGCATCTGACAGCTGGCTTGTCGGAACTCTTAGCCCGACAGCTTTTACCATACAAGCTGGTGGTGTCTGAGGCCTTCAAAAAAATTGTAGCTATTGGGACACCGCACTGGAAGGTACCTGGCCGAAATTTCTTTTCGCAAAAGGCAATTCCCAACCTGTACTCTATTGTGGAAAAGGAAGTCATGGCATGTCTGGCACACAGTGTTGGGCAAGGGTCCATCTGACCACTGATACCTGGTCTGCAAATCACGGTCAGGGCAGGTATATCACGTACACTGTGCATTGGGTAAACCTGCTGACGGCTGCCAAGCATGGAATGCGTGGCTCTGCAGAGGAGTTGGTGACACCAACACGACTTGCAGGCAGGCCTGCTGCCACCTCCTCTACTCCCACTACTCCATCCTCTTTGCTAACCTCCTCGGCTGAGTCCTCTTCTGCTGCTGCGTCTTGCTCCACATCAACTGCACCCCCCCAGCTCCCCAGGGGCTATTCCACATCCCGGATACGACAGTGTCACGTAGTCTTGGGGTTGACTTGCCTGAAAGCAGAGAGTCACACCAGACCAGAACTCCTGTCCGCCCTGAACGCACAGGTGTATTAGTGTCTGACTCCGCACCAACTGGAGATCGGCAAAGTGGTGTGTGACAACGGAAGCAATTTGTTGGCGGCATTGAATTTGGGCAAGTTGATACATGTGCCGTGCATGGCACATGTGTTGAATCTTATCGTACAACGCTTTGTGCATGAGTACCCAGGCTTACAGGATGTCCTCAAGCAGGCCAGGAAGGAGTGTGGCCATTTCAGGCGTTCCTACACGGCCATGGCGCACTTTTCAGATATTCAGCGGTGAAACAACATGCCAGTGAGGCGCTTGATTTGCAACAGCCCGACATGTTGGAATTCAACACTCCTAATGTTCGACCGCCTGCTCCAACGAGTATTTGTATGACCGGGGTGCTTGGACAGCCTCTACGGAGCTGGGTATTTTTTTGCCACGTTACTGGACGCTCATGTGCAATGCCTGTACGCTCATGCGTCCTTTTGAGGAGGTGACAAACCTAGTCAGTCGCACCAAAGGCACCATCAGTGACATCATCCCATTTGTTTTCTTCCTGGAGCGTGCCCTGCGAAGAATGCTGGATCAGGCAATAGATGAGCGTGAAGAGGAATAGGAAGAGTTGTGGTCACCATCACCACCAGAAACAGCCTTATCAGCATCGCTTGCTGGACCTGCGGCAACGCTGGAAGAGGAGTCTGAGGAAGAGGAGTCAGAGGAGGAATGTGGCTTTGAGGAGGAGGAAGACCAACCACAGCAGGCATCCCAGGGTGCTCGTGTTCACCTATCTGGGACCCGTGGTTTTGTACGTGGCTGGGGGGGAAGAACAGACCTTCAGTGAGATCAGTGAGGACGAGGAATGGGACATGAGTAGCTCGGCATCCAACCTTGTGCAAATGGGGTCTTTCATGCTGTCGTGCCTGTTGAGGGACCGTCGTATAAAAAGGCTGAAGGAGAACGACCTGTACTGGGTGGCCACGCTACTAGACCCCCAGTATAAGCAGAAAGTGCCTGAAATGTTACCGAATTACCGAAAGTCGGAAAGGATGCAGCAGTTCCAAAACAAGTTAAAAAGTATGCTTTACACAGCGTATAAGGGTGATGTCACAGCACAATGGGAATCTAACAGGGGAAGAGATGAAAAAAATCCTCCTCCTACCACAACCACGCCGGCAAGGACAGGACGCTTTACAGACGTGTTGTTGATGGAGGACATGCGGAGCTTTTTAAGTCCTACGCATCGCCACAGCCAATCGGGGTCCACCCTCAGAGAACGACTCGACCGACAGGTAGCAGACTATCTCGCCTTAACTGCAGATATCGACACTCTGAGGAGCGAAGAACCCCTTGACTACTGGGTGTGCAGGCTTGACCTGTGGCCTGAGCTATCCCAATTTGCGATAGAACTTCTGGCCTGCCCCGCTTCAAGTGTCCTGTCAGAAAGGACCTTCAGTGCAGCAGGAGGTATTGTCACTGAGAAGAGAAGTCGCCTAGGTCAAAAAAGTCTAGATTACCTCACCTTTATTAAGATGAATGAGGCATAAATCCCGAAGAGACTGACAGTGGGCCATACATTTGACTAAAAAAGGCCTGATGAGATGAGCTGCCTTGGGCTAAAAATGGTCCACACGCTGCTGTATTTTATCTCTGCATGCCGGATGACTTGCGTGACTTCTCCGCCACCAACTAGGGTTCAAGCCGCAATGTTTCAGTGCACTTTCTGCCTGGAAAACATCAATTTTTCCGGCCGATGCTACAGCAGCGGCTGCAAAAATACCTAGTTTTTCAGGCATGTGTACATGCCTAATTTTTCTAGCCTCTGGTGCTGCACTGTGGCTGCAAAAACAAAACAACAAAAAAAGGCACATACATGTGTCAATTCCCCTTCGTGATCGTTACCTTGCTGTGGTGAAGGGGCTTGCGTATCACAATGAAGCGATCACCTCTATGAGTGTGTTGGCAATGTTGGCACACCCCAGATGATAAGGTCATTGCTTCATTGTGAACAGACCAAAAGCGATCGGCTGGATAATTTTTTTATAGAAAGAACATTAATTTTCTTTGTGATCATCTAAGGTGATCATTAAAGCCTACTAGACCAACAATGGGCCCACACTGCAGAATCATTGTTTTCTGGGTCACTTAACTGTCACTGAACTACCTCAGCACGACCATAGGCTTTGAAAAACCGCCATCGCCTGCAATCTCCCAACCGTGCGCACGAGCACAGTCATCACTACACCAAGATTGACGCATAGAGGAATAAAATTTATGTCATGAGTGTGTCAACTATTGACAACTCTTTGCGGTTGTTTGCGGTGCGTTAAACGGGGAGTTTGGTCTGTCAGAGTTTGGTCTGTCACTGTGAAGCGGGCGTAACCCTTACACTACCTGATCGATACAACATCATACCTGATCGTATACACACACTGGATGTTTTAAAACACGTTATTCCAAATTTTTTTATAAATGCTAGGTGATTTATGCCCTTTATGGATTAAAACCCGACTCTGCGTCAACTACGTAATTTTCCATGGGAGTTTTGCCATGGATCCCCCTCCGGCATGCCACAGTCCAGGTGTTAGTCCCCTTGAAACAACTTTTCCATCACTATTGTGGCCATAAAGAGTCCCTGTGGGTTTTATAATTTGCCTGCCTATTGAAGTCTATGGCGGTACGCCCGGTTCGCCCGTTCGCGAACACTTGCGGAAATTCACGTTCGCTGTTCGCAAACTGAAAATTTTATGTTCGCGTTATCTCTAATCTGGATTAGTCAGTGTGCAATTTAAGCTAGAAATACACCTATCATTTTCTGGGGTTTGAAAAACACACTTTTTTGAAAAAAAAACAACAATATTTTAAGGCCTTGCAGCAAGCACGTGTGAAATTACAGGCTTATATACTGCTGTCAAATTCACTCGTTTGGGCATAAAAAATGTAGTTGGCAGCCTTTGATGCAGATGTCATTGTGAGATACACCCTTAATACATTTGGGTTACATTCAGAGATTTTAAATACCGCCATTTGGTGCACCAATATTGAATTCAGGCCTACACTGGTTCAGGACGTGTGAGATACTCCCTCTACATACAGGGGTTTGAATCAGGCATTTGAAATACAGCCATTTTGTGCAAAGATATATTTACTTCAGGCCTACAGTGGTTCAGACCGTGGGAGATACTCCCTCTACATACAGGGGTTTTATTCAAGAATTTGAAATACAGCCATTTAAAATACAGCCATTTTGTGCAAAGATACATTTACTTCAGGCCTACAGTGGTTCAGACCGTGTGAGATATCCCCTCTACATACAGGGGTTTGAATCAGGCATTTGAAATACAGCCATTTTGTGCAATGATATATTTACTTCAGGCCTACAGTGGTTCAGACCGTGTGAGATACTCCCTCTACATACAGGGGTTTGATTCAGGGATTTGAAATACAGCCATTTAAATTACAGCCATTTTGTGCAAAGATACATTTACTTCAGGCCTACAGTGGTTCAGACCGTGTGAGATACTCCCTCTACATACAGGGGTTTGAATGAGGCATTTGAAATACAGCCATTTTGTGCAATGATATATTTACTTCAGGCCTACAGTGGTTCAGAACGTGTGAGATACTCCCTCTACATACAGGGGTTTGAATCAGGCATTTGAAATACAGTCATTTGAAATACAGCCATTTTGTGCAAAGATATATTTACTTCAGGCCTACACTGGTTCAGGCCCTCCCTTTACATACTGTCGTTCTATTCTACTATTAAACACCCATTTAGGGCAAGATCCTAAATTCGAAAAAAATGAGGAGAGTGTCAAATAAGGGACGTGGCCCAGGTCGTGGTGCTGCTGGTGGAGCTCCTGTTGCAGGGAGCGGACGTGGTCGATCTGTGCCAGCTACACGCTCAAGTGAAACCCCTTCCTCAGGTGCGAGTAGGCGACAAAACCTGCAGCGGTATTTGGTCGAGCCTAATGCTTCTCTACGAATGGTGAGGCCTGAACAAGTACAGGCGATAATAAATTGGGTTGCTGACAGTGGATCCAGTTCCTTCACATTGTCTCCCATCCAGTCTCCTGCTGAAAGACCACAGTTGGCACCTGCAGCTGATGTCCATCAGTCTTTCCCCTCACCCCCTTGCAAATCAGTCAAGCAGTCTGAGCCCCAAGTCATGCAGCAGTCTCCTCTGCTTTTTGATGACTCTGTTAGCAGGGTTTCCCAGGGCCATCCATATAGCCCTGCCCCAGAAGTGGAAGAGATTGAGTGCACCGATGCCCAACCACTTATCTTACAAGATGAGTACATGGGAGGACTATCGCAGCACGTCTCGGACAAAGACGAAACACAGGTGCCAACTGCTGGGGCTTTCGAAAGTGTGCAGACCGACAAGGAAGGCAGGGGTGATGACTGGGTGGAAGATGATGTGGAGGACGATGAGGTCCTCGACCCCACATGGAAACAAGGTCCTGCGAGTGACCGATGTAGTTCGGAGGAAGAGGCGGTGGTCGCACAGAGCCACCAGCACAGCAGAAGAGGGAGCAGGGTGCAAAAGCGGAGCGGCCGTTCTCTAGACAGTATGCCTACTACTGTCCACCGCAGCAAGGGACAGAGCACACCGAAGCCAGCTCTGAAGCGAGGCATAAATGTTCTCAACCTGAGCACAGCCTGCATGACCAGGCATTTAAGTGCAAAGCACGAGCTGCAGTGGAGTAGACACCTCAAAAACCAAGAAAGGTCTCTGGCTCCTCCTGCTTCCTCTTCTGTTGCAGTCACGGCCTCTTCATCCACCTCTGGAGTGACAGTGTCACCTGGCACCCCGCAAACAGAGGATCTGCCAGCAACATCAACACCTGGGTCACCAAGCATCTCCACAATGTCCCATGGAAGCGTTCAGCTCTCCATATCCCAAACGCTGAAGAGGAATAGGAAGTATACCCCTACCCACCCGCGATCCCTAGCGCTGAATGCCAGCATTTCTAAATTACTGGCCTTTGAAATGCTGTCATTCCGTCTGGTGGAGACGGATAGTTTTAAAGGCCTTATGGCGGTGGCTGTCCCACAGTACGTCGTGCCCAGCCACCACTACTTTTCAAGGTGAGCCATCCATTCCCTGCACAACCAAGTAGGGGACAAAATCAGGTGTGCACTGCGCAACGCCATCTGTGGCAAGGTGCACCTGACTACAGATACGTGGACCAGTAAGCACGGTCAGGGCCGTTATATCTCCATAACAGCACACTGGGTAAATGCAGTAGCGGCTGGCCTGAGGTGGATAGCAGTTTGGCGCATGTCCTTCCACCACCAAGGATTGCAGGGCGCTTCAGTTTGCCTCCTGTTGCTTCCTCCTCCTACTCAGCTTCCTCATCCTCTACCAGCTCCTCATCTGATCAACGTAACACCTTCACAACCAACTTCAGCACAGCCAGGGGTAAACGACAGCAGGCAGTTTTAAAACGTATCTGTTTGGGGGACAAACCCCACACCGCGCAGGAGCTGTGGGCGAGCCTTGAACAACAGACCGATGGTCTGGTGGTGCAGAGATACCTTAAAACTTACCCCGATATGTCAGAGCTGCTGCATAAAGTGCGGGCCGTCTGTGCGCGCTTTCGGTGTTCTCACCCTGCTGCTGCTCGCCTGTCAGCGCTGCAGCGTAACTTCGACCTTCCCGCTCACCGCCTCATATGCGACGTGCCAACAAAGTAGAACTCCACCTTGCACGTGCTGGCCAGACTGTGCGAGCAGCAGCAGGCGATAGTGGAGTTTCAGCTGCAGCACGCGCGAGTGAGTCGCTGTCACCGCCAGATCTCTGAGAAGTTCTGACAGACGTTCTTCAGTACCTCCTGCATGATGTTCTTTTGTTTTGGTTTTGCTTTGACATCTCTTCTCCCTCTCTCAGCTGTCATCTATTAGCAGTGATTGCCTTCCTTTATATCCCCTCCCATACTGCCTCACTTTGCGGTTAATACTACTTCCTGGATTGTGCTCACTGCTAGAAGTTGCAACTGCTGGTTCCTCAGATAAGTCTATTTCTTTATTTGTGTTTTCCTATTGGCTTGATCCTAGGTGACCCTGACTCCCTCCGTATTCAGTGCAGGGAGCCGGTGGTAGTGTCCCCTCACTATTATAGGGTTTTCAGGTGTCACTCAGTCTAGGTACATGGACATGCAATTTTCTATCATAGAGATCTTTGCATGGGCTGAGCAGTCAGGGAGAGCTCTAGGGCTTTTATAAGGCTCACCCATATGTTCCTTAGTTTGAGATCAAGTCAGTCGGATCTTTATTTGTTACTTCTTGTTTTCTGCAACACCATCCGAACAGTCGCTCGGCGGAACAACACCACTTCACCACCAATGACTGGGCCTCCATGCGAGAACTGTGTTCCTGTCACGGATGATGTTGCAGATAGCTGGAAGTTATGGATAAACATCCGACTGGTTTGATCCCAAACTCAGGAGCATAAAGGTGACCCCTATAAAACCCTAAGAGCTCAGTCGCAGAGGTATACGATTGCATGCCCTCGTACCTAGACTGTGTGACACCTGAAAACCCTATAATAGTGAGGGGACATGACCACCTGCACTTAATACGGAGGGAGTCAGGGTCACCTAGAATCAAGCCAGCAAGGAAACACAATACATGAAAGGACTTATCTGAACAAGCAGCAACAAGAGTCTCCAGCAGTGAACACTTCAATCCAGGAAGTAGTATAAACCGCAAAGTGAGGCAGTATGGGAGGGAATATAAAGGGAGGCAATTAGTGTAAATAGGTGACAGCTGGGAGAAGGAAAGGAGATGACAAAGTGAAACCAAAACAAAGAACATCATGCAAGAGGTACAAAAGAACGTCTGCTAGACCTTCTCAGAGAGCTGGCGGTGACAGTACCCCTCCCTCTATGGGTGGCCTCCGGACACTCAGAGCCCACCTTCTCAGGATGGGACCTATGGAAAGCCCTGATGAGATGAGTGGCCTTAATGTCCGCCACTGGGACCCACATCCTCTCCTCAGGACCATAACCCTCCCAATGAACGAGGTACTAGAGAGAACCGCGGATAATGCGAGAATCTACAATCCTAGAGACCTGAAATTCAAGATTACCATCAACAACAATCGGAGGAGGAGGCAAAGAGGAGGGTACAGTGGGTTGGACATAAGGTTTTAATAGGGACTTGTGAAAAACATTATGGATCTTCCAAGTCTGAGGAAGATCAAGACGGAAGGCAACGGGATTGATGACGGACAAGATCTTGTAAGGCCCAATAAACTTAGGACCCAACTTCCAGGAGGAAACCTTCAGTTTGATATTCTTTGTAGACAACCACACCAGATCACCCACATTCAGGTCCGGACCAGGCACAAGTCTCTTATCCGCCCCACGCTTATATCTCTCACTCACCCTCTTCAGATTATCCTAAATCTTTTGCCAAATAAATGACAAAGACGAGGAAAATCTCTCCTCATCAGGTAAACCAGAAGACCACTCTCCAGAGAATGTCCCAAACTGCGGATTAAACCCATATGCACCAAAAAATGGTGACTTATCAGAGGACTCCTGGCGACGGTTATTTAAAGCAAACTCAGCAAGGGACAAAAAAGAACACCAATCCTCCTGATTCTCTGCCACAAAACAGCGCAGATATGTCTCCAGATTCTGATTGACGCGTTCGGTCTGACTATTCGACTGCGGGTGAAAAGCAGAAGAGAACGACAACCGAACCCCCAAGCGAGAACAGAAGGCCTTCCAGAATCTGGAAACAAATTGCGTGCCCCTATTAGAAACGATGTCTGAAGGAATGCCATGCAATTTGACAATGTGATCAACAAATGCTTGCGCCAGCGTCTTAGCATTGGGTAACCCAGGAAAGGGAATGAAATGCGCCATTTTGCTAAAACGGTCCACTATTACCAGAATCACAGTCTTCCCCGAGGAACGAGGCAGGTCCGTAATGAAGTCCATGGACAGATGCGTCTAAGGTTGGGAAGGAATGAGTAACGGGAGGAGAGAACCCGATGGCCGTGAATGAGGGACCTTGGCACGAGCGCAGGTCTCACAGGCTGCCACAAAAACCTTAACCATCTTACGAAGAGCCGGCCACCGGAATCTCCGAGCAATGAGATCCACTGTGGCTTTACTCCCCGGGTGCCCAGCAAGGACAGTATCGTGGTGCTCCTTAAAAACCTTGTGTCGTAAAGCGAGAGGCACAAACAACCTCCCAGGAGGACAAAGATCAGGAGCCTCTGCCTGGGCTGCCTGAACCTCTGCCTCCAAATCATGATAAAGAGCAGAGACGACCACCCCTTCAGCCAAAATGGGACCCGTGTCTTCAAAGTTCCCCCCTCCAGGAAATCAACGTGACAGGGCATCAGCCTTCACATTTTTAACCCCAGGGCGGAACGTGACAACAAAATTAAACCTAGAAAAGAATAAAGACCATCTGGCCTGTCTCAGGTTCAGACGCTTGGCTGATTCCAAGTAGGCCAGATTCTTATGGTCGGTAAACACGGTAATAGGGTGTCTGGCTCCCTCTAGCCAATGGCGCCATTCCTCAAAAGCTAATTTGATGGCCAACAGCTCCCTATCTCCCACATCGTAATTTCTCTCTGCGGAGGAGAGTTTCCTTGAGAAAAAGGCACACGGTCGCCATTTGGCAGGAGAGGGATCCTGAGATAAGACCGCACCCAGACCCACCTCAGAAGCGTCCACCTCAACAATAAAAGGTAGAGAGACATCAGGTTGTACCAAAATGGGAGCGGAAGCAAAACTTTCTTTGATACTAGAAAAGGCCTTAAGCGCATCTACCGACCAGGAGGAAAAATCTACCCCCTTTTTAGTCATATCAGTGAGTGGCTTAACAACAGAGGAATAATGAAAAATCAACTTTCTGTAATAATTGACAAAACCCAAAAACCGCATCAGCGCCTTCTGATTCTCAGGAAGCTCCCAATCAAGCACAGCGCGGACCTTCTCAGGGTCCATGCGAAAACCAGAAGCGGAGAGAAGAAAACCAAGAAATTGAATCTCCGGATCCGCAAACACACATTTTTCCAGTTTAGCGTACAATTTGTTCTCCTGCAGAATGAGCAAGACCTGATGTAGGTGGTCCCTATGAGTTTTGAAATCAGGAGAAAAAATCTAAATGTCATCTAGATACACAGTACCACTCTCGGAAAACACATCCGAAAATTCAGAGAGAAAAGATGGTACAGTTTTGGTAGAAACCTCTGAAAGAGACGCCGTGAGGCAATTCTCTCTGCAAATGTCACTCCAACCATTTATTTGCCTTGCTTGCCAGTCAATGGTGGGGTTATGTTTAGTGAGCCAGGGTAGCCCCAACACTAGAGGAGTAGGTAATCCGCTTAGTACGAAACATGACATATCCTTAACATGAGCATCACCCACAGTCAAACGGATATTGTGAACTATGTATGCCCTTTAACGATTTTTGAGAAAGTGGAGCGGAATCGATAGCAAAAACAGGTATATCCTTTTCCAAAGTGCATACCTGGAAACCATGTGTTATAGCAAATTGATTATCAATGAGATTGACAGCTGCTCCACTATCTACAAAAATCTCACAAACTATGTTCTTGCTATCTAGCGCTACCCTGGCAGGTAGGACAAAACGGGAACTACAAGCAAACGGCAAACCTTCAATTTCCGCATCAACCTTGCCAATAGTAGCAAATGGAAAGTTTTTAGAGGTTTTTTTCTTTTTGTTTCTTTATTACCCTCAGAAAACTCCCTGAATCTCCTAGAGGGGCAAACATTAGCCAAATGATTTATACCCCCACAACAGAAACAAACCCTCCTCTGAGAGCTGAATCCTCTACTATCAGAGGCAAGCAAACCCAGCTGCATGGCCTCCTGCTCAGAGGGGATTGAGAGAGACAGAGGACCCTGCGCACTGAATGAGACCGCCCCACTGTCCTTGGACTGAATATGACAGGAAGGAGTGGTCTCTGCTCTCTCTCTAAGACGCCTGTCAATACGAACAGCTAGAGACATGGCAGACTCCAACGAGGCAGGTCTCTCATGAAAAGCAAATGCATCTTTCAATCCCTCCGAAAGATCATGGCAAAATTGACTTCGGAGTGCAGTATCGTTCCAACCAGTATCAGCTGACCATCTCCGAAATTCAGAACAATATATCTCTGCGGACTGTTTACCCTGGCATAAAAGACGCAGTTTAGATTCAGCCAGAGCAATACGATCCGGGTCATCATATATCTGCCCCAGGGCTACAAAAAATTAATCCACCGATCGGAGGGGCCGTGCCCCCACCGGCAGCGAAAAGGCCCAAGACTGAGCGTTATCCCTGAGCAGCGAGATGATGATCCCCACCCTCTGCTCCTCATCACCAGAGGAATGGGGAAGTAGGCGAAAATGGAGTTTGCAAGCCTCTCTAAAGTGAACAAAATTCTCACTACCCCCGGATAACGTATCCGGAAGCGAGATCTTAGGCTCGGAACAAACTCCATGAACGCAAGCAGAACCGGTCACCTGAAACTGAGACACAGTTTTACGGAGATCTGCTACCTCCAGTGAAAGACCCCGCATGCGGTCAATCAAGGCTGAAACCGGATCCATGCTTAAGACGGTAATTGTGGTTTATAATGTCACGGATGATGTTGCAGATTGCTGGAAGTTATGGATAAACATCCGACTGGCTTGATCCCAAACTAAGGAGCATAAAGGTGACCCCCTATAAAACCCTAAGAGCTCACCCTGACTGCTAAGCACATACAAGGGTCTCAGAGGTAGACGATTGCATGCCCTCGTACCTAGATTGTGTGACACCTGAAAACCCTATAATAGTGAGGGGACACGACCACCGGCTCCCTGCACTTAATACGGAGGGAGTCAGGGTCACCTAGAATCAAGCCAGCAAGGAAACACAAAACATGAAAGGACTTATCTGAACAAGCAGTAACAAGAGTCTCCAGCAGTGAACACTTCAATCCAGGAAGTAGTATAAACCGCAAAGTGAGGCAGTATGGGAGGGAATATAAAGGGAGGCAATTAGTGTAAATAGGTGACAGGTGGGAGAAGGAAAGGAGATGACAAAGTGAAACCAAAACAAAGAAAATCATGCAAGAGGTACAGAAGAACGTCTGCCAGACCTTTTCAGAGAGCTGGCGGTGACAGTTCCTTGTTGCGCTGTTTTGAGTACTCCACCAACATGGCCAGTGCCGATAATGCCGTACTCAGCGTTACTATACCACTTCTATTCCTCCTTGAAAAAACGCTCCTGGCGATGATGGAAGAGGATGTGGCATAGGAGCAGGAAGAGGGATCATTTTGTAGGGTTTCCGGCCAGTCATTCCCAAGTTGCTCCGAGGGTGGGTTCCTGCACCCACAAACCCAAGGTACACAATTGTTCAGCCAGGGCACAGTTCATGAGGATAAGGAGGTGGAGGATGAGGAGGAGGAGGAACCATGTTCACAGCAGGGTGGCACCCAGACCAGCTCATGGCCATCACTGGTGCGTGGATGGGGGGATACAGAGGACACAGACAATACACCTCCCACAGAGGACAGCTTTTTGTTGCCTCTGGGCAGCCTGGCACACATGAGCGATTACATGCTGCAGTGTCTCCGCAACGACTGCCGAGTTGCCCACATTCTAACTTGTGCTGATTACTGGGTGGCCAAGCTGCTGGATCCCTGTTACAAGGACAACGTACTGTCCTTAATTCCGTCACTGGAGCGTGATCGTAAGAGGCGCGAGTACTAGCGCACGCTGGTAGACGCGCTGCTGGTGGCATTCCCACCTGACAGCGGGGGCACAGTGGAAGCACAAGGCGAAGGCAGAGGACGAGGACTGCTATACCTAGTAGACAGGTTAAACAAAAAAAAGAATTGTCATTTACTTTTTCGGGTTAAATTAACCAATTTTTGGGTGTATAGTACCACTGCTATACCTAGTAGGCCGGTTAAAAAATAAATAAAATGTAATTTACATTTTAGGGTGAAATTCACCAATTTTTTGGTGTGATGTACCACTCCTATACCTAGTAGACCGGAAAAAAAAATTGTCAGTTAAATTTTTTGGTGAAATTCACCAATTTTTGTGTGTAATATACCCCTCCTCTACCAAGTTGACAGCTTAATAAATTTCAATAATTTTTCTGTTACATTCTTGGGTTGACATTATACAATTTTAGATTGTGAATAAATACCTGCTATGCATCGGTGACAGGGAATAAAATTTAATAAATCTTTCAGTAATTAATGCGCACCACATCCTTTCATTCAATGCTTAAACTTTGAAAAGTTGTCACACTTTTATGCTTTAATAATTTCTGCCATATTTCAACTCTAATTTTAAATTTGAAAAAATCAATCCTCCCTTGGATGTGGTCTCTCTTTCTCACGCTCCCTCTCCGGCGTGGAACCCTGATTCCCTGCCACCCGTGATTACCATGGTAGGCGCATAAAAGAACATCGAAAGTTGATAGAGCAGATATCAAATTGGATCGTGAACATAACGGGGATGTGCGACATGGTGGGGCAGTAAGTGTGCACACGCCTACACGAACTGACTGACAGGGGTCAGCCCCTGCAACTTCTGGGTCTCCAAATTGGGCACATGGCCTGAGCTTGCCCTTTACCCCTTGGAGGTGCTGGCCTGCCCTGCAGCCAGTGTATTGTCTGAATGTGTGTTTAGCATGACTGGAGGGGGTTATAACAGGTTACATTTCCCAATGTTTTGGGGTGTACCCTAATTTTAAAAATTAAATTTTAAACCAAAAAGCAGTGTAGGCTACCTCCTCCTCCTCCACTGCCGCTTCCACCTACACCGCCACATCCACTGCCTCCTGAACCTCCTACTCCATATGGACCTGGTCCTCCTAGATCAAGATTATTATTTTTTATTTTTACGTATTTTGTTATTTAAAGTCATTTCCCTATCCATATTTGTTTGCAGAGCACTTGCCATGGTCTTAACCACATTTTGACGCCATTTGCAGCCCTTTAGCCCTTTCCATGAAATTTTACAGCCATTTTAGTGCTTAAAAGTTCGGGCCCCCATTGACTTGGGCTTTGGGGTCAAGTTCGGGTGTCCTCTCAACTCTATTCATAATTCCCTCTAGCTTAACTAAGAAAAACAGCCCCGAAGCATGATGCTGCCACCACCATGCTTCACTGTGGGTATGGTGTTGTTTTGGTGATGTGCAGTGTTGTTTTTGGCCAAACATATCTTTTGGAATTATGGCCAAAAAGTTCAACCTTGGTTTCATCAGACCATAACACCTTTTCCCACATGCTTTTGGGAGTCTTCAGATGTGTTTTTGCAAAATGTAGCCTGGCTTGGATGTTTTTCTTCATAAGAAAAGGCTTTCGTCTTCCCACTCTACCCCATAGCCCAGACATATGAAGAATACGGGAGATTGTTGTCACATGTACCACACAGCCAGTACTTGCCAGATATTCTGGCAGCTCATTTAATATTGCGATAGGCCTCTTGGTAGCCTCCCAGACCAGTTTTTTTCTCGACTATAATCAATTTTGGAGGGATGTCCAGTTCTTGGTAATGTCACTGTTGTGCCATATTTTCTCCACTTGATGATGTGTTCCATGGTATATCTAATGCCTTGGAAATTCTTTTGTATCCCTCTCCTGACTGATATATTTTAACAGTGAGATCCCTCTGATGCTTTGGAAGCTCTCTGTGCACCATGGCTTTTGCTGTGGGATGCGACTAAGAAAATTTCAGGAAAGACCAACTAGAGCAGCAGAACTATATTTGGGGTTAATCAGAGGCACTTTAAATTATGGCAGGTGTATGCTGACTCCTATTTAACATGATTTTGAATGTGATTGCTTAATTCTGAACACTTATGCAACCAGGTTTTTTTTTTTTTTTTTTTTCCCTCCACCTAAAAGATTTCAGTTTGTTTCTCATTTGAGTAGTACAGTTTGTAGGTCACATTAAAGGTGGAAAAAGTTCTGAAATGAATTATCATGATTTTTTTACATCACAGAAACCTGACATTTTAACAGGGGTGTGTAGACTTTTTCTATCCACTGTACATACACTCATCTTTACATACTAGATGTTAATCATATGTAGTGATGAGCGGCAAGGGCAATATTCAAATTTGTGATATTTTTCAAATATTTTGTAGAATATTCGTTATATATTCGCAAATTCACGATTATTTTCTTGATTGTGAAAATCGGCAATGTAATATTCGCGTAATGCGTGCGCAATACAGGCGTGGGTCACTTTTGCTACATTTTCCAAGCTGCTAGAAGTTTCCTGAGACTGGAGAAAATGGTTGGCATGGCTGAACATTAGAAATGGCTTTATATGCAGAGTGCTCCAATATATTCGCGATTGCGCTAATCGGCACTAATGATGCTAATATTTTGGAGCAATATGTGAAACTTCACATTTTAGCAGGTCTGACTACATATTAATGATTGGTGCACTATCTATTGTTGTGACATCACAACACTATGTCTGTAGCATGTTTGTATGGACAGCAGAACCTATCACACTACCTAACACCCTGCACTGGAACAGCTACACTATATCAGGATATAACCTACATCTCCCACTAACTTTCTGTATTATATATATAAGCTATATATATAAGCTATCTAACTATCTATCTAATGCAATGAGTGGAAAGCACAGAGCACAGCAATGACACTGCTGTCTCTCTTAGAACTTTAAAAAACCGTAGAAAATGGCGCTGGGGAGGTTCTTATGTAGTAAGGGGTAGGCAACTTTCCTATTTGTTGCTAGGGATGTTGCTAAGCTCAGACAAAGACATTGCAGTCTTCTCAATGGCCCACTAGCAAGATGCAGGGAGGGATCATGTGTTCAGATCCAGAAAAAATCTGGAATATTCGAAAATACAAATATATATCACTATATTTTATATATATATATATATATATATATATATACTCAAATTCTCGAAGTGCCGATATTCGCAATTAATATTAGTGATTTGAATATTCGCGCCCAACACTAATCATAAGTAAACCACACGATCTCCTTCTTGGGACTCTGACCTATATGTTGACTTGTTGAATAGTCATATTCAGCATCTGCTGGATGGGTTGGTACAGTCTATATCAGAGCAGACGGGCAGGCCTCAGTATTGCCTATTTGTGTAACAGGGCTGCTGAGCTTGTGCACTTCATTACACTTCAATAGACTCATTGGATCATTGGGACTCAGGGGGAGAATGATTTCAGGGTCACGTTGGGACAAAAGTAATTACATCTTCAGAATAAGGACTCTCTGAGCTATGGAACAGTGGTATTAACTGCGGGTAACAAAATGTTGTGGTGTTCCCTACACTTTGCCTCACCTCTGGAATATTCATAATCGCTAGCTACTGGACTGGCTGGGAAAGGGAACATCAGAGCAGATGATTAGGCCTCAGTATTGTCTGTTTGCATATCAGGACTGCTGAGCTTGTGCACATCATAAGGAGGACTCATCAGGACCCAGGGGGAATGATTACAGGATCATACCAAAGCTTAGAAGGTGACTTTTACAAAAGTAATTATATGTTCAGAATCAGGCACTCCCAGCTAAACAACAGTTGTGTATTCAAAATGGGTTTGCTAAACCATAAACTTCTTTAAAGAAAACAAATTCAATAATTCTTTTGAATCCAATATCAGACTTAGCAAAACACAAGCATGAAAAAGGCAAGAAAATAATGAGTAAAACCTCGTAGTTTAGCGATACACTGTTGTTGTTAGAAATGTATAATTAAAAAAGAATCCACATCAGCAAATTCAGGTTAATGAGCCACTGAAGTTGGCTTGTTCTTATAACTTTACATTTGCTACTTCATTAGAACAGAAAAACACATTTCAATAATTCTTCTACTTTGTTCTTTAATTTAATGATTCTAATTAATTTCTATGCTTCCCTGATTATGATATTATTCAGTAGACAGTAAATTAGGGGAATGGAAACAGCTATATTAACCCTTTGGTTTTACTTGAAAAGAATTAAATAATTGTGGCAAGTTATTTGCATATGAGGCATTCAAGAAAGGGGATGCTAAGTAAGGCTTAGGGCAAGGGGTTGCTTTTATGGGGCAAATCCTTTAAGTTGAACTATGGAAAATAAATTGCCTCTTTTTTATTTCTTCTTTTCAGATTTTCAGACAAAATTGAATGCACGCCAAATACATTCTGAATAACCAACAATTTGCTTATTAAAGGAAAAACCTCATCCAATACCTATTGGTATCAAACAAGACAAGTTACCCTAGTCTATAGATTGTGACATTCACTTCACTTGTTCCTGCTTCACAGAATATATAAGGCATTGGTGTTGGCATTGGTAACTTTAGAAGCAACTCTAAAGCTTCTTTCACGCGAGCGAGATTTCCGTGCGGGTGCACGCATTGCACCCGCACTGAATATGGACCCCTTCATTTCTATGGGGCTGTGCAGATGAGCAGTGATTTTCACGCATAACTTGTGCGTTGCATGAAAATCGCAGCATGCTCTATATTGTGCGTTTTTCACGCAACGCAGGCCCCATAGAAGTGAAGGGGGCTACGTGAAAATTGCAAGCATCCGCAAGCAAGTGCGAATGCGGTGCGATTTTCATGCATGTTTGCTAGGAGATGATCGGGATGGGGACCCGTTCATTATTATTTTCCCTTATAACATGGTTATAACGGAAAATATTGCATTCTTAATACAGAATGCATAGTACAATAGGGCTGGAGGGGTTAAAAATAAAAATAAAAAATTTAACTCACCTCATCCACTTGTTCGTGCAGCCCGGCTTCTCTTCTGTCTTCTTCTTTGATGACCAGGAGGAAAAGGACCTGTGGTTACGTCACTGTGCTCATCACATGGTCCGTCAAATGATCCATCACCATGGAACTTCTGTGAAGAAGTTCGGGTTTGGGTACCAAACATGCCGATTTTTCTCACGCACGTGCAAAACGCATTAAAACGCTTTGCACCGAGGGTAGTACCCACAGCAGGTTTATTCCATCTGTTCAGCGTGGATGGGCCGAAGAGTAGTGATGTCCCGAACTATTCGCCGGCGAACAGTTCACGGCGAACATGACTTGTTCGCCGCGGTGGGCGAGCATATGCGATGTTCGGTCCGTGCCCCATACATCATCATTGAGCAAACTTTGACCCTGTACCTCACAGTCAGCAGACACATTCCAGCCAATCAGCAGCAGACCCTACCTCCCAGACCCTCCCACCTCCTGGACAGCATCCATTTTAGATTCATTCGGAAGCTGCATTCTTAGTGAGAGGAGGGACAGTGCTGCTGCTGCTGATTTAATAGGGAAAGCGTTAGCTAGGGCAGTGTTCTGTGTCCACAGACTCATCTGCTGTAAGGACAGCGTCCTGACAGCACCCCAAAAAAGCCCTTTTTAGGGCTGATACATAAGTCTGCTTTTTTTTATTTTTATATATATATATATATATATATATACAGTACAGACCAAAAGTTTGGACACACCTTCTCATTCAAAGAGTTTTCTTTATTTTCATGACTATGAAAATTGTAGATTCACACTGAAGGCATCAAAACTATGAATTAACACATGTGGAATTCTATACATAACAAACAAGTGTGAAACAACTGAAAATATGTCATATTCTAGGTTCTTCAAAGTAGCCACCTTTTGCTTTGATTAACTGCTTTGCACACTCTTTGCATTCTCTTGATGAGCTTCAAGAGGTAGTCCCCTGAAATGGTTTTCACTTCACAGGTGTGCCCTGTCAGGTTTAATAAGTTGGATTTCTTGCCTTATAAATGGGGTTGGGACCATCAGTTGCGTTGAGGAGAAGTCAGGTGGATACACAGCTGATAGTCCTACTGAATAGACTGTTAGAATTTGTATTATGGCAAGAAAAAAGCAGCTAAGTAAAGATAAATGAGTGGCCATCATTACTTTAAGAAATGAAGGTCAGTCAGTCAGCCGAAAAATTGGGAAAACTTTGAAAGTAAGGGCTATTTGACCATGAAGGAGAGTGATGGGGTGCTGCGCCAGATGACCTGGCCTCCACAGTCACCGTACCTGAACCCAATCGAGATGGTTTGGGGTGAGCTGGACCGCAGAGTGAAGGCAAAAGGGCCAACAAGTGCTAAGCATCTCTGGGAACTCCTTCAAGACTGTTGGAAGACCATCTCAGGGGACTACCTCTTGAAGCTCATCAAGAGAATGCCAAGAGTGTGCAAAGCAGTAATCAAAGCAAAAGGTGGCTACTTTGAAGAACCTAGAATATGACATATTTTCAGTTGTTTCACACTTGTTTGTTATGTATATAATTCCACATGTGTTAATTCATAGTTTTGATGCCTTCATAGTCATGAAAATAAAGAAAACTCTTTGAATGAGAAGGTGTGTTCAAACTTTTGGTCTGTACTGTATATATATATATATATATATATATATATATATATAATATTTTTTTATTTTTTTGTAATTACACATTTATTTTAAAGTAAGTCTTCTGCTGAATAGGAATATTCACTAAATCAGAAACTACCATGAGGTTTCTCTGACACAGTTTAGCATTCAGCTTTAAAGCTGAGTGGATAAGGTCCTTGCCTCTAATGTTCAATATTGGGAGCTTAAATCCTGGCAGAAACTTTTCAGAAATTAGATTTAAATACACTGGGGTGTCCTAAAGCACTGACACCATTCTTCTGAACCTGATCCATCATTAAACACTTTCCGTCACAACCCATGGACTCTGAAGCACTACATATATCAATTGGTGACTTTCACATGCAGCTTTATATCTACTAAATTATTGTGTTAAGATGGATGTACCATTGTGCAAAATAACCATTTCCTGATAGATTGCAAGCTCTTGCGAGAAACATAGAAACATAGAATGTGTCGGCAGATAAGAACCATTTGGCCCATCTAGTCTGCCCAATATACTGAATACTATGGATAGCCCCCGGCCCTATCTTATATGAAGGATGGCATTATGCCTATCCCATGCATGCTTAAACCCCTTCACTGTATTTGCAGCTACCACTTCTGCAGGAAGGCTATTCCATGCATCCACTACTCTCTCAGTAAAGTAATACTTCCTTATATTACTTTTAAACCTTTGCCCCTCTAATTTAAAACTGTGTCCTCTTGTGGTAGTTTTTCTTCTTTTAAATATGCTCTCTTCCTTTACCGAGTTGATTCCCTTTATGTATTTAAAAGTTTCTATCATATCCCCTCTGTCTCTTCTTTCTTCCAAGCTATACATATTAAGGTCCTTTAACCTTTCCTGGTAAGTTTTATCCTGCAATCCATGTACTAGTTTAGTAGCTCTTCTCTGAACTCTCTCTAGAGTATCTATATCCTTCTGGAGATATGGCCTCCAGTACTGCGCACAATACTCCAAGTGAGGTCTCACCAGTGTTCTGTACAGCGGCATAAGCACTTCACTCTTTCTACTGCTTATACCTCTCCCTATACATCCAAGCATTCTGCTGGCATTTCGTGCTGCTCTATTACATTGTCTTCCCTCCTTTAAGTCTTCTGAAATAATTACTCCTAAATCCCTTTCCTCAGATACTGAGGTCAGGACTGTGTCAAATATTCTATATTCTGCCCTTGGGTTTTTACGCCCCAGGTGCATTATCTTGCACTTATCCACATTAAATTTCAGTTTCCAGAGTTCTGACCATTCTTCTAGTTTTCCTAAATCCTTTTCCATTTGGCGTTTCCCTCCAGGAACATCAACCCTGTTACATATCTTTGTGTCATCAGCAAAAAGACAAACCTTACCAGCGAGGCCTTTTGCAATATCACTTATGAAGATATTAAACAAAATCGGTCCCAGTACGGATCCCTGTGGAACGCCACTGGTAACATGACCTTGTTTTGAAAGTTCTCCATTGACTACAACCCTCTGTTGTCTGTCACTCAGCCACTGCCTAATCCACTCAACAATATGGGAGTCCATGCTCAATGACTGCAGTTTATTGATAAGTCTTCTATGTGGGACAGTGTCAAAAGCCTTACTAAAATCTAGATATGCGATGTCTACTGCACCTCCACCGTCTATTATTTTATTCACCCAGTCAAAAAAATCTATAAGATTTGTTTGACATGATCTCCCTGAAGTAAACCCATGTTGTTTTTCATCTTGCAATCCATGGGATTTTAGATGTTCCACAATCCTATCCTTTAATAGGGTTTCCATTAATTTGCCTACTATTGATGTCAGACTCACTGGTCTATAGTTGCTCGATTCCTCCCTACTACCTTTCTTGTGAATGGGCACGACATTTGCCAATTTCCAATCTTCCGGGACGACTCCTGTTACTAATGATTGGTTAAATAAATCTGTTAACGGTTTTGCCAGCTCACCACTAAGCTATTTTAATAATTTTGGGTGTATCTCATCAGGCCCCTGTGACTTATCTGTCTTCACCTTAGACAGCAAACTTAGAACATCTTCCTCTGTAAAGATACATGCATCAAACGATTTAATAGTCATTCTTTCTAGTGGAGGTCCTTCTCCTTTTTCTTTTGTAAAAACTGAACAGAAGTATTCATTAAGGCAGTCGGCTAGCCCTTTATTCTCTTCTACATACCTTCCGTCCTTTGTTTTTAATTTAGTTATTCCTTGTTTTAATTTCCTTTTTTCATTTATATATCTGAAGAATGTCTTATCCCCTTTTATCATAGACTGAGCTAGTTTTTCTTCTGCCTGCGCTTTAGAAGTTCTTATAACTTGCTTGGCCTCTATCTGCCTAATCTTGTAGATTTCCTTAGAGAAGGTCCCTCATTTCTCTTGTTTTAATTTTTGACTTGTTTGTTGCTGTGTAATGTAATATTTTGTTTATACATGAACCCTCTGATGGGAAGCACTATGGATTATGTTGTTGCTATATAAATAAAGATGTTTATTATTATTAGATATCTTCTCTGATGAGCCAGGTTATAGCACTTATATCTTGTCTCCTGACAGCTCATAAACACTCATTTAAGTGATATTATCAGTTTGATAGGAATTCAGTTTAAATAAGTGTTTATGAGCTTTTAGGAAAGTGGAGATAAGGGATAGAGATTGAACCATCAGAGCAGCTCTCAGATGGATTTTAATGAGAACAATCTATAAAGGCACTGGAAACTGAAGGCTATAGAAGAGAAATGGTTGAAACATTTTTTTAAAGAACAGGAAAAATGAGTAGGCCTTATGATTACCTTGTTCAGAAATCTGTATTAAAAATTGTCTGTGTTGGGGGGCGGAGCCTGCGCTGAGAGTGGATGGCTGTGTGAAGCGCTGCTCTGTGACCAGATTATCCCTCTTAGCATATTATTAATAGCTTCCCAGATCAAAAAAATAGTCAAAATAGGTGGACAGAAACCCACTGACTCCTCCGGACCTGCCAAATCGATGATACATGCGGGTGACATGGATAAATTCATCAAAAAGGCAGCCGCTGCATGCGTGGCAAAAGAAACTAAGATGGCGCCCGGAACACCGAAATCCTCCGGCTATAGACAACAAGCTTCTAATGGTGCCGATGGAGGTAGGGATGATTCCCCTGGCCCAGATGCCCTGCCAATATCTAGAAGTTTCCTAAAAGAAATGCTAGCTGAAGCTCTCGAACCCCTGCGTTCAGAAATGGCAGCTATCAGAAGTGACATACGCCATATTGGCACGAGAGTAGAATCACTAGAAGAGAATCAAGCTAAACTCATCACTCACCAGAGAGAAGTGTCTTCGAATATGGCAGATTATCAAGCACATATTAACATGCTGCACACGGCCATAGAAGACCAAGAAAATAGGGGACGAAGAAACAACCTCCGTTTTAGAGGAATCCCCGAATCTATTGCTCCAAGTGACATTCCAGAGACGGTGATGCAAATTTGACTACATCTCCTGGGCCCTGACACTGCCCATGAAGTCACCATTGAAAGGGCACATAGAGCCCTAAGGCCTAAGGCACAACCCAATGAGCCACCTCGGGACGTAATTTGTAAGTTCTTATACTTCCCAGTCAAGGAAGCAATTCTTTCAAGTGCCAGGAATAACCCGTCCCGGAATTGGGAAGGCAACGATATCTCCATCTTTCAGGACTTGGCGCAATCAACACTTAAAAAACGCAAAGCTTTAAAACCGCTTACCGACTGGCTGCGAGCTCACAAGATCCTGTATAGATGGTCATTTCCTTTTGGCCTCTCTTTCTCCCACGATGGACGTCGCCTTTTCATTTCCTCATTCAAAGACCTGGAGAAGATTTATGATCACCTTGGGATCCAGCCATTACCGATTGAAAATTGGGATGCGTTCCAAGGGATGACAGCTTTTCCTGAGCTTCCTAACATCTTACCCTGGGAGATTCCTCGTACCCCCAAGACGCAAAGAGCAAGAAGAGGGAACATCTCTACTCCAAGAGGACTCCGACTCTTAGATGAATGAATACCCGGGACTTCAACAATTCAGATAAATATATTACTTCTATCTGACTCTGTTTTCTTAGAGATTCTCTTTTCTCGCAAGTTAGATATATAGCCTATATATAATTACCTATTCGGTCTCCTCACCTTACACCCAAGCCAGTTCTATGTTTAATCGCAACTCAGTAAAACATGTCTCTGTTTGTGCAACGAGTTTCTCCGCACTGTTCCCCTCTCCCTGTGTTCGATGGTAATACAATCGGAAACCAATGCGATTTACCCTGCGCTTCTACGTGCGATCTTCTGAATTTAGCAGCGACGCATGGGAGATAACGGACCCCTTGCTCAAATTGGAGAAACATGTTTTAGATATTGTTGTCCACCCCCCAGATATTCCCTTGTAATTCTAGCGCAAATTATTGCGCTTGAGCACACATTTTCGTATGCGCTTTTATGTTATACATCGGCGTATGGGAAACAGTTAACTCTTTGCTTTACGACCATTACATTATCTGGTCTATGACGTTCCTTAGAGGGATAGACTTTTTTTCCTTTGTTGCTGTCTTACTCTCAGGTACTCTATCATCCATGCATGCTCTACAAACCACACATGGACTGCAAGGACGCCCTGCTGCTTCGCCCGGGGAGGCTGAGTGCTATTTATTACTTTTTTATACCGTTTTATCCTGCTCAATATCAATAATACACTTTTTCACTTCACCCTTTACATTGAATTATGGCTAGTATTCGCATTGCTTCCTTCAATGTGAAGGGTTTTAACTCCCCCTCTAAACATAGCCAAGTTTTCTCTTATCTGAGAAAAGAAAAGTGTTTGATCATTTTCCTCCAAGAAACTCACTTTAAATTTGATAGATACCCGAATCTCACGCGATCTCTATTTTCTAATTGGTTCCATTGTGGAGCAGGATCCTCAGCCTCCAAGGGCGTAAGCATAGGGATACGGAAAGATCTTCCATTCTCTTATATTCACCATATTCAAGATGTCGAGGGAAGGTATATTATACTTAAAGTTTCTATTGCTAACCAGGTGTATACCTTTATCAATCTTTATGCTCCCAATACTGGCCAGGTTACTTGGATAACAAAAGTCCTCTCAATGCTAGAATCGCATAAAGAGGGTATAGTAATTCTGGGCGAAGACTTTAATGTCGCGCTTGAACCATAATTTGATTCAACTTCTAAAAGATCAGCCATTTCTACCAAGGCTCTCAGACATCTCAAGAGATACCTTTATAGTTGGTCTATCTGTGATGTCTGGAGACTCTTCAATCCGAAAGCTCGAGATTACTCCTTCTTCTCGCCAGTTCACGGGTCATACCATAGAATTGACTACCTATTTATATCAAAAGAACATCTCCAATTCTGTAGCCTGGCCAGTATTGGTTTAAGGTACCTATCAGATCATTCCCGGTGTTTTTCACACTAGATATGCCCACTCTAGATTCTCGCCCCTTTAGATGGCGATTAAATGAACAACTAATTTCCCCTGGGGATCCCCTGACACAAACACAAAAGGTATTATAGGAATTTTTCTCTTTGAATTGTGATTCAGTAACCTCTCACCAAGTGCTATGGGATACTCATAAAGCATACATAGGAGGCCACTTTATATCCATGGGAGCTAGGGTCAAAAAAAGCTAGAAGACTTCAGATTGATACTCTGTTAGCCAAAATTCAACATCATTAATCCCTACACAAAAAATCCCTGTCAGAAACCCACTACAGAGATCTAACTGACTCGCGGGAAGCCCTAAAAAAAATATTAAACACTGCCTCAGCCAAATACCATCTCCAAACGCAATTTAAATACTATGCCCATGGGGATAGAGCATCTAAATTTATGATGCAACGCATCAAACAGAGGAAGTGCCTTAACTACATACACAGAATTAAATCTGCGGCTGGTGAAATGGCCTTTACTACCGCAACCATAGCTGTCAAATTTAGAGAATTTTACCACTCTCTATACAATCTAAAGGAATCTGAATCAAACGCTCAAAAGGGATCCACCCCACTTGAACACATGACTACATTTCTAGATTCGCTATCCCTTCCTGCCCTTTCCGAACAACAGGCTCTAGCATTACAAACACCCTTTACATTGAAGGAATTAGAAGCCACTATTAAACAACTTCCTAGAGGGAAATGCCCAGGCCCTGATGGCCTCCCAGCATCATATTATCGGTCACAGTCAAATATTTTAGGCCCTCATTTACTCAATGTCTGTAACAGCTCTCTGCTGGGTACCCCAATGTCAGTAGATATGACCAGAGCTCATATTTCTTTGATTCCTAAAGAGGGGAAAGATAGTTCCAACTGCACGAATTATCGTCCGATTTCCCTGCTAAATATAGATCTAAAGATTCTTGCAAAGATGCTTGCGACACGCCTCTCAGTTTTACTTCCCACACTGATCCAAAAAGATCAAGTAGGCTTTGTGAAGGGCAGGGAGGGTAAGGAGAACACATCTAGAGTCCTTAATTGCATATATTACGCAAAAAGATACAACCGGCCGATGATCCTTCTCAGCACTGATGCTGAGAAGGCTTTTGACAGGGTTAACTGGGATTACATGAATAAAGTGCTACACACTTTTGGAATTCCAGACCAATTCATTAATGCGGTATTTTCCCTATACTCCAATGCATCAGCCTCTGTTATCGTTAACAACTCTCTCTCCCCTCCCCTTGCTATTCACAATTGGACGAGACAGGGATGCCCCCTTTCCCCCCTACTATTCGTTTTAGTAATGGAAACTCTCTTACAGGCTATTAGGAGAGAGAGGGGGATCCAAGGTGTGCGAGTGGGTGGATTTGAACATAAAGCAGCAGCTTTCGTTGATGACTTACTCATTATGATCACAAATCCTACTGTAGCCCTACCCCATATCTATTATATAATAGAACAATTTGGCCTATTCTCAAATTTTAAAATCAACATGAATAAGTCCCATATACTAAATGTAAGTTTCCCCACTTCAATTATTCAGGAACTCAGACTTAAATCTCCCTTTAACTGGGATACCCCACACATTACATATTTGGGTGTCAAAATAGGTTTCGATCCAGGCTCATTATTCAGTCTAAACTATATTCCATTACTAAACTCATTAAAAGAGCAACTTACTTCTCTTGATAAACATATGCTATCCTGGTTTGGTAGGAAAAATATTGTAACATCCCTTATAATTCCCAGATTGACATATCTGCAACAGGTCTTGCCAATCCCAGTGCCTAAGGCATTTTATAAACAGTGAACCAAGTGATTAGATCATATATTTGGGCCGGGAAAAGAGCACGACTAGCATTTCATACTCTTAATGAACCTAAAGCTTATGGTGGGATAGGGATGCCTAACCCAATACTATACAATAATGCTGTCCTACTGGCTAAACTGGTAGGATGGATTAAAGGAACAATAAACGAGCCATGGGTTGACCTAGAACAATTGCAGTTTGAACTCCCTTTTAGAGGACTATTGGTAGGAACTGATACCTCCAGGTATACAGCCAAAACCCTTAACCCAATAATCAAATCCACATTGAAAACCTGGGATTGGTTTCAATCTCCTAAACATGCTCTGCCTTTGCCATCCCCATTGCTCCAAACAAGAGACGTTTTAGCATTTGCACCTAAAGCTCTAGTGAGTAGCCTTCCTACGTCAATAAAGAACTCAACTTCCCTATTTGACGATAGTTGGACCTTACTAAAACCGAATCTTATATCTCAGACCTTTCCAGAATGCAACTTCTCACCCCCTTTAACCTCCTTTCTACGGTCATTTATATGCAAAAACATAACTAAGAGTTCTTTGACTCGCCCGCTAACCTGGTTTGAAAGTCTGTTAGTGGGCTCTGACCCACGTCCTAAACTGATCTCGCTGATTTATAAAAAACTTTCTACCCCTATTCTCATGCCCAAACCTGCATTCATTGGACACTGGGAGAGGGACCTTGAGACCCCTTTCTCCCAGGCAATAACTTCCAAAATCCCTTTGAGACCCCATAAAGCGTCAAGATCCATACGTATACAGAAAAACGCCTATAAGATTCTATCAAGATGGTATAAAAACCCAGATGTAACCTGTAGATATAAAGCAGAAAACAGTGATATTTGCTGGAGATGCTGTAAGGATAAGGGCTAATTTTTTCACATTTGGTGGACTTGCCCCCTAATTAAAACATGGTGGTCAGAAATATTTGAAGAAAGTAAAAGGATAGGCCACTCAAATATCCCTATCACACCACAATTAGCTCTTTTAGTGTACATACCTCCAGCTCTCTGGAACCTATTCCTCCAATGTTTAATCACCTTTTGGATGCAGCACGCCTTTTAATCCCCAGATACTGGCTATCTGAAGATACCCCACCCATACCCCAGTGGATAGCTAAAATAGATCAACTCTATAGGTTTGAATAACTAGCATTGTGGGAAAATAATAGAAACATCACATTTAAGAAATGTTGGCTACCCTGGACTTCTTTCAGGAATTACTAACAGTGTAGTAATCATGTTGCACACTCTTGTGAGTGTCGTTTGTTTCTGAATTGAGTCACCTGTCCTTTTACTTTGGTCCTTGCAGAATTGTCATTGAATGATTGTCATTGAATGATTGTCCTATTTTCATAACTGTAATACCATTTTAGTATTGTACCTGAGAAGAAAGTAACTTTACCGTGCTATGTTATTTTCTTTTTTCTGTAATATCACAATTTTCTACAATAAAGAATTGAAAAAATAAATAAATAATTGTCTGTGTTGCATCTGCAATACATGGATGATTTTTAATATGTAGTTGAGTAGAGCTGGATTGGGGTTTGCACTCTGACGCCAATATTATGCAATAGCTGGGTCAGGTGTAAGTGATAGTTAATAGTTTTGTTTGTGATGCCAATTGCAGCGTGCGCATGGTACTAACGCAGGGCCCTTTAACCACCTCCCGTCTGCCCATAGGATATAAACGTCCGGGAGTTGGTTCTCTATTTCTGAACGGACGTTCCAGAACGTCCGTTCAGAAACTGCAGCTGCATGCTAATCGTGCAGCTGCTGATCGGGTTGCCCGCTGTCAGTGACAGCAGGGCAACCCAGAGAGAAGGCAGGGACAGTTCCCAGGTGTCCCTGCCTTCTGGATCGCTGCATACACATGCTATGCGCTTCCTGTTCCGGCCCGGCGGTCATGTGACCGCCGGGACCGGAGAGTGCAGGAGCTGTGTGAGGTCTTTCACAGACCTCGATCAGCCCTGCACTGAGGCTGTACAGCATTGTATTCTGCTGTACAGCCTCTCTGGGGGGTGTATGTCTCCTGTAACTGGGGCTACTATGTCAGAGAAATCAACAGTGAAAAAAAAAAGAAAAAGTGAAGTAAATGTCTTGTATGACCTTATGGGGGACGAAAAGTGTAAAATAAAAAATAAATTAATAAATAAAGGGTTGAAAAAATAAAATAAATGTTTCACATGTAAAAAAAAAATTCCCCAAGTAATAGAAAAAATAAAATAGACATATTTGGTATTGCTGTGTCCGTAAAAACCAGCTCTATAAAAATATCACATGACCTAACCCCTCGGGTGAACACCGTAAAAAAAAAATAATAAAAAACTGTGTCAAAACAAGCAATTTTTGTCACCTTACATCACAAAAAGTGCAACACCAAGTGATCAAAAATGCGCATGTCCCACAAAATGGTACCAATAAAACCGTCACCTCATCCCGCAAAAAATGAGCCACTACATAAGAAAATCTCTCAAAAAATAAAAAAACTATAGCTCTCAGAACATAAACACTTTAAAACATATTTTTTTGTTTCAAAAATGCTATTATTGTGGAAAACTTTAATAAATGAGAAAAAGTATACATATTAGGTATCGCCACGTCCGTAACAATCTGCTCTATAAAAATGTCACTTGACTGAACCCCTCAGGTGAACGCTGTAAAAATAAATAAATAGAAACTGTGCTAAAACAACCAATTTTTTGGTCACCTTGCCCCATAAAGTGTTATAATGAATGATCAAAAAATCATATGTACCCAAAAATAGTAGCAATTAAACTGGCACCTTATCCCCTAGTTTCCAAAATGGGATCACTTCTTGGGAGTTTCTACTGTAAGGGTGCATCAGGGGGCTTCAAATGGGACATGGCATTTAAAAACCGTATGGCATTCCTTTCCTTCTGCGCCCCCTGCCGTGTGCCCGTACAGCAGTTTACGACCACATGTGGGGTGTTTCTGTAAACTAAGAATCAGGGCCATAAATATTGAGTTTGGTTTGGCTGTTAACCCTTGCTTCGTAACGGGAAAAAAATTATTAAAATAGAAAATCTGCCAAAAAAGTGAAATTTTGAAATTGTATCTCTATTTTCCATTAATTCTTGTGGAACGCCTAAAGGGTTAACAAAGTTTGTAAAATCGGTTTTAAGTAACTTGAGGGGTGTAGTTTCTACAATGGGGTCATTTATGGGGGTATCCACTATGTAGGCCCCACAAAGTGACTTCAGACCTGAACTGGTCCTTAAAAAGTGGGTTTTGGCAATTTTCTTAAGAATTTGAAGAATTGCTTCTAAACTTCTAAGCCTTCTAACGTCCTAAAAAAATAAAATGACATTTCCAAAATGATGCCAACATAAAGTAGACATATGGGGAATGTTAAGTAATAAATATTTTATGAGGTATCACTTTCTGTTTTAAAAGCAGAGAAATTTAAATTTACAGGGAGTGCAGAATTATTAGGCAAGTTGTATTTTTGAGGATTAATTTTATTATTGAACAACAACCATGTTCTCAATGAACCCAAAAAACTCATTAATATCAAAGCTGAATATTTTTGGAAGTAGTTTTTAGTTTGTTTTTAGTTTTAGCTATTTTAGGGGGATATCTGTGTGTGCAGGTGACTATTACTGTGCATAATTATTAGGCAACTTAACAAAAAACAAATATATACCCATTTCAATTATTTATTTTTACCAGTGAAACCAATATAACATCTCAACATTCACAAATATACATTTCTGACATTCAAAAACAAAACAAAAACAAATCAGTGACCAATATAGCCACCTTTCTTTGCAAGGACACTCAAAAGCCTGCCATCCATGGATTCTGTCAGTGTTTTGATCTGTTCACCATCAACATTGCGTGCAGCAGCAACCACAGCCTCCCAGACACTGTTCAGAGAGGTGTACTGTTTTCCCTCCTTGTAAATCTCACATTTGATGATGGACCACAGGTTCTCAATGGGGTTCAGATCAGGTGAACAAGGAGGCCATGTCATTAGATTTTCTTCTTTTATACCCTTTCTTGCCAGCCTCGCTGTGGAGTACTTGGACGCGTGTGATGGAGCATTGTCCTGCATGAAAATCATGTTTTTCTTGAAGGATGCAGACTTCTTCCTGTACCACTGCTTGAAAAAGGTGTCTTCCAGAAACTGGCAGTAGGACTGGGAGTTGAGCTTGACTCCATCCTCAACCTGAAAAGGCTCCACAAGCTCATCTTTGATGATACCAGCCCAAACCAGTACTCCACCTCCACCTTGCTGGCGTCTGAGTCGGACTGGAGCTCTCTGCCCTTTACCAATCCAGCCACGGGCCCATCCATCTGGCCCATCAAGACTCACTCTCATTTCATCAGTCCATAAAACCTTAGAAAAATCAGTCTTGAGATATTTCTTGGCCCAGTCTTGACGTTTCAGCTTGTGTGTCTTGTTCAGTGGTGGTCATCTTTCAGCCTTTTTTACCTTGGCCATGTCTCTGAGTATTGCACACCTTGTGCTTTTGGGCACTCCAGTGATGTTGCAGCTCTGAAATATGGCCAAACTGGTGGCAAGTGGCATCTTGGCAGCTGCACGCTTGACTTTTCTCAGTTCATGGGCAGTTATTTTGCGCCTTGGTTTTTCCACACGCTTCTTGCGACCCTGTTGACTATTTTGAATGAAATGCTTGATTGTTCGATGATCACGCTTCAGAAGCTTTGCAATTTTAAGAGTGCTGCATCCCTCTGCAAGATATCTCACTATTTTTGACTTTTCTGAGCCTGTCAATTCCTTCTTTTGACCCATTTTGCCAAAGGAAGGGAAGTTGACTGATAATTATGCACACCTAATATAGGGTGTTGATGTCATTAGACCACACCCCTTCTCATTACAGAGATGCACATCACCTAATATGCTTAATTGGTAGTAGGCTTTCGAGCCTATACAGCTTGGAGTAAGACAACATGCATAAAGAGGATGATGTGGTCAAAATACTCATTTGCCTAATTATTCTGCACGCAGTGTAGAAAATTGTGAATTTTTCAAAATTTTTGGTAAATTTGGGATTTTTTTCATAAATAAAGGTGAAATATTTAGACTCAAATTTATGACTATCATGAAGTACAATGTGTCATGAGAAAACAATCTCTGAATGACTTGGATAAGTAAAGGCGTTCCAAAGTTATTACCACATAAAGTGAGATATGTCAGTTTTGCAAAATTAGGCCTGGCCAGGAAGGGGGCAAATGGCCCAGATGGCAAGTGGTTAAGGTGTTGTAACTCGTGCACCAGGTTAGGAATGCCAGAGTGGTGTAATGTCTCTGTGTGGTAATGGCAATAGTGTCAACGGTGTCTCCTACCTGGGTACGGCTGGACTCCTGGATCCTGGCACACTTGCAATAAAATAAATGTGGTGCTAGTAGGAGTAATAGAGGAATTTGCAGCAGTAATTAAGATCCAAACTTTGTTAAAGTTCAGACTTGTCTTTACTAGTTGCAGCTGTCATCCAAGCGAGATACAGTTTTAGTTTTTGGTCCCAGCAGGTATTGGCAATGTGTGGCAATAATATATCTTCTGCTCTATCATGTACCTGGAGCTTGCAGGAAAAGGACGTCTGCTTGTTAGCTCTGTAATATGGCAGGAATTTATCTTCTGCACTGACTATCTTCTGCTGTCTTGGGGACTGACTAGCTGAGGAGGAATTTGGCTTCTCCTGGGTCTCTGGACGTTACTCACAGTTAACTTCACAGGGTTTCACATGCTTCTTCCTGGAATACTGGAGGTGGCTGCTTGCTTTCTTCCAGCTGAGGCTGCAAGGCTCAGGCTGGGGATGATGATCAATTGTCTCAGCCAAGACAAGATCCTGGCTTTGGATCCCTATATCGGGGAGCTCCTACACACACAACCTTCCTCTAGCAGGGGTGGCTGGCACACTAACTTAACTTCCTTCTCTCCCCATGAGGCAGGATATGGGCAAGCCCACTTTGCTCATAGAGGGGGAGGCTGAACTGGAATGTACTATTCCAGCTCAGAAACACTAAACTGGCTAAGTCCTTGCTGAACACATTGCTGCCACCTGCTGGTGAACATAGAAATTACAACATTGTATATTTAACAAGGATTTAAATGCACATTTGTGAGGAAATTACGTGAAATTACACAAGATGACAATGTTACTGCCACAAATTCCTTGATTGGGTCCATGATCCGTCTGCACCCCCAAAAAATAGAGCATATTCTATTTTTTTGCGGTGCGGAGGCACAGACCGAAATGCCATGGAAGCACTCTGTAACGCTTCCGTGTCATTCTGCGCCATGCCTCCACACAGTATATTCCGGATTGCGAACCCGTTAAAGTGAATGGGTCCGCATCCGTGAAACATGGCGCACACGGCCAGTCTCCCTATATTGTGGACCTGCTGTTAGTAGGCCACAATAGAGGCATGGCCAGCACACGTTCATGTGCATGAGCCCTCAGGGGCATTTTATACTTCTAGTAGTAAATGCACTGTGTAGCACATAATGTTGTGTATATTCTTGTAATCTGCTCCATTTCACACATATACTGTATGAAGACTGTATATGAAGATAATTTTTTACCATTTGTGTTGCAAATTTCTATGTGAACACTGCTTTATTTTCTCTAGTTCAATATCTAAATTCTCTCAAAAATAGAATTCACACAAAAGTCAATGTTCTATTATTTGCTATCTGTGAAGCAATGGATTTTCAGCACAGCTTAAGCCATTAGAGAATATCATGTGCACTATGCTCCGGGCAGCAATTTATTTCTAATTGGAGGGCTCCCAGTTATTTCCAGTAGGCTGACATAAGTTTATTTTTTTCTTGCTGGTTTTCCTGCACCATGCCCTGTTCCTTGCTGTCTGTCTGGATCCTGAGTTTTAATCGAGGAGATATGCCCTGAAGCAAGAGGACTTTTCTGTTCTGAGCATTTCTGCATTGTAAAAATAACACTGATGAAGCTGTGCTGAAGCAAGGCTGCAAAAGCAGTTTGTTAACCGTGCTCCTGCTGTGTCCTATAAGTTAATGTCATGTTCTGATTTATTGTGTTTAACCGCCTCACGTCCGCCCATAGACTATAAACGTCCTATGGGTGGACGTCTATTTCTGACAGCACGTTTTAAAGCGTCCTGTCAGAAATAGCAGCTGCACGCTAATCGTGCAGCTGCTGATCGGGTTGCCCGCTGTCAGTGACAGCAGGGCAACCCTAAGACAAGGCAGGGACAGTTTCCAGGTGTCCCTGCCTTCACGATCGCTGCAGACACAGCGCTCACCGAGCGCTGTGTCTGCAGAGCAGGAAGCGCTGTGCGCTTCCTGTTCCGGCCTGGCGGTCATGTGACCGCCGTGACCGGAGTGTGCAGGAGCTGTGTGAGGTCTCTCAGAGACCTCGATCAGCCCTGCACTGAGGCTGTACAGCGCTGGATTGCTGCTGTACAGCCTCTATAGGGGTGCATTTGTCCTGTAACTGGGGCTACTATGTCAGCCCCAGTTACAGGAGAAATCAACTGTGAAAAAAAAAAGAAAAAGTGAAGCAAATGTCCCCCAGAGGTCTTGTATGACCTTATGGGGGACGAAAAGTGTAAAAAAATAAAAATAAAATAAAGGGTTGAAAAAATAAAATAAAATAAAGTTTCACATGTAAAAAAAAAAAAAAGTTCCCAAGTTAGGAATAAAAAAAAAAAATTAAAAATAGAAAAAATAAAATAAAATAGACATATTTGGTATTGCCGCGTCCGTAAAAACCAGCTCTATAAAAATATCACATGACCTAACCCCTCGGGTGAACACCGTAAAAAAAAAAAAAAAAAAACTGTCAAAACAAGCAATTTTTGTCACCTTGCATCACAAAAGGTGCAACACCAAGTGATCAAAAACGCGTATGCCCCACAAAATAATACCAATAAAACCGTCACCTCATCCCGCAAAAAATGAGCCCCTACATAAGAAAATCTCTCAAAAAATAAAAAAACTATAGCTCTTAGAACATGGAGACACTAAAACATCATTTTTTTGGTTTCAAAAATGCTATTATTGTGTTAAAGTGAAACAAATAAAAAAAAGTATACATATTAGGTATTGCCGCGTCCGTAAAAAAAAAACCAGCTCTATAAAAATATCACATGACCTAACCCCTCGGGTGAACACCGTAAAAAAAAAAAAAAAAAAACTGTGTCAATTTTTGTCACCTTGCATCACAAAAGGTGCAACACCAAGTGATCAAAAATGCGTATGTCCCACAAAATAGTACCAATAAAACCGTCACCTCATCCCGCAAAAAATGAGCCACTACATAAGAAAATCTCTCAAAAAATAAAAAAACTATAGCTCTCAGGACATGGACACATTAAAACATAATTTTTTGGTTTCAAAAATGCTATTATTGTGTAAAACCTTAATAAATGAGAAAAGGTATACATATTAGGTATCGCCACGTCCGTAACAATCTGCTCTATAAAAATGTCACTTGACTGAACCCCTCAGGTGAACGCTGTAAAAATAAATAAATAGAAACTGTGCTAAAACAACCAATTTTTTGGTCACCTTGCCCCATAAAGTGTTATAATGAATGATCAAAAAATCATATGTACCCAAAAATAGTACTAATAAAACTGGCACCTTATCCCCTAGTTTCCAAAATGGGGTCACTTCTTGGGATTTTCTACTGTAAGGGTGCATCAGGGGGCTTCAAATGGGACATGGCATCTAAAAACCATGTGGAGTTCCTTTTCTTCTGCGCCCTGCCGTGTGCCCATACAGCAGTTTATGACCACATGTGGGGTGTTTCTGTAAACCGCAGAATCTGGGTAATAAATATTGAGTTTTGTTTGGCTGTTAACCATCGATGTGTTAAAGAAAAAAATTTATTAAAATGGAAAATCTGCCAAAAAAGTGAAATTTAAAAATTTGATCTCCATTTTCCTTTAATTCTTGTGGAACGCCTAAAGGGTTAACAAAGTTTGTAAAATCGGTTTTGAATACCTTGAGGGGTGTAGTTTCTACAATGGGGTCATTTATGGGGGTATCCACTATGTAGGCCCCACAAAGTGACTTCAGACCTGAACTGGTCCTTATAAAGTGGGTTTTGGCAATTTTCTTATAAATTTGAAGAATTGCTTCTAAACTTCTAAGCCTTCTAACGTCCTAAAAAAATAAAATGACATTTCCAAAATGATGCCAACATAAAGTAGACATATGGGGAATGTTAAATAATAAATATTTTATGAGGTATCACTTTCTGTTTTAAAAGCAGAGAAATTGAAATTTAGAAAATTGCAAATTTTTCAAATTTTTGGGTAAATTTGGGATTTTTTCATAAATAAAGGTGAAATATTTTGACTCAAATTTATGACTATCATGAAGTACAATGTGTCACGAGAAAACAATCTCTGAATGACTTGGATAAATAAAGGCGTTCCAAAGTTATTACCACATAAAGTGAGATATGTCAGTTTTGCAAAATTTGGCCTGGTCAGGAAGCGGGCAAATGGCCCAGATGGGAAGTGGTTAAGGGAAAATGGTTGCAAGCAGGAACATCAAAGTGTTCTAGGCATGGCTTCCAGGATTAAGAAAATCATCATAAAATATTACCATCATTACGGAAGGCAGAAATCACTGATCATTTCTTCTCTTTATTAAAAGCCAATTTCTTGTGTGAGAAACTAGACAAACTTATTATCGTTGAGGACATAGTATTGTATGTTTAACCCCTTGAATATCGGAAGTTTTTTGTGTTCATTTTTCTTTCCTGTCTTCACGGAGCCATAACTTTATTATTTTTCCGTTCACATAGATGTGTGAGGGCTTGTTTTCTGTGGGACAAGTTCTACTTTCTAATGTCATCATTTATTATGGCATACAATGTAGTGTGCAAAAAATTCCAAATGGGGTGGAATTGGAAATCTAAATTTAGATGTCCTTTCCTAATTATATACTGTATATCTATTTTTGCAGACTTCTTCCCAAAGATGAAACTTTAAGATCTTGCTATATCCTTTATTCACTGATTATTTATTAAATATTGCCGCTTTTGTTCTATTTAATGTGATACTGGCGCCTTTTCTGTCATCTGATGTCACTCTATTTTGATTTGTTTTGAAAGGGACCGAAATGCATCCTGTATTCTATTTGATGCATGAAATGAATTACACGACTGCTGCTGGAATTTTTTTTTTACTATATACATTGGATTTTTCACTTCCTACTGCATAGCCACAATCGAGTCCCGAGGAATTTCTACAAAGGTAATTTCTGAGACGATGGGCAGTGTAATGAACAGGAAGCAGTGCTCATATCGAGCGCTACCTCATCTTTAAACAGCTGATTGGCGGGTGCTGGTTGTTGGACCCCCGTCGATCAGATATTGATGGCCTATCCTGAGGATAGATCATCAATATACATGGCCTGCACAAACCCCTTTAAAGAAGTATATAATAAATAAAGAAAGAACAAAGGGACTATGTTAAGATATTTCAAAATTTACCAATACAAAGCCATATTGTTATAGTGGTGGATGGCCAATTATATGATTAAAATATCCTAAACTAGGAGCGTCTATTAAAACATAACCTTTAATCACCAATAGTGATTATTATTTTTAACTAATGGAGATTAAAGGTTAGGTTTTAATAGATGTCCCTAGTTTTGGATGGTGGTTTTTCCTTATTATATCAATTTGAATTCTATAAAAAATATAAATCTTTTAGATAACAGATAAAATTGTACATTGTTTCATAGTTATTTAGAAGTTAGTTGACACTCTTCTTATATTCATTTTAAAGCATTTAAAGGACCGTTTCCATCACAATTTCTACTACTTTTTGAATGCTTCTTGAATCACAGTTTTGAGGTGCACCCATGGCTTCTACCCAAGGTATGATGTTATAATTCATTTCTGTTCAATGGAATTGGCAGATAAGGATTTCTCCAGTTTTTTAAAACAATAGTAATTTATGCAAAATTGTATGCAAATAGGCATCCTACAACTTTTCAGAAGTTACAGGAAGCATGTAAATCCATTCTAAAGAAAATAAATAAATAAATAAAACTGTCTTGCAGCTTATAAAGATAAATGAGTTCTAACGGCTAAGCATAAATCTTGGAGTAAAAGAGAGGAAACAAAAGCGTCTTATTCATCTAGCGCCAATTAAAGTTCAAAGCTGAGGATATATGAGAACCATCTGTGCTAACAGTCAATGATTTGCATTTTAACATAAATACTTATGGCTTGTCTTTTGAGGAGGCCAAAAATTCTGTTGCTTTTTGATGTGAGTAAGCATAGAATAGTAATTTCCATATTTGATATTACTTTTAAAGTATCACCATTTAAAAAAAAAATGAATTAGATACGCAAGGAGATCAGTGCAATCTTTGCGTCTTTTAAGACACAATAATATAGCTGCACAGCTGTCTGATGTCTGATAGCTATACAGCTAATTTGCTTTCAGTAATCAGTAATGTATTATCTAGGTAGTTTGTAAACTGAATTTATATGAAGGGATTGTGCAGTGCTAGTGATGAGGGGCAGGGGCAATATTCGAATTTGCGATATTTCACAAATATTTTGTAGAATATTCGTCATATATTCGCAAATTCGAGAATTCGAGATTATATTCTTGATTGCGAAAATCGGCAATGTATTATTCGCATGATGCGCTCGAAATACCAGCGTGGGTCACTTTTGCTACATTTTTCAAACAGGTATAAGTTTCCTGAGACTGGAGAAAATGGTTGAAGCTGCAGAACATTAGAATAGCTTTATATGCAGATAGAGTGCTGAAATATACTTGCGCTAGCGAATTTTTGGCAATTAATGATGTGCATATTTTTTCGCAATACGTGCAACTTGTATAGTAGGGGGCAGGCAACTTTTCTATTGGTTGCTAGGGATGTTGCTAAGCTGTGACAAAGCCTTCTCATTGGCCCACAAGCTAGAAGAAGGGAGGCATGATCACCTGATGTGTACTGTATTAAAAAACAAACAAACGAATATTCGTCATTGTGAATATACAGTATAGCACTATATTCTAAATATTCATGAATTCTCGAAGTGCCGATATTTGCGATAAAAATTTGTGCTCAACACTATGCAGGATAAGTCATCAATAGACTGGAGATGGTCCGACTCCCAGCACCCTTGTTGATCAGGTGTTTAAATATCTTGAGGTGCTCGTGTGAGTGCTGTGTGCTCAACACTAGAGATGAGCGACTAGACTTAAGTGGAGCTGGTAGAGCTCCTGCCCCCCACCCCCCCAGCAGCCATGGCAGTGGAATATGAGCGCAGAGGGCCCCCCTGGTCAGACCTGCGTGAGGATGGGCGATGGCGCACATAGGCAGCGGCCAACTGACAACATAGGATGTCTCGATAGTAGTTCAGTTTGTCCTCCCTCTTAGCGGGTGTTAAAAAGGTCCCCATTTTGGACCGGTAGCGAGGGTCTAACATGATGGAGAGCCGGTAGTCATCCCTCTGCCTTCTCTTCCTCATCTCCCTCCCGTATCTTTCCTATTAATACACCCCTATGTTACTTCAACGCTGAACGGCAATTAAGACATATATATATATATATATATATATATATTTATTTTTTATGATCAATAAACTACCCACCCAAAAACATTATCACAATTTAACACAGAATGGCAATTAGGATGTATTCTTTTCACTATTTCTACACCCCAAAAAAATAAATATAACAATCACAATTCACCGCAGAATGGCTAATGGGACGTAAGTATCTTCCCTATTAATACACCCTGTAAATGGATGTAGTACAATGTAACTTTATCGCCAAATGGCAATTAAGGTATATATATATATATATATATATTATAATTTTTTTTAGCAATAAACTCCCTCTCCCAAAAAAAAATTTATAATCACAATTCACTGCAGAACGGCAATTAAGACATATTCTTTTTCCTATTGCTACACCCCCAAAAAAGAAATCTAACAATCACAATCCACCACAGAACGGCTAATGGGACGTACATATCTTTCCTATTAATACACCCTGTTAATGGCTGTAGTACAATGTTACTTCACCACTGAACGGCAATTAAGACATATGTATATATTTTTTTCTAATCAATAAACTCCCCCCCCTAAAAAAAAAAAATCTTAATTCACTGCAGAATGGCAATTAAGACATATTCTTTTTTCTAGTTCTACACCCCAAAAAAAGAAATATAACAATCACAATTCACCGCAGAATGGCTAATGGGACGTATGTATATTTCCTTTTTCTTCACCATGTAAATGGCTGTAGTGCAATGTAACTTCACCGCTGAATGGCAATTATGACATATATTTTTCCATTTTTCTCCTATTTCTACACCCCAAAAAAAGAAATATAATTCACCGCCAAACGGCTAATGGGAAGTGCATATATTTCATTTTTCTACACCACGTAAATGGCTGTGGTACAATGTAACTTGAACAGCACTTATGACATACAGTCAGGTCCATAAATATTGGGACATCGACACAATTCTAACATTTTTGGCTCTATACACCACCACAATTTATTTGAAATGAAACGAACAAGTAGTGCTTTAACTGCAGACTGTCAGCTTTAATTTGAGGGTGTTTACATCCAAATCAGGTGAACGTTGTAGGAATTACAACAGTTTGCATATGTGCCTCCCACTTGTCAAGGAACCAAAAGTAATGGGACAATTTACTTCTCAGCTGTTCCATGGCCAGGTGTGTGTTATTCCCTCATTATCCCAATTACAATGAGTAGATAAAAGGTCCAGAGCTCATTTTAAGTGTGCTATTTGCATTTGTAATCTGTTGCTGTCAACTGTCAAGATGAGATCCAAAGAGCTGTCACTATCAGTAAAGCAAGCCATCATTAGGTTAAAAAAAACTAAACAACCCCATCAGAGAGATAGCAAAAGCATTAGACATGGCCAAAACAACTGTTTGGAACATTCTTAAAAAGAAGGAACGCACCGGTGATCTTAGCAACACCAAAAGACCCGGAAGACCACTGAAAACAACTGTGGTGGATGACCGAAGAATTATTTCCCTGGTGAAGAAAACACCCTTCACAACAGTTAACCAGATCAAGAACACTTTCCAGGAGGTAGGTGTATGTGTGTCAAAGTCAACAATCAAGAGAAGACTTCACCAGAGTGAATACAGAGGGTTCACCACAAGATGTAAACCATTGGTGAGCCTCAAAAACAGGAAGGCCAGATTAGAGTTTGCCAAACGACATCTAAAAAAAGCCTTCACAGTTCTGGAACAACATCCTATGGACAGATGAGACCAAGATCAACTTATACCAGAGTGATGGGAAGAGAAGAGTATGGAGAAGGAAAGGAACTGCTAATGATCCTAAGCATACCACCTCATCAGTGAAGCATGGTGGTGGTAGTGTCATGGCGTGGGCATGTATGGCTGCCAATGGAACTGGTACTCTTGTACAAACCGGATTCCAAAATAGTTGGGACACTAAACAAATTGTGAATAAAAACTGAATGCAATGATGTGGAGATGGCAAATGTCAATATTTTATTTGTAATAGAACGTAGATGACAGATCAAACGTTTAATCCGAGTAAATGTATCATTTTAAAGGAAAAATACGTTGATTCAAAATTTCACGGTGTCAACAAATCCCCAAAAAGTTGGGACAAGTAGCAATAAGAGGCTGGAAAAAGTAAATTTGAGCATAACGAAGAGCTGGAAGACTCTGGAATTAACACTAATTAGGTCAATTTACAACATGATTGGGTATAAAAAGAGCTTCTCAGAGTGGCAGTGTCTCTCAGAAGCCAAGATGGGTAGAGGATCACCAATTCCCACAATGTTGCGCAGAAAGATAGTGGAGCAATATCAGAAAGGTGTTACCCAGCGAAAAATTGCAAAGACTTTGCATCTATCATCATCAACTGTGCATAACATCATCCGAAGATTCAGAGAATCTGGAACAATCTCTGTGCGTAAGGGTCAAGGCCGTAAAACCATACTGGATGCCCGTGATCTCCGGGCCCTTAAACAACACTGCACCACAAACAGGAATGCTACTGTAAAGGAAATCACAGAATGGGCTCAGGAATACTTCCAGAAACCATTGTCAGTGAGCACAATCCACCGTGCCATCCGCCGTTGCCAGCTGAAACTCTACAGTGCAAAGAAGAAGCCATTTCTAAGCAAGATCCACAAGCTCAGGCGTTTTCACTGGGCCAGGGATCATTTAAAATGGAGTGTGGCAAAATGGAAGACTGTTCTGTGGTCAGACGAGTCACGATTCGAAGTTCTTTTTGGAAATCTGGGACGCCATGTCATCCGGACCAAAGAGGACAAGGACAACCCAAGTTGTTATCAACGCTCAGTTCAGAAGCCTGCATCTCTGATGGTATGGGGTTGCATGAGTGCGTGTGGCATGGGCAGCTTGCATGTCTGGAAAGGCACCATCAATGCAGAAAAATATATTCAGGTTCTAGAACAACATATGCTCCGATCCAGACGTCATCTCTTTCAGGGAAGACCCTGCATTTTTCAACAAGATAATGCCAGACCACATTCTGCATCAATCACAACATCATGGCTGCGTAGGAGAAGGATCCGGGTACTGAAATGGCCAGTCTGCAGTCCAGATCTTTCACCTATAGAGAACATTTGGTGCATCATAAAGAGGAAGGTGCAACAAAGAAGGCCCATGACGATTGAACAGTTAGAGGCCTGTATTAGACAAGAATGGGAGAGCATTCCTATTTCTAAACTTGAGAAACTGGTCTCCTCGGTCCCAGACGTCTGTTGAGTGTTGTAAGAAGAAGGGGAGATGCCACACAGTGGTAAAAAAAGGCCTTGTCCCAACTTTTTGGGGATTTGTTGACACCATGAAATTCTGATTCAACATATTTTTCCCTTAAAATGGTACATTTTCTCAGTTTAAACTTTTGTTCCGTGATTTATGTTCTATTCTGAATAAAATATTAGAAGTTGGCACCTCCACATCATTGCATTCAGTTTTTATTCACGATTTGTATAGTGTCCCAACTTTTTTGGAATCCGGTTTGTATTTATTGATGATGTAAAAAGCAGCAGGATGAATTCTGAAATGTTTCGGGCAATATTATCTGCTCATATTCAGCTAAATGCTTCAGAACTCATTGGACGGCGCTTCACAGTGCAGATGGACAATGACCCAAAGCATACTGCAAAAGCAACCAAAGAGTTTTTTAAGAGAAAGAAGTGTAATGTTATGCAATGGCCAAGTCAATCACCTGACCTGAATCCGATTGAGCATGCATTTCACTTGCTGAAGACAAAACTGAAGGGAACATGCCCCAAGAACAAGCAGGAACTGAAGACGGTTGCAGTGGAGGCCTGGCAGAGCATCACCAGGGATGAAACCCATTGTCTGGTGATGTCTATGTGTTCCAGACTTCAGGCTGTAATTGACTGCAAAGGATTTGCAACCAAATATTAATAAGTGAAAGTTTGATTTATGATTATTATTCTGTCCCATTACTTTTGGTCTCTTAACAAGTGGGAGGCACATATGCAAACTGTTTTAATTCCTACACCGTTCACCTGATTTGGATGTAAATACCCTCAAATTAAAGCTGACAGTCTGCAGTTAAAGCACATCTTGTTTGATTCAATTCAAATCCATTGTGGTGGTGTATAGAGCCAAAAATGTTAGAATTATGTTGATGTCCCAATATTTTTGGACCCGACTGTATATTTTTCCCTTTTTTTCCTATTAATACACCCCCCCAAAAAAATTTTTAAATCAACACAGGACGGCTAATTGGACGTAAGTATCTTTACTATTAATACACCCTGTAAATGGCTGTAGTACAATGGAACTTTATGGCCGAATGGCAATTAAGGCATGTATATATATTTTTCTGATCAATAAACTCCCCCTCCCCAAAAAATTATCAAAATTCACTGCAGAATGGCAATTAAGACGTATACCATTTTCTTATTTCTACCCCCCAAAAAAGAAATATACCGTATTTTTCGCTTTATAAGACGCACTTTCCCCCCCCAAAAGTGGGGGGGAAATGGCAGTGCGTCTTATAAAGCGAACACTGCCATGTTTACTTTGGTGACGCTGATACATCGCAAGCTGCGATGTATCAGAGGGGTGGGAGGAGGGGACGGAGGCTGGCAACACTCGCGGTGGGGCCCGATGCAGCCACTGTACTGTAATACATCGGGCCCCGCTCATTGGCAATTTTCACATGTAAAGTCTATAATCTTCAAGCAGTATCTCTGCTTTTAACTAGGGCAATCCTCTGTAGTGCAACTCACTATGAAAGCGGCAGGCAGGGCGGCAGCGTAACCTCGCGATTCTTACTCATTCACGCTCCTCCCAGTTCATTCATGAAGGTAGTGGGAGGAGCGTGAATGAGTAAGCATCGCGATGTTACGCTGCCGCCCTGCCTGCCGCTTTCATAGTGAGTTGCACTACAGAGAATTGCCCTAGTTAAAAGCAGAGATACTGCTTGAAGATTATAGACTTTACATATGAAAACTGCTTCATTACAATCTGCTTTCTTCTATAACAGTACTCACTATGAAAGCAGCGGTCCAGCCGGCACGTGACGTCACTCACTCGGTCATGCTCCTCCCACTTCATTAATGAAGCTGGCAGGAGCATGACTGACTGAGTGACGTAACGTGCTGGCCGGACTGCTGCTTTTATAGTGAGTACTGGTATAGAAGAAAGCAGAGCATTGAAAAGATTTTACATATAAAGTCTACTGTGTGCCCTGTGGTGTAATGGGGGTCACTATTCGCACAGGGACAATATACTGTGACACATATGATACTGTGACCAGCATAAGATCATCTTATGCTGGTCACAGTATCATATGTGTCACAGTATATTGTCCCTGTGTGAATAGTGACCCCCATTACATAAGATGCTATATATGATGCTACATCCCCCATAGTAGTGTATCATCCACACATCCCCCCATAACAGTGCGTCATCCACAGGTCCCCCCATAACAGTGTCATCCACAGGTCCCCCCATAACAGTGTCATCCACAGGTCCCCCCATAACAGTGTCATCCACAGGTCCCCCATAACAGTGCGTCATCCACAGATCCCCCCATAACAGTGTCATCCACAGGTCCCCCATAACAGTGCGTCATCCACAGATCCCCCCATAACAGTGTCATCCACAGATCCCCCCCATAACAGTGTCATCCAAAGGTCCCCCATAACCGTGCGTCATCCACAGGACCCCCCATAACAGTGCGTCATCCACAGACCACCATTAGTTCAAAACCCAGCAAAAGCACACCTTTTGGTTCAAATATTTTTTTTCTTATTTTCCTCTTCAAAAACCTAGGTGCGTCTTATCATCAGGTGCGTCTTATAAAGCGAAAAAATAAACAATCACAATTCACCGTCAAACGGCTAATGGGAGGTGTGTATATTTCCTTTTTCTTCACCACGTAAATGGCTGTAGTACAATGTAACTTCACCGCTGAATGCCAATTGTTGAGGGAAGTGTTATATTTAAATAAATATGTATATATGCTCTGACGTATATGCATATATATTGGCCCTTTTTACAGTCGTGGCCAAAAGTTTTGAGAATGACACAAATATTAGTTTTCACAAAGTTTGCTGCTAAACTGCTTTTAGATCTTTGTTTCAGTTGTTTCTGTGATGTAGTGAAATATAATTACACACACTTCATACGTTTCAAAGGCTTTTATCGACAATTACATGACATTTATGCAAAGAGTCAGTATTTGCAGTGTTGGCCCTTCTTTTTCAGGACCTCTGCAATTCGACTGGGCATGCTCTCAATCAACTTCTGGGCCAATTTCTGACTGATAGCAACCCATTCTTTCATAATCACTTCTTGGAGTTTGTCAGAAATAGTGGGTTTTTGTTTGTCCACCCGCCTCTTGAGGATTGACCACAAGTTCTCAATGGGATTAAGATCTGGGGAGTTTCCAGGCCATGGACCCAAAATGTCAATGTTTTGGTCCCCGAGCCACTTAGTTATCACTTTTGCCTTATGGCACGGTGCTCCATCGTGCTGGAAAATGCATTGTTCTTCACCAAACTGTTGTTGGATTGTTGGAAAAAGTTGCTGTTGGAGGGTGTTTTGGTATTATTCTTTATTCATGGCTGCGTTTTTGGGCAAAATTGTGAGTGAGCCCACTCCCTTGGATGAGAAGCAACCCCACACATGAATGGTCTCAGGATGCTTTACTGTTGGCATGACACAGGACTGATGGTAGCGCTCACCTTTTCTTCTCCGGACAAGCCTTTTTCCAGATGCCCCAAACAATCGGAAAGAGGCTTCATCGGAGAATATGACTTTGCCCCAGTCCTCAGCAGTCCATTCACCATACTTTCTGCAGAAGATCAATCTGTCCCTGATGTTTTTTTTGGAGAGAAGTGGCTTCTTTGCTGCCCTTCTTGACACCATGCCATCTTCCAAAAGTCTTCGCCTCACTGTGCGTTTAGATGCGCTCACACCTCCTGCTGCCATTCCTGAGCAAGCTCTGCACTGGTGGCACTCCGACCCCGCAGCTGAATCCTCTTTAGGAGACGATCCTAACGCTTGCTTGACATTCTTGGATGCCCTGAAGCCTTCTTAACAAGAATTGAACCTCTTTCCTTGAAGTTCTTGATGATCCTATAAATTGCTGATTGAGGTGCAATCTTAGTAGCCACAATATCCTTGCCTGTGATGCCATTTTTATGCAACGCAATGATGGCTGCACGTGTTTCTTTGCAGGTCACCATGGTTAACAATGGAAGAACAATGATTTCAAGCATCACCCTCCTTTTAACATGTCAAGTCTGCCATTTTAACCCAATCAGCCTGAGATAATTATCTCCAGCCTTGTGCTCGTCAACATTCTCACCTGAGTTAACAAGACGATTACTGAATGATCTCAGCAGGTCCTTAGTTAATTTTCATGGCTAAGAAGGACTATGTAATTCATCTGATCACTCTTCATAACATTCTGGAGTATATGCAAATTGCTATTATAAAAACTTAAGCGGCAACTTTTCCCATTTCCAATATTTATGTAATTCTCATAACTTTTGGCCACAAATGTATAGGCCCGTCCAGGTAGGATGTATGTGTATACATGGAGATGTATGTATGCCCCCTTGGCAGCATGCATCTCTATGTATATAGTATATTATATGGGTGGGCTTATTGGTATGTATATAGACACTCACCTAAAGAATTATTAGGAACACCATACTAAAACGGTGTTGGACCCCCTTTTGCCTTCAGAACTGCCTTAATTCTACGTGGCATTCATTCAACAAGGTGCTGATAGTATTCTTTAGAAATGTTGGCCCATATTGATAGGATAGCATTTTGCAGTTGATAAAGATTTGAGGGATGCACATCCAGGGCACGAAGCTCCCGTTCCACCACATCCCAAAGATGCTCTATTGGGTTGAGATCTGGTGACTGTGGGGGCCATTTTAGTACAGTGAACTCATTGTCATGTTCAAGAAACCAATTTGAAATGATTCGAGCTTTGTGACATGGTGCATTATCCTGCTGGAAGTAGCCATCAGAGGATGGATACATGTTCTCATTCTGTTTACTCCAAATTCGGACTCTACCATTTGAATGTCTCAACAGAAATCGAGACTCATCAGACCAGGAAATATTTTTCCAGTCTTCAACAGTCCAATTTTGGTGAGCTCGTGCAAATTGTAGCCTCTTTTTCCTATTTGTAGTGGAGATGAGTGGTACCCGGTGGGGTCTTCTGCTGTTGTAGCTCATCCACCTCAAGGTTGTGTGTGTTGTGGCTTCACAAATGCTTTGCTGCATACCTCGGTTGTAACGAGTGGTTATTTCAGTCAACGTTGCTCTTCTATCAGCTTGAATCAGTCGCCCATTCTCCTCTGACCTCTAGCATCCAAAAGGCATTTTTGCCCACAGGACTGCCGCATACTGGATGTTTTTCCCTTTTCACACCATTCTTTGTAAACCCTAGAAATGGTTGTGCGTGAAAATCCCAGTAACTGAGCAGATTGTGAAATACTCAGACCGGCCCGTCTGGCACCAACAACCATGCCACGCTCAAAATTGCTTTAATCACCTTTCTTTACCATTCTGACATTCAGTTTGGAGTTCAGGAGATTGTCTTGACCAGGAGCACACCCCTAAATGCATTGAAGCAACTGCCATGTGATTGGTTGACTAGTAGGGATGAGCGAACCCGAACTGTATAGTTCGGGTTCGTACCGAATTTTGGGGTGTCCGTGACACGGACCCGAACCCGAACATTTTCGCAAAAGTCCGGGTTCGGTGTTCGGCGCTTTCTTGGCGCTTTTTGAAAGGCTGCAAAGCAGCCAAACAACAAGCGTCATACTACTTGGCCCAAGAGGCCATCACAGCCATGCCTACTATTGGCATGGCTGTGATTGGCCAGTGCACCATGTGACCCAGCCTCTATTTAAGCTGGAGTCACGTAGCGCCGCACGTCACTCTGCTATGATCAGTATAGGGAGAGGTTGCAGCTGCGACGTTAGGGCGAGATTAGGCAGATTAACTCCTCCAAAAGACTTCATTCTGTGATTGATCTGCAGCTGTGGATCATTGAAGTGCTATTATTGACTTGCTCACTTTTTTGAGGATGCCCAGAGCGTCTTTAGATCACTTTTTTTCTGGGGTGATCGGCGGCCATTTTGTGACTTGTGGTGCGCCAGCACGAGCTATCACCAAGTGTATTTAACCATCGATAGTGTGGTTATTTTGTGCTATATCCTACATCAGCTGCAGGCTGAGCCTGTGTCACCGAAGTGCATTTAACCATCAACAGTCTGATTATTTTTTGGCCATATACTACATCTGGTGCAGGCTGAGCCTGTGTCACCCAAGTGCATTTAACCATCAACAGTCTGGTTATTTTTTGGCCATATACTACATCAGCTGCAGGCTGAGCCTGTGTCACCGAAGTGCATTTAACCATCAACAGTCTGATTATTTTTTGGCCATATACTACATCTGGTGCAGGCTGAGCCTGTGTCACCCAAGTGCATTTAACCATCAACAGTCTGATTATTTTTTGGCCATATACTACATCTGGTGCAGGCTGAGCCTGTGTCACCCAAGTGCATTTAACCATCAACAGTGTGGTTATTTTTTGGCCATATATTACATCAGTGGCAAGTTGAGCCTGTCACCCAGCGCCTAAAAAATAGACCTGACATTTCTATTCAATCAAATCTGTACTGTTTTAGCTGGTCAAGTTATTTGTAGTGACCGTAAAAGCACACTTTTTTTTCCGGGTTGAAAAAGCATTCCCAAATTTACAATTCTCAAAATAACTAGTTTCTGGTATTTGAGGCCCACTTGAAATCTATCCCAAAAAGAAAATCTTACATTGAAGGTATTGATAGTGTCATTCAGAAAAACCTAAGACACACGCTAGCGTGCAGATAGAAGTCTGATTCTGTTATTAAACCTTAACCTGTCACACAGTGCAAAAAAAAAACAGGTCTCACATTTCTATTCAAGCAAATCTGTACTGTTTTAGCTGGTCAAGTTATTTGTAGTGACCGTAAAAGCAAATTTTTTTTTCTGGGTTGAAAAACTATTCCCAAATTTGCCATTCTCAAAATTGTGGTGAACGGGAACAATGAGGAAAACATCTAATAAGAGACGTGGACATGGTCGTGGTGGTGTTAGTGGACCCTCTGGTGCTGGGAGAGGATGTGGCCGTTCTGCCACAGCCACACATCCCAGTGTACCAACTACCTCAGCTCCCAGTAGCCGCCAGAATTTACAGGGATATTTGGTGGGGCCCAATGCCGTTCTAAGGATGGTAAGGCCTGAGCAGGTACAGGCATTAGTCAATTGGGTGGCCGACAGTGGATCCAGCACGTTCACATTATCTCCCACCCAGTCTTCTGCAGAAAGCGCACAGATGGCGCATGAAAACCAAGCCCATCGGTCTGTCACATCACCCCCATGCATATCAGGGAAACTGTCTGAGCCTCAAGTTATGCAGCAGTCTCTTATGCTGTTTGAAGACTCTGCTGCCAGGGTTTCCCAAGGGCATCCACCTAGCCCTTCCCCAGGGGTGGAAGAGATAGAATGCACTGACGCACAACCACTTATTTTTCCTGATGATGAGGACATGGGAATACCACCTCAGCACGTCTCTGATGATGACGAAACACAGGTGCCAACTGCTGCGTCTTTCTGCAGTGTGCAGACTGAACAGGAGGTCAGGGATCAAGACTGGGTGGAAGACGATGCAGGGGACGATGAGGTCCTAGACCCCACATGGAATGAAGGTCGTGCCACTAACTTTCACAGTTCGGAGGAAGAGGCAGTGGTGAGACCGAGCCAACAGCGTAGCAAAAGAGGGAGCAGTGGGCAAAATCAGAACACCCGCCGCCAAGAGACTCCGCCTGCTACTGACCGCCGCCATCTGGGACCGAGCACCCCAAAGGCAGCTTCAAGGAGTTCCCTGGCATGGCACTTTTTCAAACAATGTGCTGACGACAAGACCCGAGTGGTTTGCACGCTGTGCCATCAGAGCCTGAAGCGAGGCATTAACGTTCTGAACCTTAGCACAACCTGCATGACCAGGCACCTGCATGCAAAGCATGAACTGCAGTGGAGTAAACACCTTAAAAACAAAGAAGTCACTCAGGCTCCCCCTGCTACCTCTTCTGCTGCTGCTGCCTCGGCCTCTTCTGCTGCTGCCGCCGCCTCGGCCTCTTCCTCCGCCTCTGGAGGAACGTTGGCACCTGCCGCCCAGCAAACATGGAATGTACCACCAACACCACCACCTGCGTCACCAAGCATCTCAACCATGTCACACGGCAGCGTTCAGCTCTCCATCTCACAAACATTTGAGAGAAAGCGTAAATTACCACCTAGCCACCCTCGATCCCTGGCCCTGAATGCCAGCATTTCTAAACTACTGGCCTATGAAATGCTGTCATTTAGGCTGGTGGACACACACAGCTTCAAACAGCTCATGTCACTTGCTGTCCCACAGTATGTTGTTCCCAGCCGCCACTACTTCTCCAAGAGAGCCGTGCCTTCCCTGCACAAACAAGTGTCCGATAAAATCAAGTGTGCACTGCGCAACGCCATCTGTGGCAAGGTCCACCTAACCACAGATACGTGGACCAGTAAGCACGGCCAGGGACGCTATATCTCCCTAACTGCACACTGGGTAAATGTAGTGGCGGCTGGGCCCCAGGCGGAGAGCTGTTTGGCGCACGTCCTTCCGCCGCCAAGGATCGCAGGGCAACATTCTTTGCCTCCTGTCTCCTCCTCCTCCTACTCAGCTTCCTCCTCCTCTTCTTCCACCTGCTCATCCAGTCAGCCACACACCTTCACCACCAACTTCAGCACAGCACGGGGTAAACGTCAGCAGGCCATTCTGAAACTCATATGTTTGGGGGACAGGCCCCACACCGCACAGGAATTGTGGCGGGGTATAGAACAACAGACCGACGAGTGGTTGCTGCCGGTGAGCCTCAAGCCCGGCCTGGTGGTGTGCGATAATGGGCGAAATCTCGTTGCAGCTCTGGGACTAGCCGGTTTGACGCACATCCCTTGACTGGCGCATGTGCTGAATTTGGTGGTGCAGAAGTTCATTCGCAACTACCCCGACATGTCAGAGCTGCTGCATAAAGTGCGGGCCGTCTGTTCGCGCTTCCGGCGTTCACACCCTGCCGCTGCTCGCCTGTCTGCGCTACAGCGTAACTTCGGCCTTCCCGCTCACCGCCTCATATGCGACGTGCCCACCAGGTGGAACTCCACCTTGCATATGCTGGACAGACTGTGCGAGCAGCAGCAGGCCATAGTGGAGTTTCAGCTGCAGCACGCACGGGTCAGTCGCACTGTTGATCAGACCCACTACACCACCAATGACTGGGCCTCCATGCGAGACCTGTGTGCCCTGTTGCGCTGTTTCGAGTACTCCACCAACATGGCCAGTGGCGATGAAGCCATTATCAGCGTTACAATACCACTTCTATGTCTCCTTGAGAAAACTCTTAGGGCGATGATGGAAGAGGAGGTGGCCCAGGAGGAAGAGGAGGAAGAGGGGTCATTTTTAGCACTTTCAGGCCAGTCTCTTCGAAGTGACTCAGAGGGAGGTTTTTTGCAACACCAGAGGCCAGGTACAAATGTGGCCAGACAGGGCCCACTACTGGAGGACGAGGAGGACGAGGATGAGGAGGAGGTGGAGGAGGATGAGGATGAAGCATGTTCACAGCGGGGTGGCACCCAAAGCAGCTCGGGCCCATCACTGGTGCGTGGCTGGGGGGAAACACAGGACGATGACGATACGCCTCCCACAGAGGACAGCTTGTCCTTACCTCTGGGCAGCCTGGCACACATGAGCGACTACATGCTGCAGTGCCTGCGCAACGACAGCAGAGTTGCCCACATTTTAACGTGTGCGGAATACTAGGTTGCCACCCTGCTGGATCCCCGGTACAAAGACAATGTGCCCACCTTACTTCCTACACTGGAGCGTGATAGGAAGATGCGCGAGTACAAGCGCACGTTGGTAGACGCGCTACTGAGAGCATTCCCAAATGTCACAGGGGAACCAGTGGAAGCCCAAGGCGAAGGCAGAGGAGGAGCAAGAGGTCGCCAACGCAGCTGTGTCACGGCCAGCTCCTCTGAGGGCAGGGTTAGCATGGCAGAGATGTGGAAAAGTTTTGTCACCACGCCACAGCTAACTGCACCACCACCTGATACGGAACGTGTTAGCAGGAGGCAACATTTCACTAACATGGTGGAACAGTACCTGTGCACACCCCTCCACGTACTGACTGATGGTTCGGCCCCATTCAACTTCTTGGTCTCCAAATTGTCCACGTGGCCAGAGCTAGCCTTTTATGCCTTGGAGGTGCTGGCCTGCCCGGCGGCCAGCGTTTTATCTGAACGTGTATTCAGCACGGCAGGGGGCGTCATTACAGACAAACGCAGCCGCCTGTCTACTGCCAATGTGGACAAGCTGACGTTCATAAAAATGAACCAGGCATAGATCCCACAGGACCTGTCCATCACTTGTGCAGATTAGATATTAACTACCTCCCCTTAACAATATATTATTCTACTCCAGGGCACTTCCTCATTCAATACTATTTTTAATTTCATTTTACCATTATATTGCGGGGCAACCCAAAGTTAAATGAACCTCTCCTTTGTCTGGGTGCCGGGGCCTAAATGTGTGACAGTGGCCTGTTCCAGTGGTGGGTGACGTGAAGCCTGATTCTCTGCTATGACATGAAGACAGATTCTGCGCTGACATAAGGTCAGATTCTCTGTTACGGGACCTCTCTCCTCTGCCTGGGTGCCTGGGCCTAAATGTGTGACAGTGGCCTGTTCCAGTGGTGGGTGACGTGAAGCCTGATTCTCTGCTATGACATGAAGACAGATTCTGCGCTGACATAAGGCCAGATTCTCTGTTACGGGACCGCTCTCCTTTGTCTGGGTGCCGGGGCCTAAATGTGTGACAGTGGCCTGTTCCAGTGGTGGGTGACGTGAAGCCTGATTCTCTGCTATGACATGAAGACAGATTCTGCGCTGACATAAGGCCAGATTCTCTGTTACGGGACCGCTCTCCTCTGTCTGGGTGCCGGGGCCTAAATGTGTTACAGTGGCCTGTTCCAGTGGTGGGTGACGTGAAGCCTGATTCTCTGCTATGACATGAAGACAGATTCTGCGCTGACATAAGGCCAGATTCTCTGTTACGGGACCTCTCTCCTCTGCCTGGGTGCCTGGGCCTAAATGTGTGACAGTGGCCTGTTCCAGTGGTGGGTGACGTGAAGCCTGATTCTCTGCTATGACATGAAGACAGATTCTGCGCTGACATAAGGCCAGATTCTCTGTTACGGGACCGCTCTCCTCTGTCTGGGTGCCGGGGCCTAAATGTGTGACAGTGGCCTGTTCCAGTGGTTGGTGACGTGAAGCCTGATTCTCTGCTATGACATGAAGACAGATTCTGCGCTGACATAAGGCCAGATTCTCTGTTACGGGACCTCTCTCCTCTGCCTGGGTGCCTGGGCCTAAATGTGTGACAGTGGCCTGTTCCAGTGGTGGGTGACGTGAAGCCTGATTCTCTGCTATGACATGAAGACAGAAATGTGTGACAGTGGCCTGTTCCAGTGGTGGGTGACGTGAAGCCTGATTCTCTGCTATGACATGAATACAGATTCTGCGCTGACATAAGGCCAGATTCTCTGTTACGGGACCTCTCTCCTCTGCCTGGGTGCCTGGGCCTAAATGTGTGACAGTGGCCTGTTCCAGTGGTGGGTGACGTGAAGCCTGATTCTCTGCTATGACATGAAGACAGATTCTGCGCTGACATAAGGCCAGATTCTCTGTTACGGGACCTCTCTCCTCTGTCTGGGTGCCGGGGCCTAAATGTGTGACAGTGGCCTGTTCCAGTGGTTGGTGACGTGAAGCCTGATTCTCTGCTATGACATGAAGACAGATTCTGCGCTGACATAAGGCCAGATTCTCTGTTACGGGACCTCTCTCCTCTGCCTGGGTGCCTGGGCCTAAATGTGTGACAGTGGCCTGTTCCAGTGGTGGGTGACGTGAAGCCTGATTCTCTGCTATGACATGAAGACAGAAATGTGTGACAGTGGCCTGTTCCAGTGGTGGGTGACGTGAAGCCTGATTCTCTGCTATGACATGAATACAGATTCTGCGCTGACATAAGGCCAGATTCTCTGTTACGGGACCTCTCTCCTCTGCCTGGGTGCCTGGGCCTAAATGTGTGACAGTGGCCTGTTCCAGTGGTGGGTGACGTGAAGCCTGATTCTCTGCTATGACATGAAGACAGATTCTGCGCTGACATAAGGCCAGATTCTCTGTTACGGGACCTCTCTCCTCTGTCTGGGTGCCGGGGCCTAAATGTGTGACAGTGGCCTGTTCCAGTGGTGGGTGACGTGAAGCCTGATTCTCTGCTATGACATGAAGACAGATTCTGCGCTGACATAAGGCCAGATTCTCTGTTACGGGACCGCTCTCCTCTGTCTGGGTGCCGGGGCCTAAATGTGTTACAGTGGCCTGTTCCAGTGGTGGGTGACGTGAAGCCTGATTCTCTGCTATGACATGAAGACAGATTCTGCGCTGACATAAGGCCAGATTCTCTGTTACGGGACCTCTCTCCTCTGCCTGGGTGCCTGGGCCTAAATGTGTGACAGTGGCCTGTTCCAGTGGTGGGTGACGTGAAGCCTGATTCTCTGCTATGACATGAAGACAGATTCTGCGCTGACATAAGGCCAGATTCTCTGTTACGGGACCGCTCTCCTCTGTCTGGGTGCCGGGGCCTAAATGTGTGACAGTGGCCTGTTCCAGTGGTTGGTGACGTGAAGCCTGATTCTCTGCTATGACATGAAGACAGATTCTGCGCTGACATAAGGCCAGATTCTCTGTTACGGGACCTCTCTCCTCTGCCTGGGTGCCTGGGCCTAAATGTGTGACAGTGGCCTGTTCCAGTGGTGGGTGACGTGAAGCCTGATTCTCTGCTATGACATGAAGACAGAAATGTGTGACAGTGGCCTGTTCCAGTGGTGGGTGACGTGAAGCCTGATTCTCTGCTATGACATGAATACAGATTCTGCGCTGACATAAGGCCAGATTCTCTGTTACGGGACCTCTCTCCTCTGCCTGGGTGCCTGGGCCTAAATGTGTGACAGTGGCCTGTTCCAGTGGTGGGTGACGTGAAGCCTGATTCTCTGCTATGACATGAAGACAGATTCTGCGCTGACATAAGGCCAGATTCTCTGTTACGGGACCGCTCTCCTCTGTCTGGGTGCCGGGGCCTAAATGTGTGACAGTGGCCTGTTCCAGTGGTGGGTGACGTGAAGCCTGATTCTCTGCTATGACATGAAGACTGATTCTGTGCTGACATGAAGCCAGATTCTCTGCTATGGCATGAAGAGACTGATTCTGTGCTGACATGAAGCCAGATTCTTTGCTATGGCATGAAGAGACTGATTCTCTGCTGACGTGAAGCCAGATTCTCTGCTATGGGACCTCTGTCCAATTGATATTGGTTCATTTTTTATTTTTTTATTTTTATTTTAATTCATTTCCCTATCCACATTTGTTTGCAGGGGATTTACCTACATGTTGCTGCCTTTTGCAGCCCTCTAGCTCTTTCCTGGGCTGTTTTACAGCCTTTTTAGTGCCCAAAAGTTCGGGTCCCCATTGACTTCAATGGGGTTCGGGTTCGGGACGAAGTTCGGTTCGGGTTTGGATCCCGAACCCGAACATTTACGGGAAGTTCGGCCGAACTTCTCGAACCCGAACATCCAGGTGTTCGCTCAACTCTATTGACTAGATAAATGGGCGAAAATGCCTTGTTGATGCTAGAGGTCAGAGGAGAATGGGCCGACTGATTCAAGCTGATAGAAGGGCAACGTTGACTGAAATAACCACTCGTTAAAACCGAGGTATGCAGCAAAGCATTTGTGAAGCCACAACACACACAACCTTGAGGCGGATGGGCTACAACAGCAGAAGACCCCACCGGGTACCACTCATCTCCACTACAAATAGGAAAAAGAGGCTACAATTTGCACGAGCTCACCAAAATTGGACTGTTGAAGACTGGAAAAATGTTGCCTGGTCTGATGAGTCTCGATTTCTGTTGAGACATTCAAATGGTAGAGTCCGAATTTGGCGTAAATAGAATGAGAACATGTATCCATCATGCCTTGTTACCACTGTGCAGGCTGGTGGTGGTAGTGTAATGGTGTGGGGGATGTTTTCTGGGCACACTTTAGGCCCCTTAGTGCCAATTGGGCATCGTTTAAATGCCACGGGCTACCTGAGCATTGTTTCTGACCATGTCCATCCCTTCATGACCACCATGTACCCATCCTCTGATGGCTAATTCCAGCAGGATAATGCACCATGTCACAAAGCTCAAATAATTTCAAATTGGTTTCTTGAACATGACAATGAGTTCACTGTACTAAAATGGCCCCCACAGTCACCAGATCTCAACCCAATAGAGCATCTTTGGGATGTGGTGGAACGGGAGCTTCGTGCCCTGGATGTGCATCCCTCAAATCTCCATCAACTGCAAGATGCTATCCTATCAATATGGGCCAACATTTCTAAAGAATGCTATCAGCACCTTGTTGAATCAATGCCACGTAGAATTAAGGCAGTTCTGAAGGTAAAAGGGGGTCCAACACCGTATTAGTATGGTGTTCCTAATAATTCTTTAGGTGAGTGTATATGTATGCCTCTATGTACAGTACAGACCAAAAGTTTGGACACACCTTCTCATTTAAAGAGTTTTCTTTATTTTCATGACTATGAAGGCATCAAAACTATGAATTAACACATGTGGAATTATATACATAACAAACAAGTGTGAAACAACTGAAAATATGTCATATTCTAGGTTCTTCAAAGTAGCCACCTTTTGCTTTGATTACTGCTTTGCACACTCTTGGCATTCTCTTGATGAGCTTCAAGAGGTAGTCCCCTGAAATGGTCTTCCAACAGTCTTGAAGGAATTCCCAGAGATGCTTAGCACTTGTTGGCCCTTTTGCCTTCACTCTGCGGTCCAGCTCACCCCAAACCATCTCGATTGGGTTCAGGTCCGGTGACTGTGGAGGCCAGGTCATCTGGCGCAGTACCCCATCACTCTCCTTCATGGTCAAATAGCCCTTACTTTCAAAGTTTTCCCAATTTTTCGGCTGACTGACTGACCTTCATTTCTTAAAGTAATGATGGCCACTCGTTTTTCTTTACTTAGAATTAGTATTATGGCAAGAAAAAAGCAGCTAACAGTCTATTCAGTAGGACCATCAGCTGTGTATCCACCTGACTTCTCCTCAACGCCACTGATGGTCCCAACCCCATTTATAAGGCAAGAAATCCCACTTATTAAACCTGACAGGGCACACCTCAGGGGACTACCTCTTGAAGCTCATCAAGAGAATGCCAAGAGTGTGCAAAGCAGTAATCAAAGCAAAAGGTGGCTACTTTGAAGAACCTAGAATATGACATATTTCAGTTGTTTCACACTTGTTTGTTATGTATATAATTCCACGTGTTAATTCATAGTTTTGATGCCTTCAGTGTGAATCTACAATTTTCATAGTCATGAAAATAAAGAAAACTCTTTGAATGAGAAGGTGTGTCCAAACTTTTGGTCTGTACTGTATATAATATATGGTATAGGTGGGCTTATTATAATATACAGTGGGATGCGAAAGTTTGGGCAACCTTGTTAATCGCCATGATTTTCCTGTATAAATCGTTGGTTGTTACGATAAAAAAAAGTCAGTTAAATATATCATATAGGAGACACACACAGTGATATTTGAGAAGTGAAATGAAGTTTATTGGATTTACAGAAAGTGTGCTATAATTGTTTAAACAAAATTAGGCCGGTGCATAAATTTGGGCACCACAAAAAAGAAATGAAATCAATATTTAGTAGATCCTCCTTTTGCAGAAATTACAGCCTCTAAACGCTTCCTGTAGGTTCCAATGAGAGTCTGGATTCTGGTTGAAGGTATTTTGGACCATTCCTCTTTACAAAACATCTTTAGTTCATTCAGGTTTGATGGCTTCCGAGCATGGACAGCTCTCTTTAAGTCACACCACAGATTTTCAATTATATTCAGGTCTGGGGACTGAGATGGCCATTCCAGAACGTTGTACTTGTTCCTCTGCATAAATGCCTCAGTGGATTTTGAGCAGTGTTTAGGGTCGTTGTCTTGTTGAAAGATCCAGCCCCGGCTCAGCTTCAGCTTTGTCACTGATTCCTGGACATTGGTCTCCAGAATCTGCTGATACTGAGTGGAATCCATGCGTGGAATCCATGCGTCTCTCAACTTTGACAAGATTCCCAGTCCCTGCACTAGCCACACAGCCCCACAGCATGATGGAACCACCACCATATTTTACTGTAGGTAGCAGGTGTTTTTCTTGGAATGCTGTGTTCTTTTTCCTCCATGCATAACGCCCCTTGTTATGGCCAAATAACTCAATTTTAGTTTCATCAGTCCACAGCATCTTATTCCAAAATGAAGCTGGCTTGTCCAAATGTGCTTTAGCCCACCTCAAGCGGCACTTTTTGTGCTGTGGGCAGAGAAAAGGCTCCCTCTGCATCACTCTCGCATACAGCATCTCCTTGTGTAAAGTGCTCCGAATGGTTGAACGATGCACAGTGACTCCATCTGCAGCAAGATGATGTTGTAGGTCTTTGGTGCTGGTCTGTGGGTTGACTCTGACTGTTCTCACCATTCGTCGCTTCTGTCTATCCGAGATTTTTCTTGGTCTGCCACTTCGAGCCTTAACTTGAACTGAGCCTGTGGTCTTCCATTTCCTCAATATGTTCCTAACTGTGGAAACAGACAGCTGAAATCTCTGAGATAGCTTTCCGTATCCTTCCCCTAAACCATGATGGTGAACAATCTTTGTCTTCAGGTCATTTGAGAGTTGTTTTGAGACCCCCATGTTGCTACTCTTCAGAGAAAATTAAAAGAGGAGGGAAACTTACAATTAAATACTCTTTCTCCTAATTGGATTCACCTGTGTATGTAGGTCAGGGGTCACTGAGCTTACCAAGCCAATTTGAGTTCCAATAATTAGTTCTAAAGGTTTTGGAATCAATAAAATGACAACAGTGCCCAAATTTATGCACCTGCCTAATTTTGTTTAAACAATTATAGCACACTTTCTGTAAATCCAATAAACTTCATTTCACTTCTCAAATATCACTGTGTGTGTCTCCTATATGATATATTTAACTGACATTTTTTATCGGAACAACCAACGATTTATACAGGAAATTCATGACGATTAACAAGGTTGCCCAAACTTTCGCATCCCACTGTATAACTGCCCCCTATATGTATATTAGGTCTGCTCATATATGTTTATAGTATCTATAAACATGTATGGGCAAAGGAATTATGGCTAGTCTCCCCTGCCTCCCCCCTCTGGAATGCGCCTGCTGGGGGGGTGGAAGTGCCGGAGATGGTGTGCCTAACAGGGACATGGGAACAAAGAGTTCCCATGTCCCTTTGTGTGGCTGACCTCCGGCGCTGTAATTACAACACCGGAGGTGTGCCTCCGCTCCACAGGCGGGAGGATCACCGCGCCATCCCACGTGTTCTTGCCGTTGGCGCGCATGCACGCCGCGGCACTGGTGGAGCGGGAGCGAGCGCCGCCAAGCTTAAATAGTCCGGCGGCGCTAAGCTCAAGAGGTCAGACTTACCACCATATGCAGAGAGGATCATCCCCTGGAGAAACGAGCACCACCTGGACAACGAGCATATCGGCTGAGTATTCTTAAACCTGTCCTATACCACCAACAATCCCCTGCATTCCCCTGCCCTATACCACCAACGATATCATTAAACCCTTTTTATTCCCCTGCCCTATACCACCAACGATCCCCTGCATTAACCCCCTGCCCTATATTATAACCCTCATTATACCCCTGCCCTATTCCACCAACGCATTAACCCTTATTATTATCCCCCTAATTCCCCTGCATTAAGTGTTAACCCTTTCCTGGATTATTCCCTGTTAACCCCTGTAATACCTCCCCTGGTATCCCCTGCTCAAACCATTATCTACCCCTGATCCCCTGGTACCCCTTGATACCCCTTCACGGCTGCCCTGCATACCCCAGCAGCAGCTGTGTGTGTATTAACCTCTCATTACTCCCTTAGGGACAGCTTAGAGCCAGGTTGGGTGGTCTGTTAACATGTATGTAAGTGTTAGGTATAGCTAGATTTTGGGGGTGAGTATTGAAAGTGAGATTGTGTCTAGTGTAGTTAGTACCGTATTAGTGTGTTGTTATAGTTGTTTACATATTATATTGTGGTGTGCTATAAATATATATACAGTCAGGTCCATAAATATTGGAACGTTGACACAATTCTAACATTTTTGGCTCTATACACTAGCACAATGGATTTGAAATGAAACGAACAAGATGTGCTTTAACTGCAGACTGTCAGCTTTAATTTGAGGGTATTTACATCCAAATCAGGTGAACGGTGTAGGAATTATAACAGTTTGCATATGTGCCTCCCACTTGTTAAGGAACCAAAAGTAATGGGACAGAATAATAATCTTAACTCAAACTTTCACTTTTTAATACTTGGTTGCAAATTCTTTGCAGTCAATTACAGCCTGAAGTCTGGAACACATAGACATCACCAGACGCTGGGTTTCATCCCTGGTGATGCTCTGCCAGGCCTCTACTGCAACTGTCTTCAGTTCCTGCTTGTTCTTGGGGCATTTTCCCTTCAGTTTTGTATTCAGCAAGTGAAATGCATGCTCAATCGGATTCAGGTCAGGTGATTGACTTGGCCATTGCATAACATTACACTTCTTTCCCTTAAAAAACTCTCTGGTTGCTTTTGCAGTATGCTTTGGGTCATTGTCCATCAGCACTGTGAAGCCCGTCCAATGAGTTCTGAAGCATTTGGCTGAATATGAGCAGATAATATTGCCTGAAACACTTCAGAATTCATCCTGCTGCTTTTGTCAGCAGTCACATCATCAATAAATATAAGAGAGCCAGCTCCATTGGCAGCCATTCATGCCCACGCCATGACACTACCACCACCATGTTTCACTGATGAGGTGGTATGCTTAGGATCATAAGCAGTTCCTTTCCTTCTCCATTCTCTTCCCATCACTCTGATACAAGTTGATCTTGGTATCATCTGTCCATAGGATGTTGTTCCAGAACTGTTTTTTACATGTCGTTTGGCAAACTCTAATCTGGCCTTCCTATTTTTGAGACTCACCAATGGTTTACATCTTGTGGTGAACCCTCTGTATTCACTCTGGTGAAGTCTTATCTTGATTGTTGGCTTCGACACACATACACCTACCTCCTGGAGAGTGTTTTTGATCTGGCCAACTGTTGTGAAGGGTGTTTTCTTCACCAGAGAAATAATTCTTCGGTCATCCACCACAGTTGTTTTTCGTGGTCTTCCAGGTCTTTTGGTGTTGCTAAGCTCACCGATGCGTTCTTTCTTTTTAAGAATGTTCCAAACAGTTGTTTTGGCCACGCCTAATGTTTTTGCTATCTCTCTGATGGGGTTTATTTTGTTTTTTTTCAGCCTAATGATGTCTTGCTTCACTGATAGTGACAGCTCTTTGGATCTCATCTTGAGAGTTGACAGCAACAGATTCCAAATGTAAATAGCACATTTGAAATGAAATCTGGACCTTTTATCTGCTCATTGTAATTGGGATAATGAGGGAATAACATACACTTGGCCATGGAACAGCTGATAAGCCAATTGTCCCATTACTTTTGGTTCCTTAATAAGTGGGAGGCACATATGCAAACTGTTGTAATTCCTACACCGTTCACCTGATTTGGATGTAAATACCCTCAAATTACAGCTGACAGTCTGCAGTTAAAGCACATCTTGTTTGTTTCATTTCAAATCCATTGTGGAGGTGTATAGAGCCAAAATTGTTACAATTGTGTCGCTGTCCCAATATTTATGGACCTGACTATCTATTCCATTGATATAGATATATATAATTATAAGCAAATATTAGACTATAACGTATAGTGTTATAATAAATACCTTTTATTTAATCACCGTGTGTAGTCTTTTATTGTAATAGGCGCCGCAGCAATAGACGTAGACAGTTCAGTATAGAACAAGGTATTCAGTATTGATTGTTTAATTGGTATAAATAGGCGGAGGCATCACTAGACGACTCATGCCTATTTATGAATACTAATTATTGAGATTTGCATAAATTTCAATCATTCATATCTCCTTTAACATTGGCAAGCCACGCCCACTGCGTAGATTTTGCATCCATATTTGGTCTGGAGGCTAAGGATCGCTTATACTGTGAATTATCAGGCAAGAGAGACGCGGTCAGCAGTTTCTGAACATCTAGGACCTGATAGTAAGGACAGGTAGCGCGATTCTTCCTTACAGAACCAAACGCAGATGAAAATCTCTAGCAGAGAATCTATAATCTGTCTGATTTTTGTGTATTAATATTTTCTGATTCCCTTACACGCCCACTGAAGACTGGAGAGTAGTCATCACCTACACCACTGAAGAGAGAACCATCATCATTGAAGCTGAACAGAAGTCATCTGGCTGGTCGGGAGAAGGCTTTCCGAATATTGAAGGACCTCCTCCACGCAGCAACACAGTACAACAAACAAAGGCACCAAAGAAGATGGCCTATCGTCAAAAAGTGAGTATGAACTTCTCCACACTGCAACAGCTCAGCAAACATAGCACATACAACCCCATCATCCCCACCACTTACAAATCCACTGAGCTGCTATGGTCCACTCTATTGGACCAGACATACGCTCGTGATAAAATCTGCATTAATAATAGTGTGTTCCAAAAAAAAAAACAACGGCTCCAAATGTTAACCAAATTGGTTTACACCTTTGAGGATATCATTTGGAAGCCAGAACATCTTGAAACACTTAACAGCACAACAAAGGCAGAGGAAGTTTCCAACACGGCAAACTTTCACTGCAATTGTTGTGTTGAGAACATCAAACAATTACACACATTACAAACACAATTACAAGAGAAGTCCCAGTGTACGGTCAAGAGAGGCAGGGAGATTTGCGTGTTAGAGTCTAGACTCTCAGACAAGGAGAGTTTCTACTCTGACATGGACAAGGAACTGCTCAGACTATACACTGAGATAAATCAGTTTAGGAACAATGCGGTATCTACGGATACCATGATTGTTCAACTTCGAGAGGACTTGGCTGCGAAAACGCAAACCATTGCGGATTTGCAGCAGGTCATTTTGAATCTGTCACGGCCTGGTGCTAACAGCATGTTGCCCACGAAACAGGTTTGTGTTTCGGGAACGGCACAGGGGGAGAAAGCGGCGACGGCGCCAAGGTCTCCCACGGATCAAACATCCGACGCGGTAGACACTAGGGGACAGGTGGAACGGACGCTGCATTTTACCCAAACACCCAGGGAGTACAGGTATAGCAACCGATTCCAGGAACAGGACAACAATTGGGGAGAGGAAAGTGGTTGGCCATTTACCACTTCCAATCCGCCAACGCGTCCGGAAAGACAGGAAGACTTTTATCCTAACCATTCCAGTATGGAAAGGATAAACTTCCTGTTACGGATTTGCAAGGAGATTCCAAAATACGATCCCAGTGTAGATCCGTTTACTTCATGTGATATCTTCGAGGGTCACTGTAACAAGTATTCAGTGGCTCCCGAATATCGCATGGAGTTATTCAAGTTATGGTTACCTACACACCTTAACCAAAGGTATGAGGTAACGGGGAGGACGCAACCCATGAATGGACAGTTTTATCATCCACCTCTGGAGTGACAGTGGCACCTGCCACCCCGCAAACAGGATCTGCCCCCTGGGTCACCAAGCATCTCCACAATGTCCCACGGAAGCTTTCAGCTCTCCATCTCCCAAACACTGGAGCGGAAGAGGAAATCCCCCCCTACCCACCCGCGATCCCTGGCCCTGAATGCCAGAATTTCAAAATTACTAGCATTTGAAATGCTGTCATTCCGTCTGGTGGAGACAGAGAGTTTTAAAAGTTTATGGCGGTGGCTGTCCCACAGTATGTCATGCCCAGCCGCCACTACTTTTCCAGGCAAGCCATCCCTTCCCTGCACAACCAAGTGGGGGACAAAATCAGGTGTGCACTGCGCAACGCCATCTGTGGCAAGGTCCACCTAACTACGGATATGTGGACCAGTAAGCATGGTCAGGGATGTTATATCTCCCTAACAGCACAAAGGGTAAATGCAGTGGGGGCTGGGCCTGAGGCGGATAGCAGTTTGCCACATGTCCTTCCACCACTGAGGATTGCAGGGCGCTTCAGTTTGCCTCCTGTTGCTTCCTCCTCCTACTCCTACTCCGCTTCCTCATCCTCTATCGGCTCCTCATCAGGTCAGTGTAATACCATCACCACCAACTTCAGCGCAGCCAGAGGTGAAGGACAGCAGGCAATTTTAAAACTTATCTGTTTGGGGGACAAACCCCACACCACGCAGAAGCTGTGGACGGGCCTTGAACAACAGACCGATGAGTGGTTGGTGCCAGTGAGCCTCAAGCCCGGCCTGGTGGTGTGCGATAATGGGCGAAATCTCGTAGCAGCTCAGCGACTAGACGGTTTGACTCACATCAATTTCCTGGCACATGTGCTGAATTTGGTGGCGCAGAGGTTCCTTAAAAATTACCCCGATATGTCAGAGCTGCTGCAGAAAGTGCGGGCCGTCTGTACGTGCTTTCGGCGTTTTCCCCCTGCTGCTGCTCGCCTGTCAGCGCTGCAGCATAACTTCGGCCTTCCCGCTCACCGCCTGGAACTCCACCTTGCACATGTTAGCCAGACTGTGCGAGCAGCAGCAGGCTATAGTGGAGTTTCAGCTGCAGCAAGCACGGGTGAGCCACTCTGCGGAACATCGCCACTTCACCACCACCAATGACTGGGCCTCCATGTGAGACCTGTGTTTCTTGTTGCGCTGTTTCTAGTACTCCACCAACATGGCCAGTGCCGATAACGCTGTTCTCAGCATTACAATCCCACTCCTATGCCTCCTTGAAAAAACGCTCCTGGCGATGATGGAAGAGGATGTGGCACAGGAGGAGGAGGAGGAGGAGGAGGAAGAGGGATTATTTTGTAGGGTTTCCGGCCAGTCATTCACAAGTGGCTCTGAGGGTGGGTTCCTGCACCCACAAACGCCAGGTACACAATTGTCCAGCCAGGGCACAATTCTGGAGGATGACGAGGTAGAGGATGGAGGAGGAACCATATTCACAGCAGGGTGGCACCCAGACCAGCTCATGGCCATCACTGGTGCGTGGCTGGGGAGATACAGAAGACACAGACGATACACCTCCCACAGAGGACAGCTTTTTGTTGCCTCTGGGCAGCCTGGCACACATGAGTGATTACATGCTGCAGTGTCTCCTTAACGACCACTGAGTTGCCCACATTCTAACTTGTGCTGAATACGGGGTGGCCACGCTGCTGGATCCCGGTTACAAGGACAACGTACTGTCCTTAATACCCTCACTGGAGCGTGATCATAAGATGCGTGAGTACTAGCGCACACTGGTAGACGCGCTGCTGGTGGCATTCCCACCTGACAGCGGGGGAACAGTGAAAGCACAAGGAGAAGGCAGAGGAAGAGGTTGCCAATGCAGCTTGGGCACCGCCAGCACCTCAGAAGGGTTAGCATGGCCGAAATGTGGAAAAGCTTTGTCAGCACGCCACAACAACCAGCACCACCAGTTGATATGGAACGTCTTAGCAGGACGCAGCATTTCACCAACATGGTGGAGCAGTATGTGTGCACACACCTACACGTACTGAATGACGGGACTGCCCCCTTCAACTTCTGGGTCTCCAAATTGGGCACATGGCCTGAGCTTGCCCTTTACGCCTTGGAGGTGCTGGCCTGCCCTGCAGCCAGTGTATTATCTGAACGTGTGTTTAGCACGGCAGGGGGCATCATCACAGACAAGCGCAGCAGCCTGTCCACAGCCATATGGAACGCCAGCTCATAAATCAGTTTTTTTTTTTATTTGTACGTATTTTATTTTATGTCATTTCACTACTTTGTCATTTACATTTTCGGGTGAAATTTACAAATTTTTGGGTGTATAGTACCACTGCTATACCTAGTAGACAGGTTAAACAAAAAAAAATTAATTGTCGGTTACATATTCTGGTGAAATTCACCAATTTTTGGGTGTGATGTACCACTACTATACCTAGTAGACCGAAAAAAAAAGTCAGTTACATTTTCCGGTGAAATTCACCATTTTTTGGGTGTGATGTACCACTGCTATACCTAGTAGACAGGTTAAAAAGAAAATTTCAGTTACATTTTCTGGTGAAATTCACCAATTTTTGGGTGTGATGTACCACTGCTATACCTAGTAGACAGGTTAAAAAAATATTGTCAGTTACATTTTCTGGTGAAATTCAATAATTTTTGGGTGTGATGTATCACTACTATACCTAGTAGACCGAAAAAAAAGTCAGTTACATTTTCTGGTGAAATTCAATAATTTTTGGGTGTGATGTACCACTGCTATACCGAGTAGACAGGTAAAAAAAAAAAAATTGGTCTGTTACATTTTTGCGTGATATTCACTAATTTATCGGTGTTATATACCCCTAGTCTACCTAGTTGACAGCTTAATAAATTTCACAAATTTTTCTGTTACATTCTTGGGTTGACATTATACAATTTTAGACGTGAATAAACCCCTGCTCTGCATAGGTGACGGAATAAAATTTTATAAATTCTTCAGTAATTAATGCGCGCCACATACTTTCATTCAATGCTTAAACTTTAAAAAGTTGTCAATCTTTTATGCTTTAATAATTTCTCCCATAATTCAACTCTATAATTTTAAATTTGAAAAAAAGAATCCTCCCTTGGATGTGGTCTCTCTTTCTAATGCTCCCTCTCCGGCGTGGAACCCTGATTCCCCGCCACCCGTGATTACCATGGTAGGCGCATAAAAGAACATCGAAAGTTGATAGAGCAGATATCAAATTGGATCGTGAACATCACAGGGACGTGCGACATGGTGGGGCAGTAAGTTGCACACGCATACACAAACTGACTGACAGGGGTCAGCCCCTGCAACTTCTGGGTCTCCAAATTGGGCACATGGCCTGAGCTTGCCCTTTACCCCTTGGAGGTGCAGGCCTGCCCTGCAGCCAGTGTATTCTCTGAACATGTGTTTAGCACGACTTCAGGGGGTGATCACAGGTTATATTTCCCAATGTTTTGGGGTGCACCCTAATTTAAAAAATAAAATTTAAAACCAAAAACCAGTGTAGGCTACCTCCTCCTCCACCGTCGTTTCCACCGCCTCCTCAACCACCTACTCCATATGGACCTCGTCCTCCTAGATCAAGATTATTATTATTATTTTTTTATTATTGTTTTAAGGATATACAGTACAGACCAAAAGTTTGGACACACCTTCTCATTCAAAGAGTTTTCTTTATTTTCATGACTATGAAAATTGTAGATTCACACTGAAGGCATCAAAACTATGGCATCCACACATGTGGAATTATATACATAACAAACAAGTGTGAAACAACTGAAAATATGTCATATTCTAGGTTCTTCAAAGTAGCCACCTTTCGCTTTGATTACTGCTTTGCACACTCTTGGCATTCTCTTGATGAGCTTCAAGAGGTAGTCCCCTGAAATGGTTTTCACTTCACAGGTGTGCCCTGTCAGGTTTAATAAGTGGGATTTCTTGCCTTATAAATGGGGTTGGGACCATCAGTTGCGTTGAGGAGAAGTCAGGTGGATACACAGCTGATAGTCCTACTGAATAGACTGTTAGAATTTGTATTATGGCAAGAAAAAAGCAGCTAAGTAAAGAAAAACGAGTGGCCATCATTACTTTAATAAATGAAGGTCAGTCAGTCAGCCGAAAAATTGGGAAAACGTTGAAAGTAAGGGCTATTTGACCATGAAGGAGAGTGATGGGGTGCTGCGCCAGATTACCTGGCCTCCACAGTCACCAGACCTGAACCCAATCGAGATGGTTTGGGGTGAGCTGGACCGCAGAGTGAAGGCAAAAGGGCCAACAAGTGCTAAGCATCTCTGGGAACTCCTTCAAGACTGTTGGAAGACCATTTCAGGGGACTACCTCTTGAAGCCCATCAAGAGAATGCCAAGAGTGTGCAAAGCAGTAATCAAAGCAGTAATGAAGAACCTAGAATATGACATATTTTCAGTTGTTTCACACTTGTTTGTTATGTATATAATTCCACATGTGTTAATTCATAGTTTTGATGCCTTCATAGTCATGAAAATAAAGAAAACTCTTTGAATGAGAAGGTGTGTCCAAACTTTTGGTCTGTACTGTACATTAATTATATAAAAGATACATTACATCCATTATGTAATCAGAACGACTGATCAGTGTAAAGACAATCATAGATCGAATATAGCAACACATTCGATTACAGAAGTGATAGCTTTTGATGATGGAGCCTAAGGTGAGGTTCATAATTAAAGTAAACCTGACATAGTGTAATATTTCAACACATAACAAAAGGGTACATAAGATAATAAGAGAACAAAATGGCATGATTAATGTGATGTAAACCATTTAGCCACAGATACAGCTTATTAAGATAAGTAAACCTTAAAGGATATGTTGGTGTGTAAGGGGCTGGGGGGGGGGGGGGGGTTCAGAAGAATCCTCTGTATTTTTTCCAAGGAGACCAAATAGCCAGAAACGAAAATCGAGAGTGGAGTTCTCAGTGGGAGAGTTCTTCTAGTCTGTAGATCTGGTCTACTTTTTGGGTCCATTTGGCTACATCTGGGACCTCTGTGGAAAGCCAGGAGGACGCTACCAGGATTCTGGCTGCAGCAAGCAGTATAAGAAATAATGATCTACACCATTTGTTTAGACCAGGGCTGGCCAACCTGCAGCTCTCCAGCTGTTGTAAAACTACAACTCCCACCATTCCCTGCTGTAGGTTGATAGCTGTAGGCAGACTGGGCATGCTGGGAGTTGTAGTTTTGCAACAGCTGGAGAGCCGCAGGTTGGCCAGCCCTGGTTTAAACCTTTGAGATCTAGGTTGAGGAGGGTTAGGTCTGGGGAACAGGAGAGAGTGGTTTGACAGATATGGTTGCATTTTTTTATTATGTTACACCACCAGTCATTAATGGTTTGACATTTCCACCAGATGAGCCTTTGGCGGTCTTGCATCTCCAATATAATTCAGAACTGCTTGGAAAGTATAGAGAGATTGATTCTGGTGTTTTGTACCATCTCATCCGAATTTTATAACCGTTCTCTTGAATTCGTATACATCTAGATATTTTGTGAGGGGTCGTAAAGACCGTCGAGATCTCTGTAGGAGACAAAGAACGGCCCAAGTCTTTCTCCCAGGTTCCAATTATTGCTGGTTTAATAAGAGATATGGGTGTTTTTAATCGGTTATATAGGGTTGAGATGACTCTTTGGGTGGGTTGTTTTGCACCAAGTGTTGTGTCAAACCAGGAAGACAGGGGTTGTAAGGGAGCTGTCTTAAGCAGAGATGTGACCTCAGAGTTGAGGAAATTTTGTATGAAGATAAGAACCATGGATTTCCCCAGGCCTTCAAAGAGGTTTGGCAGGGGTCTGACACAACCTTCTTTGTTCAGTAGTTCTGATATAGGTATAGTTGAGAGTCTAATTGGAAGAGGGCACATCTCTTTCAAGACCGTAGGGGCTAAGTCTATTATTTCCCTTAAGGTGAGGAGAGGTGAGGGAGTAGTTAATATTTTATTGTATGAGGAGAACCAGTCCCAGACTGATAAAGTGCTCCGCATCATGGGATTCAGAATTTGTTGAGGTAATGGGAGGGGTTTGCCTGATAGTAAGAGGGCTCGGGGAGAAGAAGGGAGGAAATTTTTTTTCCATGTGAACCCACGCTTTATGTGGGGGAGATCTAATCCAGTCCACTACTCTGGCTAGATGTATGGCTCTTATATACATTTCTGGATCAGGAAGACCAATTTCCCCCAGTCGTTTAGGCTTGGTGAGAGTGTCGAAGGAGACTCTAGGACGCCGTCCTTTCCAGATGAACTTGCGGATTGCTTTATTAAAATTAATAAAAAAGGATTTCGGTATTTTGATTGGGAGGGTTTGCATTATATAAGTCAATCTAGGTAAAACCAACGCGGAAACCATGTTTTTCCTGCCAAACCATGAGAGGTATGTGAGGTCCAATGAGTCCATCTGAGAGATCATAGAGTGTAGGAGTGGTAGGTAGTTGAGTTTGTATAAGTCTGCAGTGTTAGGGGAAAGTTTCACGCCAAGGTAAGTTAGCTGTTGTGTGGACCGATTAAATGGAGAGTGAGATTGGAGGGACTTAAGAGTTGACAGGGGGAAGTCTCTGTGGAGGAGTTGGGATTTAGCAGGATTGACTTTAAAATTAGATAGGGAGCCAAATAGTTCTAGTAGAGATAGGATGGCTGGGAGGGATTTTTTCGGGTTAGTTGTAAGGATCAAAAGGTCATCGGCAAAGGCTGCCAGTTTGATTTCTTGATCCCCAACACGAAGGCCCATAATATTTTTGTTGTTGTCTTAAGGCCTGCCGTAACGTTTCCATGACCAGTACAAAGATGAGGGGAAATAGGGGGCAGCCCTGTCTAGTGCCATTTTTAATGCGAAAGCCAGGGGATAGAATGCCATTTACTGACACAGATGCCGAAGAAGAGTGGTACATAGCCTTAACTGCGTTAGAGAATGGTTCCGAGATATATTAAACTTAGCAAGGGTAAGGTTAATATATGACCAGTCAATTCTGTCAAAAGCATTTTTGGCATCTGTGCCAAGCATGACTAGTGGGACCGCCTTATGGGATGAAAAGTATAAAGCATTCAGAATTTTCATTACATTGTCTTTCCTCTATCTCCCTTTTACAAATCCTACCTGGTCTGGGTGAACTAGAGAGGGGAGAAACCGTTGTAGCCTGTTAGCTAACATTTTGGCCAATAATTTAAGGTCGGTGTTTAGTAGAGAGATGGGATGGTAATTGGAGCAAAATGATGGGTCTTTGCCAGGTTTGGGGATGATTGTTATTGTGGCTCTAGTCATGTCAGCTGAAATAGGGGTGTTGAGGAGGGCTCTGTTGCATACTGGGAGAAATCGAGGTAGGAGGATGTCTGAAAAGGATCTGTAATAAGACAGAAGCAGGCCGTCTGGACCTGGACATTTCCCTGTTGGGGAAGATTTTAGCGCCTCCAGTAGGTCTGACAAGGTAAAAGGAGCAGCACGCAAGTCTTGTTGTGAGGGTAAGAGGGTTGGGAGATCCAATGATTTGAGGAAGGAGGATATATTGTGCTCTTTGTCATACCGAGGGTCTGGGAGGGGTGGAGAGTGGAGGTTGTAGAGGGATTCATAGTAGAGTTTGAATTGTTCTGCTATATCTTCAGTTCGAAACAGTGTGGAACCAGATCGGGCAGTAATGCTCTGCACATAGTTTGCAAGTTTTCTACGTTTGATTCTCTGCATTTGGTATTTTGTGGCTTTGTCTCCATGGGTGAAAATTTTTTGTTGATCCTAGAAAGGAGGGAGTTTAGCTTTTTTTTTCAGATTCTATTTTTAGATAGGAGCCTAGACTAATTAATTGGCCTCTTATATAGGCTTTATGTGCATCCCACAAAACATTAGGGGAGGTGGAGGGGGTTTGATTGATGGGGAAATATGCTTTCAGGAGAGATGTTATACGGTTTCTGTGTATATCATTATTCAGAATGGACTCATTGAACCTCAAGCAGGATTTCTTACCCAATCCCGAGAGATGGCGGAGGGTGCAGAAGATGGGTGAGTGGTCAGAGAGCGTCATAGCCCCTATTCGTGCTGAGGAACAGAGTTGTAGATGCTCCTTCGACATTAGTTTATAGTCAATTTTGCTGTAGGAATTGTTAGCTGAGGAAAAAACAGAGTAATCAATGACATTAGGATTCAAGCATCTCCAAATATCAACAAGCCCTAGGTTGAACAATCTAGCCAGAGTAGTGGGGATCGCCCTAGATGATAGGGCAGACTTTTTTGAGGAGGTATCAATCAGGGGATTAAGGGCTAGATTTCAATCTCCTGCCAAGATAAGGATGCCCTCCCTATGAATCTCCACTAAGGAGAGGAGTGCAGCAATCCATCGAGGTTGGTCATCATTGTAGCATAGGCGTTAACAAAAGTATAGAGCATCTGGCCTATTTGGCCTTTCAGGATAATGTAACGACCCTCTGGGTTCTGAATGTGATTTAAGTATGTGAAGGGGATACCTCTGCAAAAACCAATGCTGACTCCCCTAGAGGCTGCACCACAGTGGTACAATGTCGGGAATTTAGAAAAGGAAAGGTTAGGGTAGTTGTAGTGGGTTTCTTGAAGGAATACTACTGAACATTTTTCCTTTCATAGAAGGGAGAATATTTGGCAACGTTTAGAGGGAGACCTCAGACCCTTTACATTATAGGATACTACAGTATATTCAAGTCTGACATGACTTGTCTACGTAAAGGCAGAAGACAAAGCTGAGAGTAGGTATTGTGGCAATTATGGGGAGCCCAACGTTATAACTAAGAAAACTAAAAACTAAAACAGATAACCTTATTGGAGAGGTTAATACAATAATGAATCATTGTACGGTTATTAACAAGAGACTATTAGGGGGAAAGTGAATAATAATTCACATGTAACCTGCAGCAAGGTGGGGAGTTGAAAAGATAAAAAATAACAGATCACAAAGTGGGGATTGGAGAGGAAGGCAATGGGGAAATTAAGATGGTAGTAAGTGGACGTAGGTAGGAAGGAACATATAGGAAGGAAATAAATGCAAATGGAAGTGGAGAGAGGTAGGAAGGATATGGAAGAATAGCCCATTATATACCCAGTAGTGGTATATAGAGGAGGTGGACAGAGGTAGAATCAAGACAGATTAGAGAGTCCTGATGAGGATGAATACTAATTCAGATGAGGGTAACTCAGGGACCGTCATGAGAGGTATGTGGTTTCTTAGGAGTTGCTGAGTCCTTGTTCTTCTTGGACCTTTGCTTTTTTGGAGTCGTAGAAAGTTCCCAAGGTTGAAGGACTGGAAGAGGAGGCAAGAAAGAGATATCTTGAACTTTATCCCAATCTGAAATATTTAACAGAGAAGTGTCCAGCGCGTTGTAGGCCTCTGGGAGATCCGAAAAGGAGGAGATGGTAATCCTTTTTCCGGAGACAATAAATAAAAGTCCAAATGGGAATGACCATCTGTAGGGAATCTGTTTCTCTTTAAGGAGAGATGTGAGAGGCCTTAAGAATCTGCGCTTTTGTAAGGTGGATGGAGATAGGTCCTGGTATATCTGGATAGGGACCTCGTCCAGGAGGATGGATGGTGCAGCTCTGGCCGCTTTTAGAATCGCTTCTGTATCCTGAAAATTCAGGAAATGGCTGATAATGTCCCTTGCAGGATCGTTTTCTTTAGGACGTGGGCGTAGTGCTCGGTGTGCCCCTTCAATTATTAGCATGGAAGGATCAAAGTCCCCTAATAGGGAAGCGACTATCTTCATGATAGCGGCTGGGATGTCAGTGGCTGTGACCGATTCAGGGATCCCCCTGAAACGGAGGTTGTTTCGCCTGCCACGATTCTCCTGGTCTTCCAGGGATGCATAGAGCTGGTTTATATGTGTTTGACATATTGAAAGGTATTGCGTGACCGCAGCGCTGTGGTCTAGGGTCGCAACTTGCGTGGTTTCTAACGAGTCCACCCTGTGGCCTATCTGTTGGACTTCATGGGCCACCTCCTGTAACTTGGAGTATATGGGGTGTAAAGCCTCTTCCAGGGCTTGTTTAATGAAGCGATGGAAGATCGGGAGGTTTTGTGACTCACCGGCTTCTCCTGAATCATCTTCACAGTCGGCTGCAGCCATTCAGCACAGGCGCTAGCTCCGCCACCCCCCTCCCCCCAAGATTATTATTTTAAATTTTTACGTATTTTATGTTATTTAAAGTCATTTCCCTATCCACATTTGTTTGGGTCCCCATTGACTTCAATAGGGTTCGGGGTCAAGTTCGGGTCAAGTTTGGGTCCCGAACTCAAACTTTTTTCCAAAGTTAGGCCGAACCCGTCGAACCCAAACATCCAGGTGCCCGCTCAACTCTACCCTTTACGCCTTGGAGGTGCTGGCCTGCCCGACAGCCAGTGTATTGTCTGAACGTTTGTTTAGCACGGCTGGGGGGTGGTTATAACAGGTTATATTTCCCAATGTTTTGGGGTGTACCCAAATAAAAAAAAAAAAATTTTTTAATTAAAAATAAAACCAAAAAGTAGTGTAGGCTGCCTCCTCATCCTCCACCGCCGCTTCCACCTACAACGCTACTTCCACCGCCTCCTCAACCTCCTACTCCATAATTATATATTTTTTTTTACATATTTTGTTATTTTGTCATTTCCCTATACACATTTGCTTGCAGTGCACTTGCCATGCTGTGAACTACATTTTGCTGCCTTTTGCAGCCCTCTAGCCCTTTCCATGACTTTTTTACAGCCATTTTAGTGCTCAAAAGTTCGGGTCCCCATGGACTTCAATGGGGTTTGGGTTCGGGTCAAGTTCTGGTCCCGAACTCAAACTTTTTTGTGAAGTTAGGCCGAACCCGTCAAACCCGAACATCCAGGTGTCCGCTCAACTCTACTCATGACATATTTTTCCCTTTTTTTTCCCTATTAATACACCCCCCCAAAAAAAGTAAAACAATGTAAAATCAATGCAGGACGGCTAATAGGCCGTATGTATCTATCCTATTAATACACACCATAAATGGCTGTAGTACAATGTAACTTCACCGCTGAATGGCAATTATCACATATATTTTTCCCTTTTTTTTCCCTACTAATAAACCCCCCCAAAATGTAAAATCAACGCAGAACGGCTAATAGGATGTACGTATCTTTCCTATTAATATACCCCGTAAATGGCTTTATTACACAGAACTTGCACCCCAATCACAAGCAAGGGTTGCTGGAATTAGTGATGTATCATATAGTGCAAACAACCTAAAAGCAACAGTATAAAACAAATTTGGATCTCCAATTAGTGCAGCAAGGTGTAATAGAATTGCTCCTATTACCCAGGCTGTACACTCTCCTATTGCACCCTGTGCATCACAGGGGCTGGCTGGCTGCTTTTTGGCTGCATGCATGGCATTGTGGGTGATCCTGTCTTCCCAGAGTTATTTGCTCCATGTCCTAACACGTGCAGCAGCCATTTTAGGAAAATGTGATTTGTTTCCACAAAGCGTGAATAAATTCGGATTCGATGCAAATCAAATTTTTCCTGAAATTCGGATCGAATTCTACTTCGATGCACTCATCTCTACTCTTCACTAACTGCAGCCCCTCTAACTTTTAGCAGCAGTTGAGTGTAAGTACAACTGCTCATCCAATTCAATCAGCTGATCAGTAGGAGTGAACCCAGTTGATCTGATATTGATGACCTATCCTGAGAATAGGTCATTCAATAATACACTAGCACTGCACAAGCCTTTTAAATATTGATAACAATGACATCCTCTAAAGCAGGCATCCTCAAACTGTGGCCCTCCAGCTGTTGCAAAACTACAACTCCCAGCATGCCCGAACAGCCTACAGGTATCAGCCTACAGCAGGGCACTGTGGGAGTTGTAGTTGTACAACAGCTAGAGGGCCGCAGTTTGAGGATGCCTGCATTAAAGCATGAGAACTGAGGATAGGTTATCATTATCTGAATGGTGGGGGTCCGACTCCTGGGACCTCCGCCAATCAGCTGTTCGATAAGGCACTGGCGATCCTGTGAGCGCTGCTGCCTTTTGTGTGCTAACCAAGCACAGTGCCATACATTGTATAGCGGCTGTGCTTGGTATCGCTCTCAGCCCCATTAATTTCTATGGTGTACAGTCACTATACAATTTACAGCGCTGTTCTTGGTAAACACATAGAAGGGTGTATCGCTCACAGGAGCACCGGTACCTACTCAAACAGCTGATCAGTGGGGATCCCGGTTGTCGGACCCCCACCGATCAGATTCTGATGACCTACACTGAGGATAGGTCATCAGTAGTAAAATCACGGAAAACCCCTTGGCTTATTGTAGTGCATATTATCCATAATGGGTGGTACACATTCCTCACCAATATTATTGCCTAAAAATACCTTAAAGGTTGGTTTCACACAAAGCAAATTTATAGAAAAATGCTGCAGATTTTGTTGCAGTTTTTCGTGCAGTCTTTTGCAAAGCCAAAGGTGGATTCTAACGGAATGGAACATGTAAACAGATCTTCTTGCTAGTCCCACTTCTGGCCTTATGTCAGTAGACTGCATCCAAAACTGCCTTCTTATTCAGCTGCTTTTATATAAGGGATGTACAGTATGGGGATGAACGGCTGTTACTACGATCATTTTTCCCATAGAATTTCACTGTTTATCAGAAACCCTTGGAAATATTGGGAATGATCACTCATATGTCTGATTATGGTAAAAGCAATAAAGAGGTAGAAAATTGTCCCTTTTGTACTAGGTAGCATTCTAATTATTGCCAATTCTGATCTTTGCTTCTATGCATACTAATGTCTACATGATAAAATGGCATAAATGGGATTCACTAAGCAGAAATTCCAACAGCAAATTTATCATATTTATGGTTATATTTCTTGATAGCAGAACATGATGCTTGGTAACCCCACAATCAGTTTCAAGATCAGCAGCATGGTCTGAAGCGTAAGAAATACATGTAATTATTACAGCCCCTGCTTTACTTGTTTGCACAACATTTAAAACTTATCTATGTCTAATTTTCTGCAACAGCTTTGCAAGGCTTCTGTATCTCATGAAAATGTTAGCAAAATGCATCCAGTGGAAGGAAATCCATTAAAACTTTCAACTCCACTTCCTACTTGTTCACAGACAACACAGAAACAGCACATAAATTCAGATTGCATCCAGAAACCAATTCCACGCATTCTGCACAATCTTACAACTCCAGAAATCTGTCAATAAACAGAGCGTTTTAAATAGTCTTCTCTGACTATTTTTCTCATAAAGACAGTGTCCCAGCAATTGGTGCCAGCAAGAAAACTGAATAATGCCACAGTAATTTGTTCTACTCAATAAACGGGAAGCTTTAGAGGAAAAATAAGTGACTTCCTGAGGATTTATTTTCTTATTGGTACCATGGTTGGAGAAAGTCATGCTAGGTTTAAAGTCATGGCTTAAAGGGAATGTGTCATCAGAAAATGACCTAATAAAAATAATGCTTTTATGCTAAAGATATTTTTAAAATAATTTGGTAGTATTTTTCATGTCAATATATTTAAACAAAAAACATAAAACCCTGCAGTCTTCCCACTGGCCACTAAGCCTAATTATAGGCACAACTTCTTGGTCTGTATGTACAGATAACGCACAGGATCTGCCATTCACAATAGGTGATTGTCAAAGCTTCTGGTCTCTGCATAGGTCACAGTAGAAAACTCTCCCATAGTAGTCAATGGGATCCCATCCTGTCCTTTCTAACTCTGGCCCATGTGCCATATTGTATTTACTAGTTTTGAGCGAATAGAAGTTGACAAAGTTGAATTTGATACGAATTTCAGGACAAATTGGATTTTTCCCTGTTCTGGCCAGCAGGGTTAGAAAATGATTCTAGTTCATTCTGCCAGGGTCATGGTAATTCTGAAGTGTTTAGTGTAGTTATAGCACCATCTAGTGATGTTAAGTTGTATTCCACTTTGTTTTTCCTGTTACAATATTACTGCATTGTTGGTGGTGCACTGCATTGTGGGAGTGAAAAGCATCCTGGGAAAAATAAGTCTCCAGTCTCCAGGACACATCGGCAGATCTGTCCTTTTGCATTTCTTTCTCAAACTCCACCATCCTTGTAAAAGCATATCTGGTTAGAGATCTACCTTTGTTTCAGGGATATTGTGTTTTGCAGAGCTGTTGAGCTAGTTGTAATTGTTACTCATGGAGTTGTTATTACTGTTAGCTAGTGATGCAATCTTATGTACAAGCAGCCATTTTACCATGTGCTTCAGTGTTAATTTAATGTTATAGTACATGCCACGCTATGCTTAATACTTATACATGTTATCTGTATTCTTGTAGTTTTTACCAAACAATTCTGTTTTATCAATCGTTCGTATATAATCAATCAATCGCATATGTACGACCCGTTGACCAATAAGCAAGTTAAACTACAAAGAACAGTCCTCTTATTAGGAAGACAGGAATGGTTTATGCTGAATTTCAGACTGCACACTGTGTGAACGTGTAAGAAGACAGAACAGTAAAACAGATGCTAGTAACCAGTGATAGTGGATCTGACTATACGGAGCCACTGTCACACACACGCGGTCCTGTGTACAAGAATGCAGTGGCTGCCATACAATCACAAGAAGTGAGAGTGCAGCCTGTTTCTACATAGACTGAGTCTGCAAAGAGACATTAATCAGCCAGCAAACAGGCACACAATGTCCACTAGCCGTACATCATCATTCAGGACAAGGTCACGAGAAAGCTGCTCTAGCAAGTCCTCAATAAAAGAAATGCTCTCACTGTTCTCGCCCGTGCAGAAGCTGAGGCAGCAAAGTAAGGTCTTCCTTTGCCGCACAAGAGATGCAACTAAAGCTAAGGAAAGCAGATCAAGAAACAGAGAGGGCATGCCTGCAAGTGTCAATGTAAAATGAGAGAGTAGGCTTGTGTCACTGGAAGAAGCGAGAGCACGCCTACAAGAGTCACTGGAAGAAGAGAGAGTATGCCGCCAAGCATCAATGGAAAAGGTGAGAGTACACCTGCAAGCATCACTGGAAAAACTTGCCACAGAGAAAGAACCGGCAGCCATAGTAGCCAAAGCAGAGTTCCTAGAATCCTTGGAGTTCCCCGAATGCTAGAAACAGCCAAGTACTTGAGCCAGACCTAGATAAACAAGATCCAACACAGCGCGTCTTAGAATACGTCCATCAGCATCCCAAGACAGATAACGACTACGATCCAGTATATCAGCCAGCTGATACAGAGTGCCAAAGATCCTACCTTGAACCGTAGTACCTCGATCAGGACAGTATGTGACAAAGCGATGCTGACCACAACTACCGCCCTACAGAACGAAAGCTACAACCTTTGCTTCGACTTAAAGGGACAACCTTCATGTCAGAACGGTATTATACAGACTTCCCTAAACCAGAAACCCCTAAAAGGTATGGTGATACACAACACATGCAGCATAACAACAGCACACCGGGTAGTATTGGCGCTAACCAGGCTGCCATAGACTTCGCTAAGTTCTTTGCTAAACGGGAGCTGGTTACCAAAGGACTTAAAAAGTTCACCGATCGCCCCGAGAACTACAGGGCATGGCAAGCCTCCTTCCAGAACGTCATAAGGGACTTAGATCTTTCCTGAAGTGAGGAGTTAGATCTCTTGGCAAAGGGTCTGTTGTCTGCTGAACATGCCAAAAGAATCAGAGACATTAACATAAACTATCTGGTCAAAGGCCTAAAGATGGTGTGGGAAAGACTTGATGAGTGTTATTAGTCAATAGAAGCTATAGCAAATGCTTTATTTAAGAGAATTGATCATTTTCCCAGAATAGTGGTTAGGGGAAACCAGAAGCTCAGGGAACTCAGTGACTTGTTGATAGAGGTACAGGTTGCTCAGGCAGAAGGAGATCTGCCGGGGCTAGCATTCCTGGACACCGCCAGAGCGGTCGATCCAATTGTCCAAAAATTCCCTTATAATCTACAGGAGAAGTGGATCACGCATGGTTCCCATTATAAACAGGTTCATAATGTACCATCCCCCCTCCCATTTGTTACTCAACAGGCGAGGATTAAAAATTATCCCAGTTTTGACTTTACATTGTCATGTCCCACTACCCCTGGTGTCAAACCTCATAAAACACCAGTGGCAGTGCACAAAACTAACATTGCCTCCACAGGTTCGCCTTACAGGCCGTTTAAGTCTTCTCAAGAAGAGAACATACCCAAAGATCTTAGCAAACAATGCCCCTTGCACAAGAAACCACATCCTCTACTAAAATGCAGAGTCTTCAGGAAGAAGTCTTTAGAGGACCACAAAGAATTCCTCAAAGAAAACAACATCTGCTTCAGATGCTGCACTACAACATCGCACTTCGCCAGGAACTGTAAGGTTAGTGTGACATGCACAGAATGCGGTAGCACAGAACACAACATGGATGTACACCCTGGACCACCCTCTCGGGTATCATCCCAAGCAGAGCAGCATGACGGAAAGCAAATGGGCATCAACATAGACACCCAAGTAGTCACTTCTCAGTGTACAGAGCTCTGTAAAGGACTCGCAGGAGGGAAGTCCTGCTCAAAAATTTGCCTTGTCAGCGTTTATCCGGTCGGCCACCGAGATAAGGCGATCAAGGTATATGCAATCTTAGATGATCAAAGCAACAGGTTTTTAGTAAGCAAGAGCGGAACCGAATTTAACCTGAACTGCCCCAAACCCCATTGAAGTCAATGGGGACCTGAACTTTGGTGCACTAAAATGGCTGTAAAATAGTCAAACTAAGGGCTAGAGGGCTGCAAAAGGAAGCAAAATGGGGGTAAGAGCAGGACAGTTGCCCAGCACACAAATTCAGATATGGAAATGACTTAAAGGGCTTCTGTCACCCCACTAAACAGTTTTTTTTGGTTACTTATAATCCCTATACTGCGATTTATGCATACATAATGTAATTAATCATTTTGGTTCAGCAGATTCTGTTAAAAATGTACTTTTAAAATATGCAAATTACCTTGCTACCAGCAAGTAGGGCGGCTACTTGCTGGTAGCAGCCGCATCCTCCTATCCTAAAGACGCCCCCTCCGCATGTTGATTGACAGGGCCAACGGACGGGATCTTTCTCTGCTGGCCCTATTTGCATTCAAATTCTGGCACCTGCGCCGTACCTGTCTTCAGTTGGCGCAGGCGCACTGAGAGGCGGACGCTCCTTCGGCCGCTCCATCCTCAATGCGGCACATTGAGGACGTCACATCTACACCCGGCGCAGGCGCATTGAGGAAGGAGCGGCCGAGCGAGCGTCCTCCTCTCAGTGCGCCTGCACCGACTGAAAACAGGTACGACGCAGGCGCCAGATTTTGAATGCAAATAGGGCCAGCAGAGAGAGATCCCGTCCGCTGGCCCTGTCAATCAACATGTGGAGGGGGCGTCATTATGATAGGAGGATGTGGCTGCTACCAGCAAGTAGCCGCCCTACTTGCTGGTAGCAAGGTAATTTGCATATTTTAAAAGTACGTTTTTAACTGAATCTGCTGAACCAAAATGATTAATTACAGTATGTATGCATAAGTCGCAGTATAGGGATTGTAAGTAACCAAAAAAAAACAAAAAACTGTTTAGTGGGGTGATAGAAGCCCTTTAAAATAACATAGAATATAAAAAAAAAATTATAATAATAATCTTGAACTAGGAGGTGAAGGTCAAAGTGGAGTAGGAGGTTGAGGAGGCGGTAGACGTGGTGGTGTAGGTGGACGCAGCGGTGGAGGAAGAGGAGATAGCCAAGACAGTTTTTTTTTTTTTTTTTTTACTTTATTTATTTATTTATTTTTATAAATTTGGGAAGGCCCCAAAACATTGGGAAATGGAAAAGAGAACACAAAGAGAAATTGTGCAGGAGTATAACAATGGCTTGGTGCGGCCGGTATACTTGTCTATTCAGCACAAGCTACGGACAAGTCCTGTGGGATCCATGCCTGGTTCATTTTAATAAACATTATCTTGTCCATGTTGGCTGTAGACAGACGGCTGTGCTTGTCTAGGATCACCCCCCCCTGCCATGCTAAACACATGTTTGGACAACATACTGGCCGCAGGGCAGGCCAGCACCTTCAAGCCGTAAAGGGCAAGCTAAGGCCATGTACCTAATTTGGAGACCCAGAAGTTGAATGGGGAAGACCCATTAGTCAGTATGTGTAGGCGTGTGCACATTTCGGCCATGCTAATCATCCCTTCTGAGGTTCTGGCAGTGCCCCAGCTGCTTTGGCGACTTCTTCCTCCTCCTCTACCTTTTCCTTGTGCTTCCACAAAGTCCCTGCTGTCAGGTGGGAATGCCATCAGCAGCGCATCTACAGGCGTGCAATTGTACTTTGTGCATTTTTCGATCACGCTTCAGTGACGGATCTAAGGACAGGGTGGCCACCCAGCAATCCGCACTGGTTAGAATGTAGGCAAATCGGCGGTCATTGCGCAGGCACTGCAGCATGTAGTCACTCAGGTGTGCCAGGCTGCCCAGAAGCAACAAAAAGCTGTCCTCTGTGGGAGGTGTATTGTCTGTGTCCTCTGTATCCCCCCAGCCACACTCCAGTGATGCCCATGAACTGCTTTGGGTGCCACCCTGCTGTGAACACGGTTTCTTCTCCTCATCATCCTCCTCATCCTCCAGAACTGTGTCCTGGCTGGACAGTTGTGTACCTGGCCTCTGTTGGTGCAGGAACCCACCCTCTGAGCCACTTGTGAATGACAGGCCTGATAACATTATCTTGTCCATGTTGGCTGTAGACAGACGGCTGTGCTTGTCTAGGATCACCCCCCCCTGCCATGCTAAACACATGTTTGGACAACATGTTTGTAACAGGGTTGATGTTCCTGGAGGGAAACGCCAAATGGAAAAGGATTTAGGAAAACTAGAAGAATGGTCAGAACTCTGGAAACTGAAATTTAATGTGGATAAGTGCAAGATAATGCACCTGGGGCGTAAAAACTCAAGGGCAGAATATAGAATATTTGACACAGTCCTGACCTCAGTATCTGAGGAAAGGGATTTAGGAGTAATTATTTCAGAAGACTTAAAGGTGGGAAGACAATGTAATAGAGCAGCACGAAATGCCAGCAGAATGCTTGGATGTATAGGGAGAGGTATAAGCAGTAGAAAGAGTGAAGTGCTTATGCCGCTGTACAGAACACTGGTGAGACCTCACTTGGAGTATTGTGCGCAGTACTGGAGGCCATATCTCCAGAAGGATATAGATACTCTAGAGAGAGTTCAGAGAAGAGCTACTAAACTAGTACATGGATTGCAGGATAAAACTTACCAGGAAAGGTTAAAGGACCTTAATATGTATAGCTTGGAAGAAAGAAGAGACAGAGGGGATATGATAGAAACTTTTAAATACATAAAGGGAATCAACTCGGTAAAGGAAGAGAGCATATTTAAAAGAAGAAAAACTACCACAAGAGGACACAGTTTTAAATTAGAGGGGCAAAGGTTTAAAAGTAATATAAGGAAGTATTACTTTACTGAGAGAGTAGTGGATGCATGGAATAGCCTTCCTGCAGAAGTGGTAGCTGCAAATACAGTGAAGGGGTTTAAGCATGCATGGGATAGGCATAAGGCCATCCTTCATATAAGATATGGCCGGGGGCTATCCATAGTATTCAGTATATTGGGCAGACTAGATGGGCCAAATGGTTCTTATCTGCCGACACATTCTATGTTTCTATGTTTCTATGTTTCTATAACCGTGGAAATGATCCCTCTTCCTCCTCCTGTGCCACATCCTCTTCCATCATCGCCCAAAGAGGTTTTTTATAGAGACATAGAAGTGGGCTAGTAAGTCTGAGGACGGCGTCATCGGCACTGGCCATGTTGGTGGAATACTCGAAACAGCACAACGCGGCACACACATACCGCATGGAGGCCCACTCGGTGGTGAAGTGGTGCTGTTCCGCAGAGCGACTCACCCGTGCATGCTGCAGTTGAAACTCCACTATCGGCTTCTCGCACAGTCTCTCCATCATGTGCAAGGTGGAGTTCAACCTTGTGGGTACGTCGCCTATGAGGTGGTGAGCTGGAAGGCCGGAGTTACGCTGCAGCGCAGACAGTCGAGCAGCAGCAGGGTGAGAATGCCGAAAGTGTGCACAGACGGCCGACACTTTCTGCAGCAGCTCTGACATATCGGGTAATTTTTCAGGAACCTCTGCACCACCAAATTCAGCACTTGTGCTAGGCAAGTGATGTTCGTCAAACTGGCTAGGCCCAGAGCTTCTACGAGATTTTGCCGGTTATCGCACACCACCAGGCCGTGCTTGAGGCTCAGTGGCACGAACCACTCATCGGTCTGTTTTTCCATGGTTTGTCCTGCGTGGTGTGGGTTTTTTCCACCAAACAGATGAGTTTCTAACCAGCCTGCTGTCATTTCCCCTGGCTGTGCTGAAGTTGCTGGTGTCGGTGTTACGCTGACCGGATGAGGAGGTGGTAGAGGAGGAATTGGAGTAGGAGGAGGAGGCAACAGGATGCAACAAGAAACGTACTGCAATCCTTGGTGGCGGAAGGACATGCGCCAAACTGTTATCAGCCTCAGGCCCAGCCGCCACTGCATTTACCCAGTGTGCAGTATGAGAGATATAACGTCCTTGCCCATGCTTACTGGTCCACGTATCGATGGTTATGCGGACCTTACCACAGATGGCGTTGCGCAGTGCACACCTTATTTTGTCTGCCACTTGGTTGTGCAGGGCAGGGATGGCTCACCTGGAAAGTAGTGGCGGACGGGAACCAAGTACTGTGGGACAGCCACCGCCATAAGGTTTTTAAAAGTCTCCGTCTCCACCAGAAAGAATGACAGCATTTCAAAGGCCAGGAATTTTTAAAGGCTGGCATTCAGGGCCAGGGATCGAGAGTGGGTAAGGGGGATATTTCCTCTTTCTCTCCAGTGTTTGGGGGATGGACATCTGAACGCTTCCATGGGACAGTGTAGAGATGCTTGATGACAGCGATGGAGGTGGTGGGGTTGCTGCCACATCCTCTGTTTGTGGGAGGCAGGGGCTACTGTCACTCCAGAGGGGGAGGAAGAGGCCGAGACTGCAGCAGAAGAGGGTGCAAAAGAAGCCTGAGATCTTTCGTAGTTTTTGAGGTGTGTACTCCACTGCAGCTCGTGCTTTGCATTTAGATGTCTGGTCATGCAGGTTGTGCTCAGGTTTAGAACATTTATGCCTCGCTTCAGGCTCCAATTGCACAGCGTGCAAACCACTCGCGTCTTGTCGTCAGCACATTATCTGAAGAACTGCCACACCAGGGAACTCCTTGGAGCTGGCTTTGGTGTACTCATTCCCTGGGTGCAGTGGGCAGTAGCACGCATACTGGCTAGCGGACGGCAGCTCTGTTTTTACATCCTGCTCCCTCTTTTGCTGTGCAGCTGGCGCTGTGTGACCACCACCTCTTCCTCCGAACTGCACACATCACTCATGTTAAAGATGCCCTTAATCAGGGCTGATCACATTTGCTCTACTGCTCCAAATTAATAGTAACCCAAGGCTTTTACGTGCACGGAAGAAAATTACTGTGACAAACACACTGGGATCAAAGCAAAAGGGGACCAACAGAACAAAGTGGACCTTGTCTCCCATCCTCACGGAGGTCTCCCATGAGCATCTCCGGGGTAGCCTCAGCTATGACTTTGAACAAAAACCTCCTAATGCAGGGGATGACACAACAAACAATTAACGCAAATAGCAGAATTTAAAGATAAAATTCAGGAATAGGAAGTAAGTAGGGTTGAGCGAACCCGAACTGTAAAGTTCGGGTTCGTACCGAACTTTAGGATTTTTGGACCGCGGACCCGAACATTTCAGAAAAAGTTCGGGTTCGGGTTCGGTGATCAGCGCCATCTTGAAACTTTTTGAAAGGCTGCAGAGCAGCCAATCAACAAGCGGTTAACTGTTTGACCTTAGAAGCCATCACAGCCATGCCTACTAATGGCATGGCTGTGATTGGCCAGAGAAGCATGTGACCCAGGCTCTATATAAGCTTGAGTCACATAGCGCTGCACGTCACTCTGCTGTTACAAGTGTAGGGAGAGGATGCTGCTGGACTTGTGACTTCAGGGAGAGAATAGGAGAAAATCTAACTCAGCGATCTACAGAGAAACAGTTGTGTGGGTGCAGGGCACAATCGTTTTACCCTGCCCTGAGCTCATTGACCAAAAAAAACTAACTTTTATAATACTGTTAGTTAGGTGGGCGGCGACGGCGGCCATTTTATGCAAGCTCAGTGCACCAGCACTAGATCTGAGCTTTTGGGACATTGCAAATCACTATTTTTTTTTTTGCAAACTACAACATCTGGATTAGTCAGTGTGCAATTTAAGCTAGAAATACACCCATCACTTTCTGGGGTTTTAAAAACACACTTTTTAGCCCAAAAACAGTATTTTCCTGATCTGCAAGTGTTAAATTCAAGTTTAATATATACAGCTTTCATATTCTGTTACCAAAAAAATACAAATTTGGCAATCTACAACATCTGGATTAGTCAGTGTGCAATTTAAGGTAGAAATACACCCATCATTTTCTAGGGTTTTAAAAACACACTTTTTTTTGTCAAAAAACATTATTTTCCTGATCTGCAAGTGTTAAATTCAAGTTTAATATATACAGCTTTCATATTCTGTTACCAAAAAAAAAACTTTTTTTTTTGCAATCTACAACATCTGGTTCAGTCAGTGTGCAATTTAACCTAGAAATACACCCATCATTTTCTGGGGTTTTAAAAACACACTTTTTTGACAAAACCATTTTCAGGTCTTGCAGTATCAGCACGTGTGAAATTACATGCATATATACTGCTGTCAAATTCAGTTGTTAAACAAACACTCGTTTGGGCCCAAAAAATTTAGTTGGCAGCCTTTGATGCAGATGTCATTGTAAGATACACCCTTAATATATTTGGGTTAGATTCAGAGATTTGAAATACCGCCATTTGGTGCACCAATATTGAAATCAGACCTACACTGGTTCAGACCCTGTGAGATACACCCTCTACATACAGGAGTTTAATTCAGGCATATGAAATACAGTTATTTGAAATACAGCCATTTTGGGCAAAGAAATATTTAATTCAGACCTACACTGGTTCAGGCCGTGTGAGATACACCCTCTACATACAGGGGTTTGATTCAGCCATTTGAAATACAGCCATTTGAAATACAGCCATTTTGTGCAAAGAAATATTTCATTTAGGCCTACACTGGTTCAGACCGTGTGAGATACACCCTCTACATACAGGGGTTTTATTCAGGCATTTTAAATACCGCCATTTGGTGAACCAATATTGAATTCAGGCCTACACTGGTTCAGGCCGTGTGAGATACACTTTTTACATACAGGGGTTTGATTCAGCCATTTGAAATACAGCCATTTGAAATACAGCCATTTTGTGCAGAGAAATATTTAATTCAGGCCTACACTGGTTCAGACCATGTGAGATACACCCTCTACATACAGGGGTTTGATTCAGGCATTTGAAATACAGCCATTTTGGGCAAAGAAATCTTTAATTGAGGCCTAGTCTGGTTCAGGCTGTGTGAGATACACCCTTTACATACTGTCGTTCTATTCTAGTATTAATTAAACACCCATTTAGGGCAAGATCCTACATTTTAAAAATATGAGGAGAGCGTCAAATAAAGGGACGTGGCCCAGGTCGTGGTGCTGCTGGGGGAGCTCCTGTTGCAGGGAGAGGACGTGGTTGATCTGTGCCAGCTACACGCACAAGTGAAACCCCTTCCTCAGGTGCGAGTAGGAGATAAAACCTGCAGTGGTATTTGGTCGGGCCTAATGCTGCTCAACTAATGGTGAGGCCTGAACAAGTACAGGCGATAGTAGATTGGGTTGCTGACAGTGGATCCAGTTCCTTCACATTGTCTCCCACCCAGTCTCCTGCTGAAAGACCACAGTTGGCACCTGCATCCGATGTCCATCAGTCTTTCACCTTTCCCCTTGCAAATCAGCCAAGCAGTCTGAGCCCCAAGTCATGCAGCAGTCTCTTCTGCTTTTTAATGATTCTGTTAGCAGGGTTTCCCATGGCCATTCACCTAGCCCTGCCCCAGAACTAGAAGAGATTGAGTGCACCGATGCCCAACCACTTATCTTTCAAGATGAGTACATGGGAGGACCATCGCAGCACGTCTCGGATGATGATGAAACACAGGTGCCAACTGCTGGGGCTTTCGAAAGTGTGCAGACCGACAAGGAAGGCAGGGGTGAAGACTGGGTGGAAGATGATGTGGTAGGACGATGAGGTCCTCGACCCCACATGGAATCAAGGTCATGCGAGTGACCTATGTAGTTTGGTGGAAGAGGCGGTGGTCACACAGAGCCACCAGCAGAGCAGATGAGGGATCAGGGTGCAAAGCGGAGAGGCCGTCCTCTAGACAGTATGCCTCCTACTGCCCACCGCAGCAAAGGAGTTCCCTGGCGTGGCAGTTCTCTGCAAACAGAGCCTGAAGCGAGGCATAAACGTTCTCAACCTGAGCACAACCTGCATGATTAGGCATTTAAGTGCAAAGTACGAGCTGCAGTGGAGTAGACACCTCAAAAACCAAGAAAGGTCTCTGGCTCCTCCTGCTTCCTCTTCTGCTGCAGTCACGGCCTCTTCATCCACCTCTGGAGACAGTGCCACCTGCAACCCCGCAAACAGAGGATCTGCCAGCAACACCAACACCTGGGTCACCAAGCATCTCCACAATGTCCCACGGAAGCGTTCAGCTCTCCATCTCCCAAACGCTGGAGAGGAAGAGGAAGAGGAAGTACTCCCCTACCCACCCGCGATCCCTAGCCCTGGATGCCAGCATTTCTAAATTACTGTCCTTTGAAATGCTGTCATTCCGTCTGATGGAGAGGGATAGTTTTAAAGGCCTTATTGCGGTGGCTGTCCCACAGTACGTCGTGCCCAGCCACCACTACTTTTCAAGGCAAGCCATCCCTTCTCTGCACAACCAAGTAGGGAACAAAATCAAGTGTGCACTGCACAACGCCATCTGTGGAAAGGTGCACCTGACTACGGATACGGGACCAGTAAGCACGGTCAGGGCCGTTATATCTCCATAACAGTAAACTGGGTAAATGCAGTGGCGGCTGGGCCTGAGGCGGATAGCAGTTTGGTGCATGTCCTTCCACCACCGAGGATTGCAGGTCGCTTCAGTTTGCCTCCAGTTGCTTCCTCCTCCTACTCTGCTTCCTCATCCTCTACCAGCTCCTCATCTGGTCAGCGTAACACTTTCACCTCCAACTTCAGCACAGCCAGGAGTAAACGACAGCAGGCAGTTTTAAAACTTATTTGTTTGGGGGACAAACCCCACACAGCGCAGGAGCTGTGGACGGGCCTTGAACAACAGACCGATGAGTGGTTTGTGCCAGTCAGCCTCAAGCCCAGCCTGGTGGTGTGCGATAATGGGCGAAATCTCGTAGCAGCTCTGGTACTAGCCGGTTTGACGCACATCCCTTGCCTAAGCGCATGTTCTGAATTTGGTGGTGCAGAGATTCCTTAATAATTATCCCAATATGTCAGAGCTGCTGCATGAAGTGCGGGCCATCTGTGTGCGCTTTCGGCATTCTCACCCTGCTGCTGCTAGCATGTCAGGGCTGCAGCGTAACTTCGGCCTTCTCGCTCACTGCCTCATATGCGATGTGGTGGAATTCCACCTTGCACATGCTGGTCAGACTGTGCGAGCAGCAGCAGGCAATAGTGGAGTTTCAGCTGCAGCATGCACGGGTGAGTCGCTCGGCGGAACAGCACCACTTCACCACCAATGACTGGGCCTTCATGCGAGACCTGTGTTCCTTGTTGCGCTGTTTAGAGTACTCCACCAACATGGCCAGTGCCGATAACGCCGTTCTCAGCGTTACTATCCCACTTCTATGCCTCCTTGAAAAAACGCTCCTGGCACAGGCGGAGGAGGAGGAGGAGGAAGAGGGATCATTTCGTAGGGTTTCTGGCCAGTCATTCCCAAGTGGCTCCGAGGGTGGGTTCCTGCACCCACAAACCCAAGGTACACAATTGTCCAGCCAGGACACAGTTCTGGAGGATGAGGAGGTGGATGATGAGATGGAGGAGGAGGAACCATGTTCACAGCAGGGTGGCACCCAGACCAGCTCATGGCCATCACTGGTGCATGGATGGGGGGATACAGACGATACACCTCCCACAGAGGACAGCTTTTCGTTGCCTCTGGACAGCCTGGCACACATGAGCGATTACATGCTGCAGTGACTCTGCAACGACCGCCGAGTTGCCCACATTCTAACTTGTGCTGATTACTGGGTGGCCACGCTGCTGGATCCCTGTTACAAGGACAACGCACCGTCCTTAATTCCATCACTGGAGCGTGATCGTAAGATGCGCGAGTTCAAGCGCACACTGGTAGACACGCTGCTGGTGGCATTCCCACCTGACAGCGGGGGCACAGTGGAAGCACAATGTGAAGGCAGAGGACAAGGAAGAGGTCGCCAACGCAGCTGGGGCACCGCCAGCACCTCAGAAGGCAGGGTTAGCATGGCCGGAATGTGGAAAAGCTTTGTCAGCACGCCACAACAACCAGCACCACCAGCTGATATGGAACGTCTTAGCAGGAGGCAGCATTTCACCAACATGGTGGAGCAGTATGTGTGCACACACCTACACGTACTGAATGACAGGTCTGCCCCCTTTAACTTCTGGGTCTCCAAATTGGGCACATGGCCTGAGCTTGCCCTTTACGCCTTGGAGGTGCTGGCCTGCCCTGCAGCCAGTATATTATCTGAACGTGTGTTTAGCACGGCAGGGGGCGTCATCACAGACAAGCGCAGCCGCCTGTCCACAGCCAATGTGGACAAGCTCACGTTCATTAAAATGAACCAGGCATGGATCCCTAAGGACTTGTCCGTACCTTGTCCAGAATAGACATTTAAACCGGCACTAACCAGCTATTGTTATACTACAGCGTAATTGCTCATGTTTATATTTTGGATATTTCACACTCTTTTGGAGTGTACCTTAATTTAAAAAAAATTAAATAAAAAAAAAAAAACTGTGTTGGCTATCTCGTCCTCCTTCACTGCCGCTTCCACCTACACCGCTACGTCCACCGCCTCCTCAAACTTCTACTCCATATGGATCTCCACCTCCATAAATCAAATTATTTTTTTTTGTATGTTTTTTATTTTATATCACTTAACTACTTTCTCATTTACATTTTCGGGTGAAATTCACAAATTTTTGGGAGTATAGTACCACTTCTATACCTAGTATGCCTGTTAAAAATAAAAATAAAATTGTCATTATCATTTTCTGGTGAAATTAACCAATTTTTGGGTGTATAGTACCACTGCTATACCTAGTAGGCTGGTTAAAAAAAAATTAATATATTGTCATTAACATCTTCTGGTGAAATTAACCAATTTTTGGGTGTATAGTACCACTGCTATACCTCGTAGGCCGGTTAACAACAAAAAAATAATTTGTCAGTTACATTTTCAGTTGAAATTCAACAATTTTTGGATGTATAGTACCACTGCTATATATAGTAGGCCAGTTAACAAAAAAATAATAATTGTCAGTTACATTTTTTGGTGAAATTCAGCAATTTTTTGGTGTGATGTACCACTGCTATACCTATTAGACCGGTAAAAAAAAATATAACATTTGTCAGTTACATTTTATGGTCAAATTCACCAATTTTTGGGTGTAATATACCCCTCCTCTACAGCTTAATAAATTTCAATAATTTTTATTTTACATTTTCGGGTGACAAAAAACAATTGTTTTCTGTCATAGACCCCTGGTCTACCAAGTAGACAGGTTAATTAATTTCTGTAATTCTTGTTACATTCTTGGGTTGACATTATACAAGTTTAGACGTGAATAAAGCCCTGCTCTGCATAGGTGACAGGGAAAAAAAAAATCGGAAATGCTTCTTTAATTTATGCGCGCCACCTCCATTGATTCAATGCTTAAACTTAAACAAGTTGTACCACATTTAAGCTTCAACACTTTGTCCCACATTTCCGCTATACTCTTTTGGTCAACATTTGCGCCTCAATAGCTTTTCCCACAATTCCGCTTGACTCTTTTGGCTGAAATTTGGGCTTCTGTAATTTGTGGCAATACTGGAGGAGCGGCTCAACCCCTAACACTGTAGCGTGTTTTACATTGGGGGAGCAGCCCCACCGCATGTGGACCGCAGCAAACGACTATCCCCAGCAAAAAATGCATACGGTGGAGGATGTCGGCGCGGTCCACATGCACCACAAGAGCATCCTACACAAAACGGAGCATTGTGCGGATGTAAATACAATCATATATGCCATGCTGAGTGACCGTGACGTGGTGCAATGATGGGCTCCGATATTTTCCTGACAGGAATATATTGGCGAAAGTCTCAGCTTTTAATATCTGCATTTATGACTAGCCAGTATAGTCAGTGGCATATCCGTTTGGTGCATTTTTTCTGTGATTTATATGATTGTATTTACATCCGCACAATGCTCCGTTTTGTGTAGGATGCTCTTGTGGTGCATGTGGACCGCGCCGACATCCTCCACCGTATGCATTTTTTGCTGGGGATAGTCGTTTGCTGCGGTCCACATGCGGTGGGGCTGCTCCCCCAATGTAAAACACGCTACAGTGTTAGGGGTTGAGCCGCTCCTCCAGTATTGCCACTATATTTCTGTGTTTTTGTCTTGTTCTATATGTAGTGTATGTGCCGTTACCTGGCATTCAAACACTCTTTTGCACCTGGTGACCTCCATCACAGGGTCTGATATGGGCGTGGCTTACAGTCTTGGCTTTGTTCACATTGCACTAGTTGTCCTGCTAGGCGTTTGTGTGGAAGCCTGGCTGCGAGCTGGATTACATCGCCTTCAGACCGTGTTCACACCATAGGTAGCGTAGTGGTAGGACCCTTTGCCATGCTGAGTGACCGTGACGTGGTGCAATGATGGGCTCCGATATTTTCCTGACAGGAATATATTGGCGAAAGTCTCAGCTTTTAATATCTGCATTTATGACTAGCCAGTATAGTCAGTGGCATATCCGTTTGGTGCATTTTTTCTGTGACTTCTGTAATTTGTCCCACATTTGCGCCTCAATAGCTTTTTCCATATTTCTTCTCGATCCCAATTTTTTAAAATAAATTTATCTCCCTTAAATTCGGTCTCTTTTTCTCACGTTCCCTCTCCAGCCTGGAACCCTGATTCCCTGCCACCCGTAATCACCATCGTAGGCGCATAAAAGAACATCGAAAGTTGATAGAGCAGATATCAAATTGTATCGTGAACATCACGGGGACGTGCAACATGGTGGGGCAGTAAGTATGCACACTCCTACACAAACTAACTGACAAGGGTCAGCCCCTGCAACTTCTGGGTCTCCAATTTGGGCACATGGCCTGAGCTTGCCCTTTACGCCTTGGAGGTGCTGGCCTGCCCTCCAGACGGTGTATTGTCTGAACTTGTGTTTAGCACGACTGGCGGGTTATATTTCCCAATGTTTTGGGGTGTACCCTAATTAAAAAAAACTAAAAATGTAAAACCAAAAAGCAGTGTAGGCTACCTCCTCCTCCTCCACCGCCGCCACTTCCACCTACACCGCCACCTCCTCAACCTCCTACTCCATATGGTCCTGTTCCTCCTAGATCGAGATTATTATTTTCATTTATTTTTTACGTATTTTATGTTATTTTAAGTCATTTCCCTATCCACATTTGTTTGCAGAGCACTTGCTATGCTCTTAACCACATTTTGACGACATTTGCAGCCCTCTAGCCCTTTCCATGACATTTTTACAGCCATTTTAGTGCTCAAAAGTTCGGGTCTCCATTGACTTCAATGGGGTTCGGGTCAAGATCGGGTCCCGAACTTGAATTTTTTTCCGAAGTTCGGCTGAATCCGTCGAACCTGAACATCCAGGTGTCCGCTCAACTCTAGAAGTAAGCCCTTTTAGGGCATTCATGACCTGGTCATTGATTAGTGTGAACATAAGAACTATTAATACTGGGAGTCTTTTGGCTATACTATTAATGGGTCACTGGGCTAGAAGTATCGGACTGTAAAAACTTTGTTCTTCCTTTTGCACAACTCTTCCCCAGCCCAGAAACCTATTTTTACTATCTCAATAAAAATCCATATTCTTTTAGTCAGGATCAGCAGTCACACAAGGGGGAACAAGAAACATCCTTTCAAGTCTCCCGACTCAACACTTTCTTGAAATGACTCAAATTAGTGTTTCCTTCAAGCTTCACTTATGTGCTTGTGATCAACAACACTTTGAATGGACCATCAAACCAGGATTTCAGAACAGGACTTTTCTAACGTGTCTTTTTACCACCACCCAATCTCCAGACACAAGTGGGTGTGTTCCTGGTGCTTTAGAAATATCTGGAAGTGAAGCAAAAACTTTAGAATGTATTTTAGTTAAATGCTTCGCTGATCGCATAATCTGTCAGACAACCATGTTGCATCTGGAGCCACTGTAGGAAATACACTCCTGTCCTAGGGCCTGACCCACAAAGGACCTTATAGGGACTAAGGCCTGTCTTACGGTTAGGGGTATACCTTAATGAAAAGACGGCTACCAGCAGGCACTCTGTTCATGGCTTACCAGTCTCTGCCATGGCTTTTTTAATCTTTACCTTTAGTGTCCCTTTCAGTTTCTTTTTTCCCTACTCTACCACTGCTTTGTGGATGGTATGAAGCATGTACGGCCTGTTCTGCACCCAAAACCTTCATTAGCTCCTGCATCATTTCACCTGTGAAGTGAACACCTCTGTCACTTTCAATGATCTCAGGTACCCCATACCTGCATACAACTTCGGACATAAAATTCTTTGCTGTGGTCTTAGCTACCGGGTATGCTTCTGGCCATCCTGAAAACAAGTCATCACACACCAATACATACTCATACATGCCCACCTTGGGTAGTTGAAGGTAGTCTGCAAGCATTGAAATAGATACAAAGGGCAAGACATGTGTTTCTGGGGTACCTTAACCACCTTGTCTCACGTGGATCTGGGCAAAAATCATACATCCTTGAGTGAACTGCTACAGTACTAAACCATGGAGCGTACCATGTGCTATGTACTAAATCACAAACAGCAGTTTCTGACTGGTGCATCACTCCATGGGTTGCCTGTGCCATCGTGGATTAGAAGGACCTGGGAAGGCAGAGTTTCCCTTGGAACTGTGTTAGGCCTTATTTATTTTTTGTCCCCCCTTTTCCATCCACCAGTCCCTTTCCTCCTTCCCTACCTGGTTCTGTAAGATCTTAGGTCTTAAGAACTTCCAGTAAGACAGGAGGAGTTATTTCAGGGATCTGAGCTGTGGCCACTTAAGGCAGGGGTCTTCCTAGGCAATTTGGAAGCCATTTTTACCGCCTGATTTACCTTGACTTTTCCATTTGCCTCCTCTGAGACTGTTTTACAGTAACCTTTGTTTTTATCACCGTCACTCAAGTTGGCAACATAAGGGCTTCTATAAGAGACCTCACTGCTTCCCCATTTTGATGGGTTTACCTGAAGCGGTCAAGAAGTCTCTGGCTTTCCAAATGGGCCCATAGTCATAGGCTGTACCTGGAATCTGCGTATATGTTGGCTGCTTTTCCATCTGCATATCTGTGAGCCATCTCCAGAGCCCTTAGCTCTACTTCTTGAGCAGACATGTGTGGTGGTAAGGACTCTGCATTTAGTGTCATGTTTAATCATCACTGCCCAACCTGTGTAGTAACTGCCATCCTGGCCATATCTCGATTCATCCACAAAGAGCACATGATCTGGATTACCTAATAGCTGAATTACCAAATCCCACTGTCCCTTGTGACATTTATCTGCAAACAGTCATGAGCTCTTCCTCTGGATCTGGAAGTCTGGAAGAAAAGTTTAAGTGCCCTAACTCTTCCCTCCCCCATTGCTCCAGAAGCAACAGGGTGGCTGGATCCAAAATATTACATCTTTGGACATTTCAGGCATCATATGAATACCCTTTGTCAATGAAAACACATAACATTAATCAAATAAAGTGGATGGTCATACATCAACACAATAATATCCTTGATAGGCACAATATTTTGATGAATAGATTAATGAAAAAAGTTATAATAGCTGGAATTCTGTGATAGAGAAACAATTCTATAAAAATAATATTATCTAGACTGGTCCCATATATTAGTAATTAGAGATGGCCTTGCGGTTTGCCCGGCAGTCATTTTGCGGCGAACTGTGCTCGTTCGCTGTTAGCCGAACGGGCGAACATATGGCGATATTCACGCCCGCCATATTCTTTTACATTGTGAAGAACTTTGACCCATGACACATCCATCAGGTGGTACAGGACAGCCAATTGAGATGTGTCAGCACATGGACATACCCCTACCCTATAAATAAACCTGATCTGGGCGCCATTTTACATTCAGTCTTTTGCCATTGTAGGGAGAGGTTGTCGTGTGGAGCAGGGACAGACTGTTAGGGACACAAAACGCTACCTAATAGGGCCACAAAAGTCCTTTTAATAGGTGTAACTTACTAAGGGGTGTAATATAGTTATAATATACTTTCTAACATAGAAAGTATATTATAGTGCAATTGTATTGTGCAGCAGTTGTGTGAGGTTCTGCTGCTATACTGCAGCCAAACGCTATTGGAACAAATAATTTCTACTGTTGTGATTTACCAGTTGCCCCCGCAAAAAACTGATTGAAGTAGGGGTGTTATATACTAATAATATACTTTCTATATAGTGCATTTAAGTAGTGCAGCATTTGTTTGCGGTTTTGCTGCATTACCGCATCTGCACAGAGTGAAAAACACTATTTGAAGAAATAATTTCTACTGGTGTGATTTGCCAGTTGCCGGCCTGTACTGGCCGACAGTTACATTTTTATCCTGTGAACGCCTAATGTACCTCCAGCCACAGAATCCAAAGTTCTGTGCTGTCAAGTGAACTCCTATTGCCTAATTTCTGGGGCCTGTACTGGCCGACAGTTAAATTTTTTATCTCTAGCCACATAATCACACCCTTGTCTCACTCCTCTGCCTCTTATTATGGTGGCATATGAACCACATTCAACATAAGGACCTTCTAATGTCACGTGACTGTGCACCCCACCCCATACTGTGCCCCTCACCCCGTACTGTGCACCCTTATACACCACATTGTGCCCTCCTACCACACCCTGTGAAGTGCGCCTAGTCATTCTCTGTACTGTGCCCTCTTATACCCTTTTATCCGGTCACGGTATGGCAATGTTTTCCGGTCACTGTTCAGAGGTGTTATCCGGTCAATGTATGGTGGTGGTATCCAATAACTGGATGGCCATAACTGTATCCCTTTCCCGGCCCATGCCATCCTTTTTTAGACCTGGCATGAGCGGGAAAAATATGCAGATTGCGGTGCTAAGGACCTTTGCACCATAATCTGTGTCAGAAATACGCCTAATGTAGACGTATTTCTATATAATAAATGACCACCTAATTGTGTTATTATTCGGGGGTAGGGCTAATATCTTTATATTATATAGATTCTAGCATATTATACTGTGCCCTGTATTTCCAAGTAGAAAATGATCCTTGGGAAGCACAGTCCTCATCCTTGACCGCCAGGACCAGGTAGCGCTCTGTCAGTACATGGCAGCCTTCCCTCTCTGCTCCGCTGCGTACTGGTGCTTATTCTGACACTAGGGCTGGGTTCACATCCTATTTTTGCCATCTATTTAATGCATACCAAAAATGTATGCGTTAACAGATGTCTCAGACTGATGCTGTACAGTGGTGTCCGTTCACCATACAGTTCCATGGTAGAAAAAAAAAATTTGCGTTAATGTATGCATTTTTTTTATAGGACACAAAAACGCGGCGTGCTTCAAATTTGTATACATCAAACTGATAGGAAATAAACATTTTCTAGGCTCCAGCAGGGCACATTTTTGAGAGTTTCTCTTTAAGACGCATAAAAATGGCCCCTGATTTAAATACATATTTTTTGTGGGAATTTTTGCCAATGATGCCCCTCTGGTATATCACTGTCCATGTTGTGGGACTATTTGTGTACTTCTAGTAAGTGTTTGCTGGCTGCAAATATGAGCTGAAGGTTTTTCAGGTTCGCCTGCCATTAAAGTGAATGGGGCCCACCGCGAACATGCGGTTCGCAAACATTTGATCGCGTTTGCGAACCGTCCCGGCCGATGTTCGCCCATCACTATTAGTAATTAAGAAAAATAATCAACACAATGAATCCATGATAGTACATAAAACACTTGATCTATAAGCTTCAGGAAATAAGTTTGTGATCGGTCATGATCGTCTGTAACCGTGTCAATTGTGATAATCCAAGAAAGGTAATACAATCTAGAATGAAAGTCCATGATATGATCCTATGTGTCTGTAGTAGGTAAAAAAATTTACACAATAAACATATGGTCGGGATCAGTTATTAACTGTTAATTTAGTAACTTTTTGGTGTATTAAAACATATATATACTGTTGAGAAACACACATTTGTGTACTAGTCGTTGTCTCTCTCTTGCCTTTTTGAGAAATTTGGACTCAATTCCTAAGCTGAGCTGGATGGGCAGATGTTTTTTCTCAGCCCTATAAAACTATGTGAGAACCAATTTGCTTATCCTTAGTCAGGATGAATATGAACATTCAAATCAGCAAACAGAGATATACCGAGGTTCAGTCCTAACCCGACTGTGACCTTCTTCTGGCACATAAGGATTTAGCAAAGTTAAACCATACACTTCGTAAGTTATCACATCTAACTCTGCGGGCAACAAAAAGGTTCTAGGGTTGTACTTTCATGAGGATAGACGTAATATCACTGTCACCTTGTGATTCAGGACTATCTCACAACCTTTATCAAGCATAGCTTGTACAACTGCTACAGCTCTGATGCAGAAGGGGGCACCTCTGGCCACGTGGTCAAGTCTGGCTGAATAATATGCCACATGGCGTTGTTGCTGCTGGCCATGCAGGACAGCTGAGGCATGGTCATTCACTTCTGTACAATACAATCTAAATGCGGTAATCTGATGAGGTGGTAGATACCTTTTATGCCCTGAATCTGGCAATTTTGTTCTCCCCCACACTGGGCCCAGTGTGGGGGAGCACAAAATTGCCAGATTCAGGGCATAAAATATATCTACCACCTCATCTGTAAGGTGGAAGGGACTAAAAGACAAACAATCATAAAGAAAACTGCATCAAACTTGCGTATCCACGGTCTGCAAAAAGAAACAGGGCCTAATAATGATATCCTCAGTGCATTCATGTTTCTGGGCAAAGGGATGTCCTCCACAGCCTTCTTACATTCAGGGATGAGATGTTTCACCCCAGGAAGGCAACAGTAATGCAACAAAACTGAATTATTATATATTTTTTTCACTTGCAGCCATATTCTAAAAAAGGACAGGAGTGACATGGCTGCAGTATACATACTAGGTGAGTTCTAGGCTCCCTGCAGCAGTACCACCCAGGTATACTGTTCACCCTCATATGTGAAGGCAAACAAATACCAACTGTCTGGATGTAGTGGTGCTGAAAAAAAAACATTTGTCAAATCAATCACAGTGGAGTGGGTGGAGGTAACGGGAACCTGAGCCAACAAGGTGTGCGGATTGAGCACAATGGGGGTGTTAAAACTGTGGCTTCATTGACAGCACGTAGGTCATGTGCCATCCGGTACTGGGTGGGTTTGCCCTATTCACTTTCCTTTTTCACAGGGTACAAAAGAGTGTTATAAGGGGATACAATCTCCTTGATAACCCCTTTTACTTTCAAAAAGTCTCGGACTGTTTGAAATATGTCATCTGACTGTGCTATACTCAAGATATACTGCATCTTCCTGGGAAGTGGGGCGCCAGTTTTTATCTCCACTTCCACAGGAGGGACTGGGAGCTTTCCAACATTCATGGGCCCAGTGCATTCCTGCAAGCAGGGCTTCCGTCTCATCTTCCGGGAGTATTGACACAGACATGGACCAGGGAGTTTTATCAAGCAAGCAAGTCTGTACACAGGAGGCAACAGGGGGGTGTTACCGCTGACCAGCAATCGGGCAAGCACTTCTTGGGTAAGGGCAAATCTAACACGGATGGGTTCTGTTAAAAGGGAAGTGTACTACTTTCCCATCCCCTTCTACCCAAGGACTGATGTTCTTGGAGATTAAGTCAGGGGAGGCCATATTTGCTGTGCACAATTGTCTTGGCTGCTCCAGTATCAATCAAAAACGGGACTACTTCTTCATCAGAGGGATATCATTGGGCCGGACATGAATCTGCTAAAATGTTTAAAGGCACAGCCGATACTGGATTGCCTGTTTCCTAATCTTGGTTTAAATTTCCCCCCTCACCTGTGTCGTCCTAATGACAAAAACATGGGTGTCTGTGGGGATGGACAGTGATCATCCAGGCAATACAGAATACAATCCTCTTGTGTGGTGTGGATGAGGAGTGCTACACACAGCACAACTCTCTCTCTCTCCTCTGGGTTCTGGGTCCCTCAGACTCTGCAGGTCCATCTCCAGGACCATTGTAGGCAGACCTACTTTTCCTTTTTTCTGTTTTGGAGGTGGAGTAACATTATACAGGGAGTGCAGAATTATTAGGCAAGTTGTATTTTTGAGGATTAATTTTATTATTGAACAACAACCATGTTCTCAATGAACCCAAAAAACTCATTAATATCAAAGCTGAATATTTTTGGAAGTAGTTTTTAGTTTGTTTTTAGTTTTAGCTATTTTAGGGGGATATCTGTGTGTGCAGGTGACTATTACTGTGCATAATTATTAGGCAACTTAACAAAAAACAAATATATACCCATTTCAATTATTTATTTTTACCAGTGAAACCAATATAACATCTCAACATTCACAAATATACATTTCTGACATTCAAAAACAAAACAAAAACAAATCAGTGACCAATATAGCCACCTTTCTTTGCAAGGACACTCAAAAACCTGCCATCCATGGATTTGTCAGTGTTTTGATCTGTTCACCATCAACATTGCGTGCAGCAGCAACCACAGCCTCCCAGACACTGTTCAGAGAGGTGTACTGTTTTCCCTCCTTGTAAATCTCACATTTGATGATGGACCACAGGTTCTCAATGGGGTTCAGATCAGGTGAACAAGGAGGCCATGTCATTAGATTTTCTTCTTTTATACCCTTTCTTGCCAGCCACGCTGTGGAGTACTTGGACGCGTGTGATGGAGCATTGTCCTGCATGAAAATCATGTTTTTCTTGAAGGATGCAGACTTCTTCCTGTACCACTGCTTGAAGAAGGTGTCTTCCAGAAACTGGCAGTAGGACTGGGAGTTGAGCTTGACTCCATCCTCAACCCGAAAAGGCCCCACAAGCTCATCTTTGATGATACCAGCCCAAACCAGTACTCCACCTCCACCTTGCTGGCGTCTGAGTCGGACTGGAGCTCTCTGCCCTTTACCAATCCAGCCACGGGCCCATCCATCTGGCCTATCAAGACTCACTCTCATTTTATCAGTCCATAAAACCTTAGAAAAATCAGTCTTGAGATATTTCTTGGCTCAGTCTTGACGTTTCAGCTTGTGTGTCTTGTTCAGTGGTGGTCGTCTTTCAGCCTTTCTTACTTTGGCCATGTCTCTGAGTATTGCACACCTTGTGCTTTTTGGCACTCCAGTGATGTTGCAGCTCTGAAATATGGCCAAACTGGTGGCAAGTGACATCTTGGCAGCTGCACGCTTGACTTTTCTCAGTTCATGGGCAGTTATTTTGCACCTTGGTTTTTCCACACGCTTCTTGCGACCCTGTTGACTATTTTGAATGAAACGCTTGATTGTTCGATGATCACGCTTCAGAAGCTTTGCAATTTTAAGAGTGCTGCATCCCTCTGCAAGATATCTCACTATTTTTGACTTTTCTGAGTCTGTCAAGTCCTTCTTTTGACCCATTTTGCCAAAGGAAAGGAAGTTGCCTAATAATTATGCACACCTAATATAGGGTGTTGATGTCATTAGACCACACCCCTTCTCATTACAGAGATGCACATCATCTAATATGCTTAATTGGTAGTAGGCTTTCGAGCCTATACAGCTTGGAGTAAGACAACATGCATAAAGAGGATGATGTGGTCAAAATACTCATTTGCCTAATAATTCTGCGCGCAGTGTAATGATAACATTCATAACCCGACTTTCTCTGTCTCTCTACACCTCCTCCTCTATACAATTGCTTCTCGCAGGAAGAGTTCTGTCTGTTCTGTCAGCTTTAGAGTTGGGCGGAAAACTGGACTTGACCCCGAACCCCATTGAAGTCAATGGGGACCCGAACTTTTGGCCACTAAAATGGCTCTAAAATAGACCTGGAAAGAGCTAGAGGGCTGCAAAAGGCAGCAAAATGTGGTCAAGTGCATGGCAAATGCTCTGCAAACAAATATGGATAGGGAAATGAATTAAAAAAACATAAAAGACCTTAATAAAATAAAAAATAGGAATGATGTAGGAGGAAGAGGTTGAGGAGGCGGTGAATCGGTGGATTTGGCCGTGTAGGCTCACGTGGCGGTCTAGGTAGCCAACACAGATGTGTGTTATTTTGCATTTTTACATAGGGGTATCCCCAAAATATTGGGACATATAAAAAAAAAAAAAAAAAGGAATAAGTGCACTTGAGTACAAGGATGGATGGTTGAGGCTGTTAGAACTGTCTATTCTGCACAAGGTACAGACGAGTCTTGTGGAATCCAGGCCTGGTTCATTTTAATGAACGTGAGCTTGTCCACGTTGGCTGTGAACAGGCGGCTGCGTCTGTCTGTAATGACGCCTCCTGCCGTGCTAAATACACGTTCAGAGAGTACACTGGCTGCAGGGCAGGCCAGCACCTACAAGGCATACAGGGCAAGCTCTGGCCATGTAGTGTCACGGCTGAGGATGGGGGAAACCCTCAGCCGTGTGCCGAAGGATGATGGTCGCTGCTTGACCAGGACAAACAGGATTAGGGAGCAGGTCACCTCCTACAGCATCCCTAACCTGACCCTAACTCCTACCTGCATGGGCCGACCTTGAAGGTAGGAGGACCCATGCGCAGGAACCTCGGATCCCTACTCGCCCTCCGCCGGTCCCTAGGCTAGGAGTCAGAGTAAGACATCCTGTTCCTTCTGGATCCGGAGGAACAGGAGTCTCACTGGCCAAGCTGCAAGCAAGGGGAAACAAATGCAACCTATGGCAATGGCAGGTACTCTCCACAAACATAGCAGAGACCTACCACAGACAACCAAGCCTGCAACCCATGTGGATGTACTGCCCACAGACAGCAGGACTCAGCACACAAACACACAACACACGGGAACCCAGGACCACAGGTGCAATAAAGAAACATAAAACCAAACACATCTTCCAGACACCAAAGGACATATATTTAGCTTATAACCAGAAGGTTGGCCCCCACTGGCAGTTGGTAAGTAACCAGGAGGATGTCTACAGCCAGCATGGCTAAAACACCCTCTCTGGCTCCTGCCTACAACTGAGGCTTTATAGGGCCAAGAGGCCACACCCAACAATCAGACACACCCCGTGACTCACACACACTGAAAGGGAGTTAACCCTTCCAAAACCACAGAAGGGAAAACATAACTTAAAGGGGAAGTGTCCAAACAACAAACACACTGTGGCTGTTGCCGCAGGCAACGACATGGGTGGCAAGCGTGTCCTGGGAGCAAGCCCGAAGGCCGGGACACTGCCACCACATGTACATCATACCACCAAACGTTGCCACGGACAGCCACAGTGCAGGGAAACTGTCAGTGCACACCAAACATAAACAAAGTGCACGCAGACATACAAAAGTGCTTACAAACGCGCACACAACTCCGAGGGAACCGCACACATAGCTGTTGTCCGCGGAAACCGCACCTGAAGCCAACAACCTTATGCCTCAAGCTGCGGTTGACACTACAACCCAAAACCACGGGCAACAGTATGCGGCTCCCAAGGAGTCACGGCCAAAACCGTGGCCGTGACATGTGGACAATTTGGAGACCCAGAAGTTGAAGGGGGCAGATCCATCAGTCAGTACGTGTAGGCGTGTGCACAGGTACTGTTCCACCACGTTGTTCAAATGCTGCCTCCTGCTAACACGCTCCATATCAGCAGTTGGGGCCGGTTGTTGCGGCGAGGTGACAAAACTTTTCCATATGTCGGCCATGCTAACCCTGCCTTCTGAGGTGCTGGCTCTGACACAGCTGCATTGGCGACCTCTTCCTCCTCCCCTGCCTTCGCCTTGTGCTTCCACTTGTCCCCCAGCGTCAGTCGGGAATGCTCTCAGGAGCATGTCTACCAGCGTGCGCCTGTAGTCGCGCATCTTCCGATCACGCTCCAGTGAGGGAATTAAGGACGGCACATTGTCTTTGTAACGGGGATCGAACAGGGTGGCCACCCAGTAGTCAGCACACATTAAAATGTGGGCAACTCTGCTGTCGTTGCGCAGGCACTGCAGCAGGTAGTCGCACATGTGTGCCAGGCTGCCCAGAGGTAAGGACAAGCTGTCCTCTGTGGGAGGCGTATCGTCTGCGTCCTCCGTATCCCGCCAGCCACGCACCAGTGATGGGCCCGAGCTGCGTTGGGTGCCACACCACTGTGAAGATGCTTCATCCCCATCCTCCTCCTCATCCTCCTCGTCCTCCAGTAGTGGGCCCTGGCTGGCCCAATTTGTACCTGGCCTCTGCTGTTGCAAAAAAACTCCCTCTGAGCCACTTCTAAAAGACTGGCCTGAAAGTGTTAGAGATGACCCCTCTTCCTCCTCCTCGTTCTGGGCCACATCCTCTTCCATCATCGCCCTAAGTGTTTTCTCAAGGAGACATAGAAGTGATATTGTAACGCTGATAACGGCGTCATGTTGGTGGAGTACTCGAAACAGCGCAACAGGGCACACAGGTCTCGCATGGAGGCCCAGTCATTGGTGGTGAAGTGGTGCTGTTCCGCAGTGCCACTCACCCGTGCGTGCTGCAGCTAAAACTCCACTATAGTCTGCTGCTGCTTTCACAGTCTCTCCAGCATGTGCAAGGTGGAGTTCCACCTGGTGGGCACGTCGCATATGAGGCGGTGAGCGGGAAGGACGAAGTTACGCTGTAGAGCAGACAGCCGAGCGGCGGCAGGATGTGAACGCCGGAAGCGCAAACAGACGGCCCGCACTTTATGCAGCAGCTCTGACATGTCGGGCTAGTTGTGAATGAATTTCTGCACCACCAAATTCAGCACATGCGCCAGGCAAGGGATGTGCGACAAACCGGCTAGTCCCAGAGCTGCAACGATATTTCGCCCATTATCGCACACCACCAGGCCGGGCTTGACGCTCACTGGCAGCAACCACTCGTTGGTCTGTTGTTCTATACCCCGCAACAACTCCTGTGCGGTGTGGGGCCTGTCCCCCAAACACATCAGTTTCAGAACGGCCTGCTGACGTTTACCCCTGGCTGTGGTGAAGGTCTGTCGCTGACCGGATGAGAAGGAGGAAGCCGAGTAGGAAGAGGAGGCAACAGGAGGCAAAGAATGATGCCCTGCGATCCTTGGCGGCGGAAGGACATGCGCCAAACAGCTCTCTGCCTGGGGCCCAGCCGCCACTACATTTACCCAGTGTGCAGTTAGGGAGATATAGTGTCCCTGGCCGTGCTTACTGGTCCACATATCTGTGGTTAGGTGGACCTTGCCACAGATGGCGTTGCGCAGTGCACACTTGATTTTATCCGATACTTGGTTGTGCAGGGAGGGCACGGCTCTCCTGGAGAAGAAGTGGCGGCTGGGAACGACGTACTGTGGGACAACAAGCGACATGAGCTGTTTGAAGCTGTCCGTCTCCACCAGCCTGAATGATGGCATTTCAAAGGCCAGTAGTTTAGAAATGCTGGCATTCAGGGCCAGGGATCGAGGGTGGCTAGGTGGGAATTTACGCTTTCTCTCCAAGGTTTGTGAAATGGAGAGCTGAACGCTTCCGTGTGACATGGTGGAGATGCTTGGTGATGGAGGTGGTGGCACATCCTCTGTTTGCTGGGCGGCAGGTGCCAACGTTCCTCCAGAGGCGGAGGAAGAGGCCGAGGCAGCAGCAGAAGAGGGGCCTGAGCCCTTTCTTGGTTTTGAAGATGCTTACTCCACTGCAGCCCGTGTCTCGCATATAGATGCCTGGTCATGCAGGTTGTGCTAAGGTTCAGAACATTAATGCCTCGCTTCAGGCTCTGATGGCACAGTGTGCAAACCACTCGGGTCTTGTCGTCAGCACATTGTGTGAAGAAGTGCCATGCCAGGGAACTCCTTGAAGCTGCCTTTGGTGTGCTCGGTCCCTGGTGACGTTGGCCAGTGGCAGACAAACTGTTTTGGCGATGGCTGCTCCGCTTTTGCACCCTGCTCCCTCTTTTGCTACGCTGTTGGCTCGGTCTCACCACTGCCTCTTCCTCCGAACTATGAAAGTCAGTGGCACCACCTTCTTTCCATGTGGGGTCTAGGACCTCATCGTCCCCTGCATCGTCTTCCACCCAGTCTTCCGCCCTGACCTCCTTTTTCGGTCTGCACACTGAAGAAAGACACAGCAGTTGGCACCTGTGTTTCATCATCATCAGAGACGTGCTGAGGTGGTATTCCCATGTCCTCATCAGGAAACATAAGTGGTTGTGTGTCAGTGCATTCTATGTCTTCCACCCCTGGGGAAGGGCTAGGTGGATGCCCTTGGGAAACCCTGCCAGCAGAGTCTTCAAACAGCATAAGACACTGCATCATGACTTGAGGCTCAGACAGGTTCCCTGATATGCACGGGGGTGATGTGACAGACTGATGGGCATGGGTTTCAGGCGCCACCTGTGCGCTTTCTGCAGAAGACTGGGTGGGAGATAATGTGAACCTGCTGAATCCACTGTCGGCCACCCAATCGACTAGCGCCTGTACTTACTCAGGCCTTACCATCCATAGAACGGCATTAGGCCCGACCAAATATCGCTGTAGATTCTGGTGGCTACTGGGACCTGAGGTAGTAGGTTCAGTAGGATGTGTAGCTGTGGCAGAATGGCCACGTCCTCTCCCTTCACCAGAGGCTCCACCAACACCACCACCACGACTATGACTGCGTCCCTTATTAGATGTTTGCCTCATAGTTAGCGTTCACCAAGCAAAGCAAAAAGTGGTTAAGTCTGTTAAAAATAATTAGCCGCCAATAAAAACCCTGATGTAGGGTATTGCACTCAAACTTTTTTTTTTAAAACTCTATATGACAGCGGTATTTTTGGCCTAAATTTCACAGTAACTTATGCACGATGCACCTCTAATCCCAGATGTGCAGTAGATCAGAGGGTTTTTTAACCCTAGTAAGCAAAAGCCGTATTTGTGGCCTAAATTTCACAGTAACTTATGCACCTATAATCACAGATGTGCAGTATATCAGAGGGTTTTTTAACCCCAGTAAGAAAAAGGCGTATTTCTGGCCTAAAATGAACAGTCCCTTATGCACCTATAATCCTAGATTTTCACTATATGAAACAGAGGGGTTTGTTTCACCTAGTATGCCAAAGCCGTATTTCTGGCCTAAATGTAACACTCACTTATGCACCTATAATCCTAGATGTGCACTATATGAAACAGATGGGTTTTTTTTCACCCCAGTATGCCCCAGTATGAGAAAGCCGTAATTCTGGCCTAAATTTCACAGTCACTTATGCAGCGATAATCCTAGATGTGCACTATATGAAAAAAAGTGTTTTTTTTAACCCCAGTGTCCCAAAGCAGTATTTCTGGACTTGCAGACATGCAGATATCCTGTGCTGGTGCACTATCGTGGCATAAAATGGCTGCCGATTATGTATTGATATTGACTAACTGAAGGAAAAAAAGTTTGTTTACAGTAGTAGTTGGCTCAGGGCAGGCTTAAAACAATTGTGCACTGCACCCACAAAACACATTTGCTATAGATCGCTGATTAAAGAAGCAGTTCTTCATAAGATTCCTCCCTGATCTCTCCCTAACAGCAGCTGCAGCCTATCCCTACACTAATCCGAGCAGAGTGACGGGCGGCGCTACGTGACTCCAGCTTAAATAGAGGCTGGGTCACATGCTGCAGTTGGCCAATCACAGCCATGCCAATAGTAGGCATGGCTGTGATGGCCTTTTGGGGCAGGTAGTATGACGCTTGTTAATTGGCTGCTTTGCAGCCTTTTAACTGCTTCCCGATCGCCTAACGCAGGGATGCGTCCTGGCGGCGGTCGATTTATTCCTCTTAGACGCATATACGCGTCATCTCACGAGACGCAAGATTTCCTGTGAACGCGCGCACACAGGAACTGCAGGTAAGCGAGTGGATCTACAGCCTGCCAGCGGCGATCGTTCGCTGGCAGGCTGTAGATTCAAATTTTTTAACCCCTAACAGATATATTAGACGCTGTTTTGATAACAGCGTCTAATATACCTGCTACCTGGTCCTCTGGTGGTCCCTTTTGCTTGGATCGACCACCAGAGGACACAGGCAGCTCTGTAATAAGTAGCACCAAGCACCACACTACACTACACCCCCCCTGTCACTTATTAACCCCGCGGACACCACGGATCCTCAAAACACATACGGACGTCTGAATGGAGCCTTACAGGGGGGTGATCAATGATGGGGAAGTAATCACTCCATATAGACTCCCTGATCACCCCCCTGTCATTGATCACCCATCTGTAAGGCTCCATTCAGACATTTTTTTGGCACAAGTTAGCGAAAATAGATTTTTTTATATATTTTTTTTCTTACAAAGTCTCATATTCCACTAACTTGTAACAAAAAATAAAATCTCACATGAACTCACCATACCCCTCACGGAATCCAAATGCGTAAAATTTTTTAGACATTTATATTCCAGACTTCTTCACACGCTTTAGGGCCCCTAAAATGCCAGGGCAGTATAAATACCCCACATGTGACCCCATTTCGGAAAGAAGACACCCCAAGGTATTCGCTGAGGGGCATATTGAGTCCATGAAAGATTGAACTTTTTGTCCCAAGTTAGCGGAAAGGGAGACTTTGTGAGAAAAAAAAAAATAATTTCCGCTAACTTGTGCCAAAAAAAAAAATCTTCTATGAACTCGCCATGCCCCTCTTTGAATACCTTGGGGTGTCTTCTTTCCAAAATGGGGTCACATGTGGGGTATTTATACTGCCCTGGCATTTTAGGGGCCCTAAAGCGCTAGAAGAAGTCTGGGATCCAAATGTCTAAAAATGCCCCCCTAAAAGGAATTTGGGCCCCTTTGCGCATCTAGGCTGCAAAAAAGTGTCACACATTTGGTATCGCCGTACTCAGGAGAAGTTGGGCAATGTGTTTTGGGGTGTCATTTTACATATACCCATGCTGGGTGAGATAAATATCTTGGTCAAATGCCAACTTTGTATAAAAAAAATGGGAAAAGTTGTCTTTTGCCGAGATATTTCTCTCACCCAGCATGGGTAAATGTAAAAAGACACCCCAAAACACATTGCCCTACTTCTTCTGAGTACGGCGATACCAGATGTGTGACACTTTTTTGCAGCCTAGGTGGGCAAATGGGCCCACATTCCAAAGAGCACCTTTCGGATTTCACAGGGCATTTTTTACACATTTTGATTTCAAACTACTTCTCACACATTAGGGCCCCTAAAATGCCAGGGCAGTATAACTACCCCACAAGTGACCCCATTTTGTAAAGAAGACACCCCAAGGTATTCCGTGAGGGGCATGGCGAGTTCCTAGAATTTTTTATTTTTTGTCACAAGATAGCGGAAAATTATGATTTTTTTTTTCTTACAAAGTCTCATATTCCACTAACTTGTGACAAAAAAATAAAAACTTCCATGAATTCACTATGCCCATCACAAAATACCTTGGGGTTTCTTCTTTTCAAAATGGGGTCACTTGTGGGGTAGTTATACTGCCCTGGCATTTTAGGGGCCCTAATGTGTGAGAAGAAATTTGGAATCCAAATGTGTAAAAAATGCCCTGTAAAATCCTAAAGGTGCTCTTTGGAATGTGGGCCCCTTTGCCCACCTAGGCTGCAAAAAAGTGTCACACATGTGGTATCGCCGTACTCAGGAGAAGTTGGGGAATGTGTTTTGGGGTGTCATTTTACATATACCCATGCTGGGTGAGAGAAATTTCTCGGCAAAAGACAACTTTTCCCATTTTTTTTATACAAAGTTGGCATTTGACTTTGTATAATAAAATCATAATTTTCCGCTAACTTGTGACAAAAAATAAAAAGTTCTATGAACTCACTATGCCCATCAGCGAATACCTTAGGGTGTCTGTATCTAAGCTACCGCTGTATCTAAGCTACCGCTGTATCTAAGCTACCGCTGTATCTAAGCTATTGCTGTATCTAAGCTACAGCTGTATCTAAGCTATTACTGTATCTAAGCTATCGATTAGATAAAGATATATCTTGGATGCAGATATAGATATAGTTATTAGTGTTGATCACGAATATTCGAATTGCGAAGTTTAATCGCTTATATCGGCACTTCGAGAATTCACAAATATTTAGAATATCGCAAAATATATTCGTAATCACGAATATTCGATTTTTTTTTAAATACCAGTTCATGCAAATTTTTATGCCAATTCTTTAGGCGAATTTTATGCGAATTTTCGCAATCAAGAAAATAATGCTTAGAGATCATGAATTTGCGAATTCTTGAATATATGGCGAATATTCGCCCAAATATTCGCGAAATATCGCAAATTCGAATATTGCCCCTGCCGCTCATCACTAATAGTTATAGCTATATCTAAGCTATATGATGGACAATTATTTCCTTTTTTCCCCAGGGGGGGTATTAACAGTATAATGGGGACTTGTTGAGGGGGCCAGGGCTGTAATAACAATCCCCAGAAGCGGGAGGGGAACGTGTAAACTGGCCCAAGTGAGGGAAGGAGCCAGACACATACCCTGCTGCTTGTGCTGCTGCTGGAGAAAATCACCTGGGCTCTGGTAAGTATCGCACATGAGCGATCGCTTACCATCACCGAGGCTGTGTGAGGAGAGGGAGAGGGGGGCGGGCACCAGAGTCTCGTTTACAGAGCCGGGCCACTCCCTCAAGCAGGGAGACGGCTGTAAACGAAACGTCATCAGCAGAGCAGAGCCGAGGCAGTGTGAGGAGAGCTGGAGGGGGGAGGGCACCAGAGGCTCTGACGTTTCGTTTACAGAGCCTGGACACTCCCTCAAGCAGGGAGAAGCTTGTAAACGAGACGTCAGTGCCTGAGCAGGGTTGATGACGTCGGGGGTCACATGACCCAAATGTGAACTGGCTAAACAGAGCAAAATAGCTAATGTAAGTGATTTACAAAATAGTTTCATATAATACTATAAGAGTTATTAGCATAAATGTATTTAACTCGGATAACCCCTTTAAGGGTGTTTAAGCTAGGGGAGCTGAGGTGGTTAAAAAGCGCCATAAAAATCGCCGAACACTGAACCCAAACTTTTACGTAAATGTTCGGGTTCGGGTCCAGGTGCCAAAAAAACTAAAGTGCCGAAATACCTCTAGTCAGCTTGTTATCTTTCAGCCACCCTTTATCTCCCTACATGCTTTTTCTTATTACTACTCTCAGTTTACCATCAGAGATGGGTGGGGGGATGTTTACACCTTTCATTAGCTTGCTGATGTTTTTCACTGCCTGTTTACATTCTTTAATACTTCTGCAGTATCTTATCTCAAGGTTAGCATTTTTCAGCAACATCATATGAAAGACAGAGAGAACAGAATCTGTCCGGCTTTAAAGCTACAGTTTACCACAGTTGAGATGATCTCCATTATAATCCCCTCCTTTTGTGATTCTCACAAATGGGCAGGAGGGGGGACTTCACTTGACTTTAATTGAAAAACAGAAAGATAGAAGTTAAGGCATTTCATCTGAATAAAACAATTAAATAATACTACGGTTCATAACTAATCATAGGTATATGTTTATCCTTCACTTACTGACTCGAGTGAGTACTCCTTGAGGTACTACTTGGGCTACTGGGATTTATGTGTATTGTTTTGTGCACAGTAGCCGTATCAGGAAAAAAATACCAGTAACTAAGATGGCCGCTGGGCAGGGAAATTCCCACAGTTAAAATGGCCACCATGCTGGAAATTACAGGAGTTAAGTAGTGTTGATCAGCACTTTTAGAATTCGCGAATATTTTTAATGCACAAGATAGAAAAAAACACTGAGCTGTATAAGATCGATATCACAATGAACTAATATGTTGCTTTTCCAATAGATCGGCTTGTATTCCCGGGTTCATACCATAGTTCACATGGAGCGATTCCTCAAGAGACTGATGTGAATGGGAATAAGGGGCTGATACATTCCAGCTGGAGAAAACAGCATGGCCAGTGATCCTTGAATGCATCGTAGTCATCATAATCTTCCTGATCACTTTCTATGTAGGAGTCCTGGCGTTTGTCCACACCTTGCGTTAATTCGCAAATATGGTGCTGACAGAACAACCAGTCTACCTTGGATTCATATTTAAATTACAACAAATAATAATAGAAATGAAAACAAATAAAATGAAAAATCAGAAAAATACGATGCAGTCAAGTATTACTGAAATAGAACTGTAGGAAATTGTTAATCTTGTTTTACTTTATTTTATTTTATTTTATTTTATTCTATTTTTCTAATTTTCCCAGCTTAGTTTATTCATTTACTTATTTCTTATGGGCAATATCAATGTAATCCATATTATGTAAGGTTTTCAATTCCATGTTAAATCTTATAAATTATATATTTTTATTTTGGAGGAGAATAACTACACAGTTTTATATTCTATACCCTATATATTTTGTATTATATTCTGTAGCACTGTGAGGTATGTTTTTATTTGTCACAGGTGAATATGTTTGCACAGGTGTCTCGCGTCGACCGGACTGATTTTTCGTTCACCCTGCCCCTTGTGATCCCTCCCTGTGGGTGGGAACATTGGAGGTGAGCCTTATTGCAGCCCGGAACATGTCAGACACCTCAGATCATGACTAAGAACACTATCGTTCGAAACGCATAGATCTTGGGGATAAAGTGGGAGCCAGTGTCACTGTTTGCTGTATCCACCTGTATCTTGGTGACGAATAAAGACCGTGCTTTTTAACTACGTCCATTCTGGTGCTGGAGCTTTTTTCTATCTTGTGCATTACTTCCAAGGACTGGATTGAGTCCGCCCCGTGCACCGTCATACAGGATAAGAAGGTGAGCTGGCTGTAACTTTTCTACTAAATATTTTTAATATAGTGCTATATATTCGTAAAATCGAATATTCATTTTTTGTTTTTTTTAACACAGTACACATCAGGTGATCATCCCTCCCTTCTTCTAGCTTGTGAGCCAATGAGAAGGCTTTGTCACAGCTTAGCAACATCCCTAGCAACCAATAGAAAAGTTGCCTACCCCTTACTATTGCCAAAAATTCACAAGCGCAAATATATTGAAGCACTCTACACTCTGCAATGTAGGTAGCGAGGCCGGCACAGTTGCACATGCAACACTCATCAAACAAAGTAGACAGCAATCCCACTGGTCTCCCGATCAAACACACTTTCGACGGTGCACAGCTGAAGACATGGAGGTACGTATAAACGGTATCGAAGAAAGAAATAGTCAGCGGCACTCACCAGTGTGTAGTTTTGATTTGATGCTTTATTCACAGAGCTTCATACTTGGCACGGGGCAGACAGACAATCTAACCAAAAGTGACGGCTGTTTTGCGCTACTTGCGCTTCGTCGGGCTGTGCGTCAGCGCATGTATTTGCGCCGCCCTTTTAAACACAGGCATTGCGCGTTGCCATAGAGACAGACAACAAAGTGTGCCTACATAAAGGGTCATTACAACATAACAAATAAAGACATGAACAGAATACCATACTAGCGGCAACAATTGATAGCACATATATGCATAGTTCGAAAATCTTTAGAGGAAGACACTCAAATCATTTCTGTCGTTTAAACCGAGCTCTCCTAATGCTTGGGTCCATAGGATCCACCTCGATTCTCTCTGCAGGAGGAGGCGATGTCTATCCCCCCCCTGCAGAGGAACGACTACTGTCTCCAACCCTGCAAAGGATATACAATCTAGATTGCTTGCATGGACATTCCCTATATGATCCATGAATCTCGGACATCCCTTACCTGTCCTGACAGAATTCAGATGCTCTCACTCGTTCGAACAAGCACCTAATTGTTTTACCAATATAGAACCTGCCACAGCTACAAAGCAGTAAATATACCACATATGTGCTCCTACAATTAATAAAACTCCTAATTCTATACTGAATACCCGCAAACTCAATAATCTTTTTGGGGGAATTGGACTTACATAGTGAACAGCTGCCACATTTGAAATTACCTTTCGGTATACTATTGGTTAGGCAATTATTACTTTTAATGGGAGTGCACCTACTCCTTACAAGTTTATCTTTGATTGTGTGGCTTCTTCTAAAAGATATAAGTGGCTTATGTTCAGTAAGTTCGCCCAAAGTCGTGTCCCTCCTTAAAATATCCCAATTCTTAAATATTGCTGAACGGATCTGTTCCACCATAGGGCTGTATTTAAAGGAGAAGGCAAATCTGGTACCGTCCCTTCTATCCTGTACTTGCCTCCTCCTATTATTTCTTTTAGTGAGTAAATTGCTCTGGGAGAACACCTCTTCTAGTCTCTTCATGTCCCTATTTAACGATTCTTCAGGGTAACCTATTTCTATCAGGTGTTGTTTTAGCTCCATTGCTTGTTTGTGGTAACCTTCATCCTTGCTATTTATTCTCCTGAGTCTGATAAATTGGCCATACGGTACGGCCTTTTTAACACTGAGTGGATGGAAGCTGTCGTGGTGGAGCAAGGAATTAGTCACAGTGGGCTTTGCGAAAGCCCTCCGTGACCAATCCGTCGCCCCCACATCCAGAAATTCCAATCGTGTAGCCCCAAAATTCAGGGTGAATGTCATTCCCATATCATTAGCATTCAGGTATTCCACAAATTCATTTCATTGCACCTCTGTGCCTTCCCATACTATAAATATGTCATCCACAAAACGTAAAAATGCCTTCAAACGGGATAGGAAAGGATTCAAGGTGGAGAAAACAAATCTGTCCTCGAATCTAGCAAGATACATATTTGCAAAAGTGCAGGAGACGGGGGTCCCCATAGCCGTACCCAACTTCTGCCTATACCACTCACTTCCAAACCTGAACACGTTATTGGTTAAAATGAATCCCAGTGCCTCACCAATGAATTCGCAAAATATATGGCTCTTTCCCAAATTGGTCACGATGTCGAGGACCGCCTCCACACCCGCAGTATGGGGTATGCGGGTGTAGAGGCTTTCCACATCGAGAGATACCAGCTGGTAAGCCTCCTGCCAATGTATTTCTTTTAAAGCCAACAGAATATCATTGGTGTCCCCAAATACATGCGCAGACGCACAGCCCGACGAAGCGCGAAACGCTGTCTGCCCTGTGCCAAGTATGAAGCATCAAGTCAAAACTACACACTGGTGGGTGCTGCTGACTATTTCTTTCTTCAATACCGTTTATATTGGAGCAATCTATCTGCATATAAAGCTATGTATTCTAATGTTCTGCCGTGCCAACAATTTTATCCAGTCTCAGGAAACTTATACCAGCTTGAAAAATGTAGCATAAGTGACCCACGCCTGTATTTTGCGCGCATTACGCGAATATTACATTGCCAATTTTCACAATCAAGTATATAACCTTGAATTCATGAATTCGAGAATATATGATAAATATTCTACAAAATATTCGCAAAATATTGCAAATTCGAATATTGCCCCTGCCGCTCATCACTAGAGTTAAGATGGCTGGTAGTGTACAGCGCGCGAATATTCGAAATGCATATTTTTAGCATAAATATCGTCACTTCGCGATTTTGCAAATATTTAGAATATAGCGATATATATTCGTAATTCCGAATATTCGTTTTTTTTTTTTTTTTTACACAGTACACATCACAATGATGTGTACAATGTAAAAAAACATGTGATCATCCCTCCCTGCTTCTAGGTCGTGGTTTAAAGGCTCCAATATAACTGACATAGAGACAGTGACTGCGGAGTGCGAAAATTCGTAATGCGAATATTCTTTGCAATGCGAATATTGGCACCTCGCGAGGACACTGAACCCTCCCTTCTTGGAGCTTGTGGGCCAATGAGAAGGAGGCAAAGAGGTTAGCAACATCCCTAGCAACCAATTGTAAAGTTGGCCACCCCTTCACTATATAAGATCATGTCCCTGCAGCCATTTTGTGCAGTTTCATTTGGTGTTGGTTGTGACTGAAGCTGATTCTGTGCAGTGTTTTTTTTTTTTAAAGCAAATCCTATATTTGATTTGTAGATTAAACCAGCTCACCTGCCACAAGTATTGCAGTCCTTGGGTGCACAGGAAACCATGGTGAGACCGCTTGAGACAAGGATAAAAAAGAAAAGCAATCCAGAACTCCAGTAATTTTTGAGCCGTCGGTTCTTTTATTGCGGTGATAAAAATTTGTACAGTTGTACAACCTCTATTAGTGTCATTCGCAGTCGACGCGTTTCGAACTAAACAGTTCTTATTCATCACTTCATGTGGAACTTAAATCCATGTAAAACATATATAGACTCCTGAGTAGGGATGAGCGAACCCGAACTGTATAGTTCGGGTTCGTACCGAATTTTGGGGTGTCCGTGACACGGACCCGAACATTTTCATAAAAGTTCGGGTTCGGTGTTCGGCGCTTTCTTGGCGCTTTTTGAAAGGCTGCAAAGCAGCCAATTAACAAGCGTCATACTACTTGCCCCAAGAGGCCATCACAGCCATGCCTACTATTGGCATGGCTGTGATTGGCCAGTGCAGCATGTGACCCAGCCTCTATTTAAGCTGGAGTCACGTAGCGCCGCACGTCACTCTGCTCTGATCAGTGTAGGGATAGAATGCAGCTGCTACTGTTAGGGCGAGATTAGGCAGGGATTTATTTACTGAAGTGATCGATATACAGCTGTGTATCATACAACCTCTGCTGCCCAGAGCGTTTTTCAGTCACTCTTTTCTGGGGTGATCGGCGGCCATTTTGTGCCTTGTGGTGCGCCAGCACAAGCTGCCACCAAGTCCATTTTTAACCATCAATAGTGTGTTTTTTTTTTTTTTTGCTATATCCTACATCAGGGGCTTGGCTGTGCTTGCTATTTTATTGAGGGGTAAAATACAATTGCCAAAATAGCAGTACTCTAAATCTGGTGTTTCAGCTGTGGCTAGCCAATTGTAATACTGTCTGCTGTCTGCCGAAGCACAGTTTTTGTTCTGGGTTGAATACAAATCCCAACTTAGCAATTCCCTAAATTAGTGTTTTCTGCTCTATCAGGCCAAGGTTAAATCTATTTATAAAAGGGTATATTAGATTGAAGGTGCGGATAGGGTCATCCTCAATAACTTCACACGCTACCGTGCATTTCCAAGTCTAATTCTGTCCGTAAAAGGGATACCTGTCATCCAGTGCCTAAATACTAGGCCTACAATTTATATTCAGCTAAATCTGTCGTTACTGCTGTGCCTGTATTAGTGTAATACGGTACCTAAATAGATAGCCAGATAGTGTTAGGTGTCTGTAAAAAAAGGCCTGAATTTGAATTCAATACATTGGGCCAAATAATTTTTTTATTATTGTGGTGAACGGTAACAATGAGGAAAACATCTAGTAAGGGACGCGGATATGGTCGTGGTGGTGTTAGTGGACCCTCTGGTGCTGGGAGAGGACGTGGCCGTTCTGCCACAGCCACACGTCCTAGTGAACCAACTACCTCAGGTCCCAGTAGCAGCCAGAATTTACAGTGATATTTGGTGGGGCCCAATGCCGTTCTAAGGATGGTAAGGCCTGAGCAGGTACAGGCATTAGTCAATTGGGTGGCCGACAGTGGATCCAGCACGTTCACATTATCTCCCACCCAGTTTTCTGCAGATGAAAACCAAGCCCATCAGTCTGTCACATCACCCCCATTCATATCAGGAAAACTGTCTGAGCCTCAAGTTATGCAGCAGTCTCTTTTGCTGTTTGAAGACTCTGCTGGCAGGGTTTCCCAAGGGCATCCACCTAGCCCTTCCCCAGCGGTGGAAGACATAAAATGCACTGACGCACAACCACTTATGTTTCCTGATGATGAGGACATGGGAATACCACCTCAGCACGTCTCTGATGATGACGAAACACAGGTGCCAACTGCTGCGTCTTTCTGCAGTGTGCAGACTGAACAGGAGGTCAGGGAGGAAGACTGGGTGGAAAACGATGCAGGGGACGATGAGGTCCTAGACCCCACATGGAATGAAGGTCGTGCCACTGACTTTCAGAATTCGGAGGAAGAGGCAGTGTTGAGACCGAGCCAATAGCGTAGCAAAAGAGGGAGCAGTGGGCAAAAGCAGAACACCCGCCGCTAAGAGAGTCCGTCTGCTACTGGCACCGCCATCTGGGACCGAGCACCCCAAAGGCAGCTTCAAGGAGTTCCCTGGCGTGGCAGTTCTTCAAACAATGTGCTGACGACAAGACCCGAGTGGTTTGCACGCTGTGCCATCAGAGCCTGAAGCGAGGCATTAACGTTCTGAACCTTAGCACAACCTGCATGACAAGGCACCTGCATGCAAAGCATGAACTGCAGTGGAGTAAGCACCTTAAAAACAAGGAAGTCACTCAGGCTCCCCCTGCTATCTCTTCTGCTGCTGCCGCAGCCTCGGCCTCTTCCTCCGCCTCTGGAGGAACGTTGGCACCTGCCGCCCAGCAAACAGAGGATGTACCACCAACACCACCACCTCCGTCACCAAGCATCTCAACCATGTCACACGGCAGTGTTCAGCTCTCCATCTCACAAACATTTGAGAGAAAGCGTAAATTCCCACCTAGCCACCCTCGATCCCTGGCCCTGAATGCCAGCATTTCTAAACTACTGGCTAGAGTTGAGCGAACACCCGGATGTTCGGGTTGGAGAAGTTCGGCCGAACTTCCCGGAAATGTTCGGGTTCGGAATCCGAACCCGACCCGAACTTCGTCCCGAACCCGAACCTCATTGAAGTCAATGGGGACCCGAACTTTTGGGCACTAAAAAGGCTGTAAAACAGCCCAGGAAAGAGCTAGAGGGCTGCAAAAGGCAGCAACATGTAGGTAAATCCCCTGCAAACAAATGTGGATAGGGAAATGAATTAAAATAAAAATTTAAAAAATAAAAATGACCCAATATCAATTGGTCAGAGGTCCCATAGCAGAGAATCTGGCTTCACGTCAGCAGAGAATCAGTCTCTTCATGACATAGCAAAGAATCTGGCTTCATGTCAGCAGAGAATCAGTCTCTTCATGCCATAGCAGAGAATCTGGCTTCATGTCACCCACCACTGGAACAGGCCACTGTCACATATTTAGGCCCCGGCATCCAGACAGAGGAGAGCGGTCCCGTAACAGAGAATCTGGCCTTATGTCAGCGCAGAATCTGTCTTCATGTCATAGCAGAGAATCAGGCTTCACGTCACCCACCACTGGAACAGGCCACTGTCACATATTTAGGCCCAGGCACCCAGGCAGAGGAGAGAGGTCCCATAACAGAGAATCTGGCCTTATGTCAGCGCAGAATCTGTCTTCATGTCATAGCAGAGAATCAGGCTTCACGTCACCCACCACTGGAACAGGCCACTGTCACACATTTAGGCCCAGGCACCCAGGCAGAGGAGAGAGGTCCCGTAACAGAGAATCTGGCCTTATGTCAGCACAGAATCTGTCTTCATGTCATAGCAGAGAATCAGGCTTCACGTCACCCACCACTGGAACAGACCACTGTCACATATTTAGGCCCAGGCACCCAGGCAGAGGAGAGAGGTCCCGTAACAGAGAATCTGGCCTTATGTCAGCGCAGAATCTGTCTTCATGTCATAGCAGAGAATTAGGCTTCACGTCACCCACCACTGGAACAGGCCACTGTCACACATTTAGGCCCAGGCACCCAGGCAGAGGAGAGAGGTCCCGTAACAGAGAATTTGGCCTTATGTCAGCGCAGAATCTGTCTTCATGTCATAGCAGAGAATCAGGCTTCACGTCACCCACCACTGGAACAGGCCACTGTCACACATTTAGGCCCAGGCACCCAGGCAGAGGAGAGAGGTCCCGTAACAGAGAATCTGGCCTTATGTCAGCGCAGAATCTGTCTTCATGTCATAGCAGAGAATCAGGCTTCACGTCACCCACCACTGGAACAGGCCACTGTCACATATTTAGGCCCAGGCACCCAGGCAGAGGAGAGAGGTCCCGTAACAGAGAATCTGGCCTTATGCCAGAAACTAGTTATTTTGAGAATGGCAAATTTGGGAATAGTTTTTCAACCCAGAACAAAAAGTCTGCTTTTACGGTCACTACAAATAACTTGACCAGCTAAAACAGTACAGATTTGGTTGAATAGAAATGTCAGGCCTGTTTTTTTTTTTTGCGCTTTGTGACAGGTATAGGTTTAATCACAGAATTAGACTTCTATCTGCACGGTAGCATGTGTCTTAGGTTTTTCTGAATGACACTATCAGCACCTTCAATGTAAGATATCCTTTTTGGGATAGATTTCAAGTAGGCCTCATATACCAGAAACTAGTTATTTTGAGAATGGCAAATTTGGGAATAGTTTTTCAACCCAGAACAAAAAGTCTGCTTTTACGGTCACTACAAATAACTTGACCAGCTAAAACAGTACAGATTTGGTTGAATAGAAAAGTCACGCCTGTTTTTTTTTTGCGCTATGTGACAGGTATAGGTTTAATCACAGAATCAGACTTCTATCTGCACGGTAGCGTGTGTCTTAGGTTTTTCTGAATGACACTATCAGCACCTTCAATGTAAGATATCTTTTTTGGGATAGATTTCAAGTAGGCCTCATATACCAGAAACTAGTTATTTTGAAAATGGCAAATTTGGGAATAGTTTTTCAACCCAGAACAAAAAGTCTGCTTTTACGGTCACTACAAATAACTTGACCAGCTAAAACAGTACAGATTTGGTTGAATAGAAATGTCAGGCCTGTTTTTTTTTTTGCGCTATGTGACAGGTATAGGTTTAATCGCAGAATTAGACTTCTATCTGCACGGTAGCGTGTGTCTTACGTTTTTCTGAATGACACTATCAGCACCTTCAATGTAAGATATCCTTTTTGGAATAGATTTCAAGTAGGCCTCATATACCAGAAACTAGTTATTTTGAGAATGGCAAATTTGGGAATAGTTTTTCAACCCAGAACAAAAAGTCTGCTTTTACGGTCACTACAAATAACTTGACCAGCTAAAACAGTACAGATTTGGTTGAATAGAAATGTCAGGCCTGTTTTTTTTTTTTGCGCTATGTGACAGGTATAGGTTTAATCACAGAATTAGACTTCTATCTGCACGGTAGCGTGTGTCTTAGGATTTTCTGAATGACACTATCAGCACCTTCAATGTAAGATATCCTTTTTGGGATAGATTTCAAGTAGGCCTCATATACCAGAAACTAGTTATTTTGAGAATGGCAAATTTGGGAATAGTTTTTCAACCCAGAACAAAAAGTCTGCTTTTACGGTCACTACAAATAACTTGACCAGCTAAAACAGTACAGATTTGGTTGAATAGAAATGTCAGGTCTATTTTTTAGGCGCTGGGTGACAGGCTCAACTTGCCCTTGATGTAGTATATGGCCAAAAAATAACCACACTATTGATGGTTAAATGCACTTGGGTGACACAGGCTCAGCCTGCACCAGATGTAGTATATGGCCAAAAAATAACCAGACTGTTGATGGTTAAATGCACTTCGGTGACACAGGCTCAGCCTGCAGCTGATGTAGTATATGGCCAAAAAATAACCAGACTGTTGATGGTTAAATGCACTTGGGTGACAAAGGCTCAGCCTGCAGCTGATGTAGGATATAGCACAAAATAACCACACTATTAATGGTTAAATACACTTGGTGATAGCTTGTGCTGGCGCACCACAAGTCACAAAATGGCCGACGATCACCCCAGAAAAAAAGTGATCTAAAAACGCTCTGGGCAGCCTCAAAAAAGTGAGCAAGTCGATATTATCACTTCAATGATCCACAGCTGCAGATCGATCACAGAATGAAGTCTTTTGGAGGAGTTGATCACTGCCTAATCTCGCCCTAACGTCGCAGCTGCAACCTCTCCCTATGCTTGAATCAGCAGAGTGACGTGCAGCGCAACGTGACCCAAGCTTATATAGAGGCTGGGTCACATGCTGCACTGGCCAATCACAGCCATGCCAATAGTAGGCAAGGCTGTGATGGCCTCTTGGGGCAAGTAGTATGACGCTTGTTGATTGGCTGCTTTGCAGCCTTTCAAAAAGCGCCAAGAAAGCGCCGAACACCGAACCCGAACCCGGACTTTTACGAAAATATACAGTTACGAAAATACTATACAGTTCGGGTTCGCTCATCCCTACTACTGGCCTATGAAATGCTGTCATTCAGGCTGGTGGACACAGGCAGCTTCAAACAGCTCATGTCGCTTGCTGTCCCACAGTATGTTGTTCCCAGCCGCCACTACTTCTCCAAGAGAGCCGTGCCTTCCCTGCACAACCAAGTATCCGATAAAATCAAGTGTGCAGGGGGCGGAGCTAACTGACGGCTGAGGAAGAAGTCTCCTTTCCCAGCTCTGCTGAGAGTGCCACAATCTCTCATCATCCTCAGTCAGTCGAGCCTTAAAAGACCTCGTTCTAGGCATTTTTGGATCGCAGATACCACCAGCTTCATTTAGAGACCTGCCTCGGCTCGCAAAACAGCTCCGGGCCTTAACTACAACTGCGGCTTTGCAGCCTAGCACATCCACGGGCTAGATTTGCGCCGGACGTGGCCGTCCGCTGCGCTTCATCTACCGCTACCACCCGGTATAATCTCAAGCACAGCTACCGACCGAGCGGAGTCTGATAGCCCGGCCACCAGAGCAGCCCTTGCAGGCTTCCAAGAACAACGCGACACCGCAACAGAAGTTACCTACAGCAAGCAGGCGCCATCTTGGCCACCGGTCCAGTCGGCAACAGACAAGCAATCATCCGACACCGGACTCTGAAAATAAGGTACCCCCCCAGTCTCCTTGTCTCCTGAGACCCAATACCCACAGGGCTCTAGGATCTTGTCATATAGATTCCCACTGCTCCACGCAGGTCTCCAGCTGCGGCAACTGCGCTGTGCCCCAATATATCGGTGTCAGCTCTGGCCCTGCTACCTCTCAAAGCACCGATTCATAATCGCTCTCTCCTCCTTACTGCCTCCCGGTACATCGTAGTCATAATCTGCACATTAAGAACCACCCCGGATTCAACCAGCAGATTTAAAGTGACAGTACCCTATTTTATAAAGCATTAAAAGGGGGGCGATTCTACCGCTTGAACATCATGAACACTTGAGGCTATAGCTCCGTAAATGAGATCACCACCGTAGCTTCGTTAGCACAATCTGGCACTCAGATCATGGTGAAAATTGGAGGCCCCAGACCTGGAGATCAAGCATCACAAGACAGGAAGAATCCTACCTCCGGCGAGATGGATAAATTCATAAAAAAAGCTGCTATTATCTACGTCTCTAAAGATTCCAAGATGGCGCAGACTCCAACCCGCGCCCCGCGCTCAAAACAAAACGAGCTGCTGGAACAAGCCACCGGAGGTGAAGATGACACAGATGACTTTCCAATCTCACGTTCCTTCCTGAAAGATTTGCTATCATCTTCCCTAGCATCCGCCCTGGAGCCATTAAGCTCCGACTTAGCCACGATTAAGCAAGATATATCGCAGGTGGGAGGTCGTGTGGATACCTTAGAAACCACCCAGGAAGCCATTATCCGTCACCAATCTGAAGTGGCGCAACGCTTCCAAGCCATTCAACAAAAGATGAATTGTCTTTGCAATTCCCTGGAAGACCAAGAAAACAGATGTAGGCGCAACAACCTTCGATTCCGTGGTGTCCCGGAAACCGTAGATACAGGAGATATTGCCAGCACAGTGGTGCAAATTTGCATGTCCCTTCTGGGCCCAGAATCCGCCCATGAGGTCATTCTAGAGAGGGCACACCGTGCACTAAGGTCCAAACCAGTTCCCTCAGCCCCACCAAGGGACATTATCTGTAAACTTCTCAGCTTTCCTGTCAAAGAAGCAGTTATTCTTAAAGCGCGACAATCTGGGAAAGTATCCTGGGATGGCCAAGACATACAAATCTTTCAAGATCTAGCACAATCCACCCTAGACAAAAGAAGGTCCCTTAAACCTCTCACAAGCTGGCTAAGGGAACATAGGATCCCTTACAGATGGTCCTTCCCCTTCGGCCTATCATTCATGTATGAAGGACGCAGACTCTCTGTTTACAACTACGATGACCTGGATCAAGTCTTCGACCATCTACAGATTAAGCCCCTCCAGATAGATAATTGGGACCCTATCCAGGACTTATCCAACCTTCCTGAATTACCACATCCAGGCATCTGGGAACGTCAATGCACCCCAAAACGCCAGAAAAGCCCCAGAAACTCCAGAAGAAATACGTCCAGAAGACTACCTATGGACAACTAACCAGGTCCTTTAGAGGACCACTATTTCGGCCAGATCTTTAACACCCTGGTGATCTCTCTAACATGTTCTTTCCTTTTTCCCCCCCAACACAACATAGGCATCTACATGCCTTTTCTCTTGCTATCTAAGCTAGTGATGTTTGTTTTTAGTTCTGATGTTTTTTCTTGTGTTCTAGGATGTACGCCGCTATGCGGACTCTTTAATTTCCTGCAGTTAGGAAAGATGCTATATACTTGCCCGTGCTTCCAGATGGGTCCTGGATGTGTGTCCCTGGTAGTAATAAGCGATGAAACTGGCCCTCCTCTCTCTATAAGGTAAGATGGCGAACCTACAAATTACATCTTACAATGTTAAGGGCTTCAATGCCCCTTCCAAACGCTGTCAAATTTTCTCTGCACTAAAGAAAATGAGATGCTCAGTCGTGCTCCTCCAGGAGACGCATTTTAAATTCAATCACTACCCGAACCTTTCCCACTCTTGCTTCCCTACTTGGTACATCTGCGGAGCCAACTCCTCCGCCTCTAGAGGAGCTAGCGTCGGATTTAGCAAAACTACCCCTTTCGCCTACAAGGACCACATCCAGGACCCAGAAGGGAGGTTTATCTTCTTAAAAGGTGATATTGCTAATCAGACCTATACGTTTGTTAATGTCTATGCCCCAAATGTCAACCAGGCCGCTTGGTTCCATAAAATCCTCCAGACTTTGGACCACTTTTGTGAAGGTGTAACCGTTATGGGAGGCGACTTTAATCTTACACTAGTCCCCCCCATAGACTCTTCCTCCAAAAAATCTTCGGTCTCTAATAAGGCCCTTAGCAAATTAAGGAAATCTTTCCACGACCGCCGCCTGGTTGACATTTGGAGAACCCTGAACCCTGATGTTAAAGATTATACATTCTACTCCTACCCCCATAGATCATACCAACGCCTAGACTATCTATTAGTCTCTTCCCAGCATATTCAGCTTTGTTCTAAGGCCCAAATTGGTTCCATTAGTCTCTCTGACCATGCCACCATTTGGATCAATATATCTACTCCAGATATACCTCCCAGAACATTTAGTTGGAAGCTCAACGAACAACTAATTCAAACCCCTGACAATAAGGAAAAAGTCCTTAAATGGCTAAGGGACTTTTTTTCCTCCAATGATACCCCAGGTACCCACCCTTATATCCTGTGGGACACACACAAAGCCTATATTCGTGGCCAACTCATCAGCTTAGGCTCCTACTTAAAAAAAAATATAGACTTGCCCGTATTGAATCCCTCCTGAAAGACATCAGGGATATTGAGGCCCTTCATAAAAGATCCTTGTTGGACACCCATTTAGCAAAATTAACACTCCTCAGAGCTGACCTAAAAAATCTTCTCAATACTCAGTCCGCCAAATACTTCCTCCATGCTCAGTATAAGTACTTTGCCCATGGGGACAAAGTGACCAAGTTTATGATGTCTCGTATTAAAAAAAGAAAAACCCAAAACTTTATATGCAAAATACGTAATAATGATGGAAACATGCTCACTGACACACAGACTATAGCCCGGAGATTCTCGGAATTTTACCACTCCCTTATAACCTTCCCCCCCAGGGAATCAATGACCCGAATGTCCCACATCAAGACTCAATAAAACTTTTCCTCCTGTCTATAAAAATCCTCCAAATCTCTGAAAATCAGATTAACTCCCTTAGTTCCCCCTTCACCAGTGAGGAGCTCCTCTTAGGGATCAAACAGCTCCCGAAAGGGAAAGCTCCCGGCCCCGACGGGTTCCCTGCTCTATACTTCCGCACTTTTAGCTCCACCCTCTTGCCATACCTACTCAAAGTTTGCAATCAATCCCTACGAGGAGACCCTCTTTCTCAGGAGATGACCAGAGCCAACATCACCATCATCCCTAAAGAGGGGAAAGACCCCACCGATTGTGGCAACTACCGGCCCATCTCCCTATTGAATTTGGATCTAAAACTACTAGCTAAACTCTTGGCTAACCGCCTAGCCCCTATACTTCCCCAACTTATTCATAGAGACCAAACGGGCTTCATTAAAGGAAGGGAGGGTAAAGACAACACGGCAAGAGTACTAAACGTTCTATTTCACGCCTCAAAATTCCATCTTCCCCTGGTCATGGTCAGCACCGATGCCGAAAAAGCATTTGATCGGGTTAATTGGAATTTCATGTACAGTACTTTAGAGCAATTTGGTATCCCCAGCGCCTTTATACGCTCGGTTCAAGCCATGTACACCAGTGCCTCGGCGTCGGTGCTGATCAATGACACCATCTCCCATCCTTTTCCCATAAAAAAAATGGGACTAGGCAGGGGTGCCCCCTTTCTCCCCTGATTTTTGTCATGATAATAGAACCCCTTCTCATCCTCATACGCTCGGAGGAGGCTATCAAAGGTCTCAAGCTAGGTGATCAGGAACATAAAATCGCTGCCTTCGTTGATGACCTCCTGATATTATCCTCCAACCCTGAAATCTCTCTCCGACACATATATTCCATTCTGTAAAAATTCAGTTACCTCTCCAACTTTAAAATAAACATGAAAAAATCACATATCCTCAGTGTAGGGCTCAATCACAAACTCAGATCCAATTTAATCCTCTCTTCCCCCTTTAACTGGGATTCTCCCTTTATAACTTACCTAGGAGTCAAGATCCACCCTGACACAACCGCTTTATACAAACTAAACTACGTCCCTCTTTTGAGCTCGATTAAATGCCAAATAGAAGCCCTAAACCCCCCCTTACTATCTTGGTTTGGACGCAAAAATATGGTCTTATCTCTCATCCTACCTAGATTGAACTACCTCCTCCAAGTCCTTCCCATACCTATTCACAGCTCCTTTTTCCAATCCCTGGAAAAATATATTCGCTCCTTTATATGGAAAGGCAAAAAAGCAAGAATTAGCATTAACGCCTTACAGAGGCCTAGAACTCAGGGGGGTATTGGTCTTCCGAACGCCCTACTATATAACAAAGCCATACTCCTTTCCAGAGCCTTGGATTGGTTCAGAAAACCAGACCACAAATCATGGATTGGTATGGAAACTCCCCCCTACATCACAACCCTTAGGGTCCTCTTAGTGGATCCCCACAACAATATACTCTCAACCTTTAAACACAATCTCCTGTCATCAGCTACCGTCGAGGCCTGGAGATGGTTTCAAAATTCGAAATGGGGTTTCCCATCTCCCTCCCCTCTGATACAGATCAGAGATGTAGTCGGCTTAGCTCCCTTAGAACTTAGACAAAGTGTTCCCAAAGCCCTACGCGCGTCAGAAATCCCCATCCTCTCCTTATTACAAGGGAGTGAGGGAGGTATAATAGACAGAGAGGTCCTTTTCTCATCTATACCAGGGATCGAATCTCACCCCCATATGCTCTCATTCTTGGTGACATATATAAATAAACACATCCCCTTGTCCTCTCTTCTCAGACCCCTTACGTGGTTTGAAAGCCTCATACACAACCCTCCCCCCCCCAAAGAAACCTATATCCTCACTTTATAGGTATCTTAGTACAACTATTCTACCCCCTAAACCTTATTTTATAAACTTATGGGAAAGAGACCTAAATATACAATTCTCGCTTAAAGAGTTATCTGCCTTATTCTTAATACCACATACTTCTTCAAGATGTATTAGAATCCAAGAAAATGGATATAAAGTGTTAACTAGGTGGTACAAAATACCTGACATTACGTGTCGATACAGAGACGGTAGCTCCGACGTCTGTTGGAGGTGCGAGAGGGACCGTGGAACCATGTTTCACATATGGTGGACCTGCCCCCTGATTTCTGATTGGTGGGGAAAGATTTTCAAAAAAAGTAATGAGATCTGCAACTCAAATATAACCCCATCACCTTTGTTGGCCCTATTAGGTCTACCCCCGGATCACGAGACAAAACCCTCCCCCCTCCTCAGAATCCTACTTACATCTGCCCATCTCCTGATCCCGACGCATTGGCTAAAAAAGGATATCCCTTCCCTAGACCATTGGTTCAATAAAATAGATTCTATATATAGATTTGAAGAGATAGCAGCTTGGGAAAATAGGTCCTATCACAAATTCTCAACCATTTGGGAAAAATGGAGATCTTTTAGAGGCTTCCATTAACCTGTGCATCTTGTCCCATTCACCTCCGACAACAACTCTGATCTAGGTCCTTTTTATCTAGGAACACGGATATAATCTCCGTAAGTACTATTTAACATTTGCATTGTTAACATACATCCTTTAGAGTTGTTATGTTTTGTTTGTTCTATACCTACTACTGTTACCCAGACAATGCATGTACATTGGGGGCTTGTTCCCCAATTCCTAAAGATCAGATTCTTATGTAACAGATCTTGCTTATCAAATAAAGCTTTTTTTAAAAAAAAAAAAAAATTAAATAAATAATCAAGTGTGCACTGCGCAACGCCATCTGTGGCAAGGTCCACATAACCACAGATACGTGGACCAGTAAGCACGGCCAGGGACGCTATATCTCCTTAACTGCACACTGGGTAAATGTAGTGGCGGCTGGGCCCCAGGCTAAAAACTGTTTGGCGCACGTCCTTCCGCCGCCAAGGATCACAGGGCAACATTCTTTGCCTCCTCCTCTTACTCGGCTTCCTCCTCCTCTTCTTCCACCTGCTCATCCAGTCAGCCACACACCTTCACCACCAACTTCAGCACAGCCCGGGGTAAACGTCAGCAGGCTATTCTGAAACTCATATGTTTGGGGGACAGGCCCCACACCGCACAGGAGTTGTGGCGGGGTATAGAACAACAGACCGACGAGTGGTTGCTGCCGGTGAGCCTCAAGCCCGGCCTGGTGGTGTGCGATAATGAGCGAAATCTCGTTGCAGCTCTGGGACTAGCCGGTTTGACGCACATCCCTTGCCTGGCGCATGTGCTGAATTTGGTGGTGCAGAAGTTCATTCACAACTACCCCGACATGTCAGAGCTGCTGCATAAAGTGCGGACCATCTGTGCGCGCTTCCGGCGTTCACATCCTGCCGCTGCTCGCCTGTCTGCGCTACAGCGTAACTTCGGCCTTCCCGCTCACCGCCTCATATGCGACGTGCCCACCAGGTGGAACTCCACCTTGCACATGCTGGACAGACTGTGCGAGCAGCAGCAGGCCATAGTGGAGTTTCAGCTGCAGCACGCACAGGTCAGTCGCACTGCGGAACAGCACCACTTCACCACCAATGACTGGGCCTCCATGCGAGACCTGTGTGCCCTGTTGCGCTGTTTCGAGTACTCCACCAACATGGCCAGTGGCGATGACGCCGTTATCAGCATTACAATACCACTTCTATGTCTCCTTGAGAAAACACTTAGGGCGATGATGGAAGAGGAGGTGGCCCAGGAGGCGGAGGAGGAGGGGTCATTTTTAGCACTTTCAGGCCAGTCTCTTCGAAGTGACTCAGAGGGAAGTTTTTTGCAACAGCAGAGGCCAGGTACAAATGTGGCCAGACAGGGCCCACTACTGGAGGACGAGGATGAGGAGGAGGTGGAGGAGGATGAGGATGAAGCATGTTCACAGCGGGGTGGCACCCAAAGCAGCTCGGGCCCATCACTGGTGCGTGGCTGGGGGGAAACACAGGACGATGACGATACGCCTCCCACAGAGGACAGCTTGTCCTTAACTCTGGGCAGCCTGGCACACATGAGCGACTACATGCTGCAGTGCCTGCGCAACGACAGCAGAGTTGCCCACATTTTAACGTGTGCGGACTACTGGGTTGCCACCCTGCTGGATCCCCGGTACAAAGACAATGTGCCCACCTTACTTCCTGCACTGGAGCGTGATAGGAAGATGCGCGAGTACAAGCGCACGTTGGTAGACGCGCTACTGAGAGCATTCCCAAATGTCACAGGGGAACAAGTGGAAGCCCAAGGTGAAGGCAGAGGAGGAGCAAGAGGTCGCCAACGCAGCTGTGTCACGGCCAGCTCCTCTGAGGGCAGGGTTAGCATGGCAGAGATGTGGAAAAGTTTTGTCACCACGCCACAGCTAACCGCACCACCACCTGATACGGAACGTGTTAGCAGGAGGCAACATTTCACTAACATGGTTGAACAGTACGTGTGCACACCCCTCCACGTACTGACTGATGGTTCGGCCCCATTCAACTTCTGGGTCTCCAAATTGTCCACGTGGCCAGAGCTAGCCTTTTATGCCTTGGAGGTGCTGGCCTGCCCAGCGGCCAGCGTTTTGTCTGAACGTGTATTCAGCACGGCAGGGGGCGTGATTACAGACAAAGGCAGCCGCCTGTCTACAGCCAATGTGGACAAGCTGACGTTCATAAAAATGAACCAAGCATGGATCCCACAGGACCTGTCCATCCCTTGTGCAGATTAGACATTTATAACTACCTCCCCTTAACCATATATTATTGTACTCCAGGGCACTTCCTCATTTAGTCTTTTTTTTATTTTCATTTTACCATTATATTGCGGGGCAGCCCAAAGTTGAATGAACCTCTCCTCTGTCTGGGTGCCGGGGCCTAAAAATATCTGACAGTGGCCTGTTCCAGTGTTGGGTGACATGAAGCCTGATTCTCTGCTATGACATGAAGCCTGATTCTCTGCTATGGGACCTCTCTCCTCTGTCTGGGTGCCGGGGCCTAAAAATATCTGACAATGGCCTGTTCCAGTGTTGGGTGACATGAAGCCTGATTCTCTGCTATGACATGAAGCCTGATTCTCTGCTATGGGACCTCTCTCCTCTGTCTGGGTGCCGGGGCCTAAAAATATCTGACAATGGCCTGTTCCAGTGTTGGGTGACATGAAGCCTGATTCTCTGCTATGACATGAAGCCTGATTCTCTGCTATGGGACCTCTCTCCTCTGTCTGGGTGCCGGGGCCTAAAGATATCTGACAGTGGCCTGTTCCAGTGGTGGGTGACGTGAAGCCTGATTCTCTGCTATGCCATGAAGCCTGATTCTCTGCTATGGGACCTCTCTCCTCTGTCTGGGTGGCGGGGCCTAAATATCTGACAATGGCCTGTTCCAGTGGTGGGTGACGTGAAGCCTGATTCTCTGCTATGACATGAAGCCTGATTCTCTGCTATGACTTGAAGCCTGATTCTCTGCTATGACATGAAGCCTGATTCTCTGCTATGGGACCTCTCTCCTCTGTCTGGGTGCCGGGGCCTAAATATCTGACAATGGCCTGTTCCAGTGGTGGGTGACGTGAAGCCTTATTCTCTGCTATGACTTGAAGCCTGATTCTCTGCTATGACTTGAAGCCTGATTCTCTGCTATGACATGAAGCCTGATTCTCTGCTATGACATGAAGCCTGTTTCTCTGCTTTGACATGAAGCCTGATTCTCTGCTATGACATGAAGCTTGATTCTCTGCTATGGGACCTCTCTCCTCTGTCTGGTTGCCGGGGCCTAAAAATATCTGACAGTGGCCTGTTCCAGTGGTGGGTGACATGAAGCCTGATTCTCTGCTATGCCATGAAGCCTGATTCTCTGCTATGGGACCTCTCTCCTCTGTCTGGGTGCTGGGGCCTAAATATCTGACAATGGCCTGTTCCAGTGGTGGGTGACGTGAAGCCTGATTCTCTGCTATGACATGAAGCCTGATTCTCTGCTATGACTTGAAGCCTGATTCTCTGCTATGACATGAAGCCTGATTTTCTGCTATGGGACCTCTCTCCTCTGTCTGGGTGCCGGGGCCTAAATATCTGACAATGGCCTGTTCCAGTGGTGGGTGACGTCAAGCCTGATTCTCTGCTATGACATGAAGCCTGATTCTCTGCCATGAGACCTCTCTCCAATTGATATTAGTTAATTTTAATTTATTTTATTTTTATTTTAATTCATTTCCCTATCCACATTTGTTTGCAGGGGCGAAGTTCGGGTCGAGTTTGGATCCCAAACATTTCCGGGAAGTTCGGCCGAACTTCTCGAACCCGAACATCCAGGTGTTCGCTCAACTCTACTCCTGAGGAAAAAGGGTTCCTCCTCTGTAGGGGAGGAGGCCACTCGGGTGTCTTAATTATTAAGCTGGATCTGAAGTCCACATGGTGACTGAAAACATTTTCACATGTGATTAATTAAAACTATGATTCCCAACAGTGTTAATACAAAACACAGAAAACACTGAGAAAAGTGAGAGAAATTTCATGTATATATTCACAAATAAAATTGTCGGAGAGCTGAATCTAAGCCATATGTTTGTCGAGTGGTCCGAAAATCTGTGTCATGTACACTGAATTTGATGTAAGGCAATTGAAAATTACATGACATAAAGCAGGAAACAGAGAAAAAAACAACTGAAGATAATGTCATAGATTTAATCCTGTAGTACCAGAGGAAAAAAAAAAGGGGGGGGGGAAGAGAGCTCAATAGAAGTGCATTAATTCCTTCTTGTAATTCAGGCCTTTGGGATATCTGGTTTCCAGTCTAAATATCCAATATGCCTCTCTCTCTGTAGTAGTATTCTTTTAATGCTACATTAAAGGAGACAACACTTTTTCTATTCCAAAGGCACTGAAGGTGTGTGCACTTCTATTATGTCTCTCTACAAAATGTTTGGCAGCTCCTGAAATGTTCACATAAGATGCGTTACTTATGTAATTAAGATGTTCCAGTATTCTGTTCTTCAATTTGCGCGTGGTGCTTCCCACATATAAGAGATCACACTCGGTACATCTGATGACATAAATAGCATTTGAACTGTTACAATTAATGTAAGATTTTGTCGCAAAATCTGAACTGTGTTCTGAATCACTGAAGTTTTTTGTGGGTGTGGTGTACCTACATGTCTTACATAGATGTCCTCCACAGCGTTCAAAACCTATGTATCTCAACCAAGTGTGAACATTGGCCTTGGAGCTGGAGGAAAAGAAAGAAGGTGACAAAATAGAAGCTACCGTGGAGGAACGTCGTGGGACCACTCTGCAGCCCCCTATAAGGAGTCCGTACAGGGCCTCATCCTCATAAAGTATAGAAATACTACCCTGGACAATCCTCTTGATGGCCTCAAATTTTTTTCCCTGTTTCCTGCTTTATGTCATGTAATTTTCGATTGCCTTACATCAAATTCAGTGTACATGATACAGATTTTCGGGCCACTGGACAAACATATAGCTTAGATTCAGCTCTCCGACTATATTATTTGAGAATATATACATGAAATTTATCTCACTTTTTTCTGTGTTTTCTGTGTTTTGTCATAGTTTTAATTAACCACATGTGAAAAGGTTTTCAGTCACCATGTGGACTTCAGATCCAGCTTAATAATTAAGACACCTGAGTGGCCTCCTCCCCTACAGAGGAGGAACCCTTTTTCCTCAGGAGTCTATATATGTTTTACATGGATTTAAGTTCCACATGGAGTCATGAATAAGAACTGTTTAGTTCAAAACGTGTAGACTGCGAATGACACTAATAGAGGTTGTACCACTGTACAAATTTTTATCACCGCAATAATAGAACCGACGGCTCAAAAATTACTGGAGTTCTGGATTGTTTTTCTCTTTTATCCTCATCTATTCGATTGTCTTGATATATACTGAACTGATAGTTAGTGTTAGATAGGGTAGTTTAGTGTAGCAGATAGTTTCCAGTGTAGGGTATAGTGTTAGTTAGCTGAAAGATATAATCCGTTTAGTTAGTGTGAGATAGTATAATTTAGTTAGGGAACTATATAGTTGATAGGTTCAAGCGCAGGACTTAGTGTATGGTATAATTAGCTGAAAGATATCCATTTAGTTAGTGTGAGATAGTATAGGTTAGTTAGGGAATAGTATAGCAGATAGATTCAAGAGCAGAATGTAGGTTAGGTATAGTATAGTGTAGGGTTTAGTATTGTTTTAGTTTAGTATCTGTTTAATAACATTTTATTTAAAGTTTATTATTGTTAGTTTATTACTGTTCAGTTGGTTTAGTGTCTGCATCTTTTGTTAGTTAAACAAAACAAAAATAGTTTATTAGCTTTAGTTTTTAGTGTTAGTTTATTATTGTTCAGTTGGTGTAGTGTCAGTGTCAGTGTCTGCGTCTCTTGTTTGATAAAAAAAAACACAAAAAGGAAAAAATTGTTTATCAGTTTTAGTTTTTAGTGTTAGTTTTTTACTGTTCAGTTGGTGTAGTGTGTGCGTCAGTCTCTGCGTCTTTTGTTAGTTAAAAAAACACAAAAACAAAAAGGTTTATTTGTTTTAGTTTTTATTGTTAGTTTTTTACTGTTTAGTCGGTGTAGTGTCTGTGTTAGTGTTTGCGTCTTTCGTTAGTTAAAACAAAAAAAATAAAAAACTGCAAAAAAGTTTATTAGTTTTACTTATTAGTGTTGGTTTTTTACTGTTCAGTGTGTGTAGTGTCTGCATCAGTGTCTGCGTCTTTTATTAGTAAAAAAAAAGTTTATTCGTTTTTGTTTTTAGTGTTAGTTTTTTACAGTTAAGTTGGTGTAGAGTCTGCATCAGTGTCTGCGTCTTTTGTTAGTTAAAAAAAAAACACAACAAAAAAAGTTTATTAGTTTTAGTTTTTAGTGTTAGTTTTTTTTACTGTTTAATAACTGTTTCCTGCTTTATGTCATGTAATTTTCGATTGCCTTACATCAAATTCAGTGTACATGACACAGATTTTCAGACCACTGGTGTCACGCTGGGTAGGATACAAGATACCATAGAAACACAGAAAACTATGAAACAAGTGTCTAGGCCAGAAGCTGTGGATAAAGGTCACCTCCTAGCAAATCCCTAACAACTCTCCCTGGACTTCTGTGCCCACGTTCAGTCCCTGAAGGTGGGAATAAACGTGCCCCCGTGCCTAAGACTGAAGAAACCCTAAGATCCCTAAGATAGTGGAAAAGGGGAAAAGAGACAGCCTGATTCCTCAAGCAAGGAGGGAGCAGGTGTCTCCCTAACAGCCTAGACAGAACACCAGAGAGAAACAAAACCAACTTATCTGTAGCTGAGCAGAAACAGCAATTCATTCCTTCCTTGCTCAGAGCAAGATAGAAGCTATAACCCGCACAGGACACTGGGAAAGGGAGTAATTTAAACTCATACAAACGACCCCACCCAGTGCTCCTGGAAGGAGGCGGATACAGCTCAAATCCAAACCCAAAACAAACTACACATGTGCTGCTAGCCTGGCAGACATCCGCACATAACCTGAGCCCGGCATGACAGTACCCCCCCTTCTACGGGTGACCTCCAGACACCCCGGCCATACTTTATCCGGGTGATCCCTGTGAAAGGCCCTCACCAGTCGGCTGGCACTAACATCCACAGCCAGAACCCACATCCTCTCCTCGGGGCCGTATCCCCTCCAGTGCACCAGGTACTGAAGGGAACCCCGAAGAACACGTGAGTCAAGAACCCTAGAGATCTCGAACTCTAAATCTCCATCAACCAGAACCGGGGGAGGGGGCAATGGCGACGGTTCCACCGGTTTCACATATTTCTTCAGTAAAGACCTGTGGAACACATCATGGATCCTCCAGATCTGAGGAAGATCCAGACGAAAAGCCACTGGATTGACAACCGCAGATATTTTGTAAGGTCCAATAAATCTTGGACCCAGTTTCCAAGATGGCACTTTCAGTTTAATATTTTTAGTAGATAACCACACCAGATCACCCCCACACAGGTCCGGACCAGCCATTCGCTTATACCTCTCACCCATCTTCTCTAAATTCACTTGGATCCTCCGCCAGATAGAAGACAAGGCAGAAGAAAATCTCTCCTCCTCTGGCATCCCAGAGGAACTAGTCCCAGAAAAGGTACCAAGCTGAGGATAAAAACCGCATGCGCCAAAAAATGGCGACTTACCCGTGGACTCCTGCCTACGGTTATTCAAAGCAAACTCTGCTAGGGATAAGAATGAGGACCAGTCCTCCTGATTCTCAGCCACAAAGCACCTCAAGTAGGTCTCCAGGTTTTGATTAGTACGCTCTGTCTGCCCATTCGACTGCGGATGAAAAGCCGAAGAGAGCGAAAGTTGAATGCCAAGCCGAGAGCAGAACGCCCTCCAAAACCTGGAAACAAACTGCATGCCCCTACCAGAAACCACATCCTAGGGAATGCCATGTAATTTCACGATGTTATCAACAAAAACCTGAGCAAGAGTCTTGGCATTGGGCAAACTAGCTAACGATACAAAGTGAGCCATTTTACTAAAACGGTCAACAACCACCAGAATCATTGTTTTCCCGGAGGAACTTGGCAGATCCGTAATAAAGTCCATAGACAAGTGCGTCCAAGGACGAGATGGAATAGGCAAAGGAAGAAGTGAACCAGAAGGTCGAGTGTGAGAAACCTTTGACTGTGCACAGGTCTCACAAGCTGCTACGTAATCCTCAACACTCTTACGTAACCCGGGCCACCAGAACCTCCTGGAAATAAGATCAAAGGTGGACTTGCCACCAGGATGTCCAGCAAGGACAGTATTGTGATGTTTCTTGAATACCTTGTATCGCAGTCCATCAGGAACAAACAACCTCCCTGGGGGACAAGAATCCGGGGCCCCCTCCTGGACTCCCAACACCTCCATCTCCAATTCGGGGTACAGAGCGGAGACCACCACCCCATCAGCCAAAATCAGAGCAGGATCCTCTGAATCACCTCCCCCAAGAAAACTACGGGACAATGCATCTGCCTTGATATTTTTAACCCTCGGGCGAAAAGTAACCACAAAATTGAACCTAGTAAAGAACAGTGACCATCTAGCCTGTCTAGGATTCAGACGCTTGGCAGATTGCAGGTAAGCCAAATTCTTATGATCAGTATATACCGTAACGGGATGAGACGCCCACTCCAACCAGTGACGCCATTCCTCAAAGGCCAATTTGATGGCCAGCAATTCCCTATCTCCTACATCATAATTCCTCTCAGCGACCGAGAGCTTCTTGGAAAAAAAGCACACAGAACCCATTTTCCAGGAGATGAACCCTGCGACAACACTGCTCCAACCCCCACCTCTGATGCATCCACCTCCAGCACAAATGGCTGAGGCTCATTGGGATGCATCAGAATGGGAGCAGACGCAAAACACTCCTTAATAGCCGACAAGGCCTGCAATGCCTCCTCCGACCAGACAGAGAAGTCGACGCCCTTCTTAGTCATATCGGTCAGAGGTTTTACAATGGTAGAATAGTTCAAGATAAATTTTCTATAATAATTGGTAAAACCCAAAAACCGCATCAAAGCTTTCTGATTCTCCGGTTGGTCCCATTCCAGAACCGCCCGGACCATTTCGGGGTCCATACGAAAACCAGAGTCAGAAAGCAGATATCCCAGAAACGGAAGCTCCTGCACAGAAAACACACATTTCTCCAGTTTGGCATATAATTTATTTTCCCGAAGGATCGACAAGACCTGTCTCACGTGATCCTGATGGGTCTTCAGATCAGGAGAGTAAATTAGAATGTCATCCAAGTAAATTACCACGAACCTTCCTACAAAATGATGGAAAATGTTGTTGACAAATCGCTGAAACACTGCTGGCGCGTTAGTTAACCCAAAAGGCATAACCAGATTCTCAAAATGACCCTCGTTCGTGTTGAAGGCCGTTTTCCACTCATCCCCCTTCCTTGATTCTGATTAGATTGTAGGCCCCTCTTAAATCTAACTTGGAGAACACCTTGGCTCCAACAATTTGATCAAAAAGGTCAGAGATCAAAGGAAGGGGATACGGATCACGGACCGTAATACGGTTCAATTCCCGGAAATCCAAACAAGGTCTAAGCGATCCATCCTTTTTCTTTACAAAGAATAAACCAACTGCAACCGGAGACTTAGATAGTCTATTATGACCTTTTGCAAAACTCTCGGCAATATACTTCTGCATGACCTCTCTTTCAGGTTGAGAAAGATTGTACAGCCGAGACTTTGGCAACTTAGCCCCTGGGATGAGATTAACTGAACAATCATAGTTGTGGTCAGGACCTAAACGATTGGAAGATGCCCAACCACCACCCCCCTACCTAATTGGCCTGAGGTGTGCCTTGGCCTCACTAGGTCGGTATGCCTGAAAAAGGGGGCATACCCTGAATGTGATGGTTGAATGACTGAATGAAGAATGGGAATGGGTGGGCAGGGGACGTCCGAATGCCGACGTGCTGCCTGGGAGAGCCAGACTGCTTAAGACAGGTACCGGCCCCTCCCACAAATCCAGGCTAGCCTGCGGCCAGCCTTAACACTTGTGGTCAGGACCTAAACGATTGGAAGATGCCCAACCACCACCCCCCTACCTAATTGGCCTGAGGTGTGCCTTGGCCTCACTAGGTCGGTATGCCTGAAAAATGGGGCAAAACCCACCAGTGAGGGAAGGATTGGCCTGAGGTGCTACTCTGCCAATGTACTGAATGCTTGGACCAGCTCCGCTTGTGGCTCCGGGATATACCGTACAAAGCACCCCGAGCGCCAGCGCCCCAAGTGTTCAATGATATGCACAGGGACTCCATGCTGGACGCTGCGGATGCCGCACCGATGCGGAAAGAATGCCCCGAGAATTGAGCCGGATTCAATCCTACACTGGTCAACAGGATGCGAATATGTTTGATGAACTGGCTGGACGTCAGTGGACCAACAGGGAATGGAAGTAATGGGTCGGTGGGGCTGTGAAGACTGAGGGCCAGCAAGAGGTTGTCCAAGACTGTCACTGGACACCATGCGTTTGTGGTCTGGAAGAACTTTAACTACATGGCCGGGACCTACCTGCCTTGTTCTGTTGTGAGGCAACTGCAAATGAGTTACTGCCCATCCTGACTAAATCTCCCTTGCGGAGAGCCACCGCCCCTTGTCTGGCCTGTGTCACTTCACCTGGTCTTAAAAACCCGTAAAACGCCAAGTACATCGCCGCCTTGATCACCAGGCTGGGAAGGACTCCGAATGGTGACAATGTGAGAACTTCCGACAGGCTATGAAACGTGTCCCCCTTGATAGGTCGACGGACCAACTTGACCGTGACCTGGCTTTTTTGAATGCCTCTGAGGATGGCCTTGATCGGGTGAGCTGAAAATATAGAGGGTCTGTCTGGCTCTTGAAGTGCCAAAAAAAAATGCTGCACCCCAGCCAAATATAGCCTAATGGTGTTGTAGGATAAAGCCAATACCGAATGACAATAAGACACGAAAGCCACCATATACTTGACCTGACCTGTGTCACCTCTAGGATATGCCAACTTAAAGTTCGAAAAACCACCCACGCTCGGCGGTACGACCGCAACGTACTGGCCGACAAAGACTTGGTAATGAGTGAACTGGCGACCCCAATCAGAGAGTCTAATCCAAGACCAGCAGCCGCCAGTCCGGTACCGGGGTGCCCACTGAGTCTGCTTCTGGGTTCTGTAAGAAAAAGCGAGAAAATCAAAACGAGATAAAGCATCAGCTGCAACGTTGCTGACCCCGTCCAAAAACAGGGCATGAAAATGAAACCCCTGTCCCAGAGCTATCCAGGTCAATCTACGCATGAAAGACCTGATGAGTAACGATTTAGATCTGCCCTTGTTAATGATCTCTGCGGTCGCCATGTTGTCAGTGTGGAAAACCACCGTGTGACCCGACCACCTATGCCCCCAGACTATAGCAGCTGCTACGATAGGAGAGATCTCGAACAATGCCGACATCTGAGAAAACCCCGGCACCTGTAGCACGTGTGTGGGCCATGAGCCGGCGCACCAATGTGAGCCAAATATGGCCGCGAAACCTACCGAGGCAGCCGCGTCTGAAAATACGTGTGGAGAATCAGAAGTGGCCCTCGGAATAACCATGGAAATGCCGTTCCACCCACTGAGAAATCTGTCCCACATGAACAGATCTGCTCGGGCGTTCGCATTAAGATGCACTGATGCGTCCAAATCACTGGTCTGTTGTAATAAGACTAGCAATCTTGAAATGAATGATCTACCCTGAGGAATGATCCTCATGGCAAAGTATAACATGCCCAACAGAGACTGCAATTCTCTCTTGGTGCAAACCTGAGACATGAGCAAGGAACGGACACCTGATTTGATTATGTCGAGTTTGTCTTGTGGCAGACTGGCTGACATGGCACGTGAATCCAGAGAGATCCCCAAGAACGTGACAACCTGCGCAGGCCCTTCTGTTTTGTGTTCGGCCACTGGAATGTTTAACTCCTTGAAGACCTGCAAGAGAACCTGCAAGTCAACAGGTGCCTGTGAGGGTTCTTCGATCAACAGAAAATCATCCAGGTAGTGAATGACATTCTGGCAACCCTGTTCCAACAAAATCCATTCCAGTGCCTGCGCTAACCTGTCAACAGACTGGGGCTGCTCTAGGAACCAACGTCAACTTGGTGGGGAATAGTACGCATCTCTCCATTTGATGCCATGCCACTGCCAGAGAGATGGGCTAATGGGCAGCAGTTTGAACGCATCAGAGACATCTGCTTTGGACAGCCAAGCCCCCATGCCTGTCTGAAGAATGACCTGGATAGCCTGGTCTACGGAAGTATACTTCAAGGAAAATTCCTCGGACGGAATCAACGAGTTGGGACTAGGAACGTGGGAAGAATGTGTAGCAGACAAATCATGAATCAAACAAATTTATTGGAATATTTTCCCTGCACCACCCCCACCGGGCTCACCCTCCAAGTGCAGAAAGGAGGGGACTGGAAAGGACAATTATGAAACCCTTGTCCAGCTCAACTGCCAAGAGTGAATCCACCAGACCAGCATGTTTAGAAGCCGACTGCAAGTTGGGGCATTCATGAGTCTGCTGGGGCAGGTTGATGAGCCCAGTGTGAAACCCCCGTGAAACCCTTCCACCAGGAATGTACGGAACGGCTGAACCGGATGAAGCTGCAGCAGCTGGTCTAGTGCCTCCACATTCACCCGGCTCAGTCACGCCGGCTTCAATGTGCAGACCGTGACCGGATGTGCCCTAAAACATGTGGCACAGACATGCAGGAGCCTGCACTGGCTGAAGTTGCAGATGGCGTAGACCACTGCAAACAACACAACAACACCACAAAACAACAACAATAAAAAACGAAAAAAAACAACCTGTTAACCCTACGACCTGCTGCCCGTAAGCTGACAAACAAAATGACGGAATCTAAGCCCCTCCCCCCCCCCCCCCCCCCCCCCAGCAGCGTGAAACGATTGAACGAAAAGCCTTCGAGGCTGACAGGGAGTATGATAGTCGTTTCCACTGACGTATGAAGCGAGCCTGAGTTTGTGCGAATCTGTGACGTGGCAGATTAATTAAAAACGAATACCGCGGGCTAAAGAACCTACAGACGTGGTAGGTGATGTATGTAAGTATAGGATTTGAGGAAAACAGACCGTATGACGTATGACACTAGTCTACGAGATGAAACGGGGTGTGTATGTCGTGCGAGCGTGTAGCTGTATTGGCGGATGTACCTATGCTAGAGGTGTATGGATGAAGCTTGGTGGATAACGTTTTTTTTTTTTTTTGTTTGTTTTTTTATTTATTTATTTTTTTATTTAACAATCCACTTGTACCCTTTTTTTTTTTTTTTTTCCATTTGAACAACCCACTTTTTTTTTTTGTTTTAACTTTATTTAACAATCCACTTGTACCCCTTTTTTTTTTTTTTTTTTTCATCAAACTGCCTGATGTGCGAACTATGTGTCTAAGGTATGTATGTAGTGTATGTGATGAGTGTCAAACATGTGCACAAGCAGCAACTTTGTAAGTAAGCAGCGTGAAACGATTGAACGAAAAGCCTGCGAGGCTGACAGGGAGTATGATAGTTGTTTCCACTGACGTATGAAGCGAGCCCGAGTTTGTGTGAATCTGTGACGTGGCAGATTAATTAAAAACGAATACTGCGGGCTAAAGAACCTACAGACGTGGTAGGTGATGTATGTAAGTATAGGATTTGTGGAAAACAGACCGTATGACGTATGACACTAGTCTACGAGATGAAACGGGGTGTGTATGTCGTGCGAGCGTGTAGCTGTATTGGCGGATGAACCTGTGCTAGAGGTGTATGGATGAAGCTTGGTGGATAAAGTTATTTTTATTTTTTTTTAACTTTATTTAACAATCCACTTGTACCCTTTTTTTTTTTTTTTTTTCGTCAAACTGCCTGATGTGCGAACTATGTGTCTAAGGTATGTATGTAGTGTATGTGATGAGTGTCAAACATGTGCACAAGCAGCAACTTTGTAAGTAATCAACTCAGTAATGGCACCAGGACCCAGCTGCCAGAGTTTAACCTGCTGAGCCCAGATGACTCGCAGCCCCTGTATGAACTTAGATACAGGTTATGCTGAGACAGGCAATGAGCTCCAACTATGTGACAATGCTGCCCATTGGTGCCAAAACTTGAATTGCATGTGCCTGAACGCAGTGAGGAGAAGCGATCCTCCGGCACACTTCCCCCTCTCTACACACCCTCCTACCCTCCTCCACGTTGCCACGCTCCCCAAACAAACCAGTTATCTTGGAAAACGACCTGAACAGCTTGCAGACTGAAGGGAAAGGTACACCCGGCTTCTCTGAGATCTGACCCGTGCAGGACGCTTGCTGATGACGTCACACCCGGAAGTAGCAGACGTCCGAATGCCGACGTGCTGCCTGGGAGAGCCAGACTGCTTAAGACAGGTACCGGCCCCTCCCACAAATCCAGGCTAGCCTGCGGCCAGCCTTAACACTTACGACAAGGAGGCAATTCCTGAGCCCCACCCTCCGAAAAGACATCTGCAAAATCTGAGAGATACTGAGGTAAAACCGTAGTAGACACACCAGAGATAGATGTGCCAAGACAATTGTCCGAACAAAATTCACTCCAACCAATGATCTGTCTTGCCTGCCAATCTATAATTGGGTTATGTTTTGTCAACCATGGTAACGACTATAGGAGCCGGCATGTCCTTCATGACAAAACAAGACATGATCTCAACATGTGAATCACTCACCCTTAACTGAATACCATGAGCAATATGAGTGAGACTCCTTTGAGAAAGAGGAGAAGAGTAAATTGCGAAAACCGGAATCTCTCTTTCTAAAGTGCAAGTACTTAGGCCCAGATTTTGAAGAAAAAGAAAATCAATAAGGTTTACCCCAGCACCACAGTCAAGGAATACTTCAACATTAAATGTTATTGAGTCTAGCGCCACCATAGCTGGAAGGAGAAAACGAGTATTACAGGGAGCTTGCATACCTGCTTGCTCCGCCACGCCATTCACACTACCAAGAGTCAGGGATGTTTTTTTTTTTTCTTTATGTAAACCTCTTTGTGATTCTTTATCATCAACATGAGGTTTAACTAAGGGACAAGCAAAAATAAAATGACCACTTTCTCCACAGTAATAACATAGCTTATGCAACCTCCTTAAATTCCTATTACCAGAACGGAAAGACACCTGACCCAGCTGCATGGGTTCCTCCCCTACCCCAGAGTTACATGTCATATCACTCTGGGGAACAGGTGAGACGAAACCACTCACAGAAGGGATCCCTCGCGCGGAGGTAACCTTACACCTCTCTCTAATACGTCTATCTAACCATACTGCCAAAGACATAGCATTCTCCAATGTATCCGGGTATTTATGAAAAGCAAGGGCATCTTTTAATCTCTCAGACAACCCCTGACAAAACTGACTACGTAGCGCGGGGTCATTCCACTCTGACTCAGTAGCCCATCTCCTAAATTCAACGCAGTAAGCCTCTGCAGTATGTTCACCTTGTAATAAATTATGCAATTTAGATTCCGCCATCAAGACCCGATCTGGGTCATCATAAATTAATCCCAAGGCTTTAAAAAAAATCTTCCACCGACTGGAGGGCCAGAGAACTGGACGGCAGAGAAAAGGCCCAGGATTGTGCATCCCCTTTAAGTAGGGATGTGATTATCCCTACCCTCTGACTCTCATCACCAGATGAACGCAGCCTAAAATACAGCTTGCATGACTCTCTAAAGCGGATAAAGTCATCCACACCCCCTGCAAATCTATCAGGGAGAGCAACTCTAGGCTCCCCAAAAATTTGACTTCCTCCTATTGCACCTGATGCCAGAGCATTCTGACACCGTGTGACCGAATTGCACAGATCAGCAACCTCTAGGGATAATCCCTGCATGCGATCAACTAGAGCATCCATTGACTCCATCTCAAAGCAGCTGAGAAATAGCAGTCTAAGTATTGGCGGGTTATAATGTCATGCTGGGTAGGATACAAGATATCATAGAAACACAGAAAACCATGAAATAAGTGTCTAGGCCAGAAGCTGTGGATAAAGGTCACCTAGCAAATCCCTACCAACTCTCCCTGGACTTCTGTGCCCACGTTCAGACCCTGAAGGTGGGAATAAACGTGCCCCCGTGATAAGACTGAAAAAACCCTAAGATCCCTAAGATAGTGGAAAAGGGGAAAAGAGACAGCCTGCTTCCTCAAGCAAGGAGGGAGCAGGTGTCTCCCTAACAGCCTAGACAGAACACCAGAGAGAAACAAAACCAACTTATCTGTAGCTGAGCAGAAACAGCAATTCCTTCCTTGCTTCCTTCCTCACAGCAAGATAGAAGCTATAACCCGCACAGGACACTGGGAAAGGGAGTAATTTAAACTCATACAAACGACCCCACCCAGTGCACCTGGGAGGAGGCGGGTAGAGCTCAAATCCAAACCCAAAACAAAACAAACTACACATGTGCTGCTAGCCTGGCAGACCTCCGCACATAACCTGAGCAGGGCATGACAACTGGACAAGCATATGGCTTAGAACAGCTCTCCGACTATTTTATTTGTGAATACATACATGAATTTTTTTTTCAGTGTTTTCAGTGTTTTCTGTGTTTTGTATTTTCACTGTTGGGTCTATTAAACCAGACAAAGTGGCATTACCACATCACGTGGGAAAACAGATGTGGCAATCAGACACAGTGCAGGAGTTTCCTCCTTCTCCCAGTCCAGCTTGCGGCAGCCAAGCCACATCCACGAGTAGTGATAGACGAACATCGGTGGGACAGTTCACGAACACACGTTCGCGTTCAAATATTCGCAAACCGAGCATTCGCTGCGGGCCCCATTGACTTTAATGGCAGCGGAACCTAAAAAATCTTCAGGTTATATTTTCAGCCACCAAATACTTACTGGAAGTGCACAAATAGTCCCACAATATGGACAGTGACATACCAGAGGAAGATCATTGGCAAAAATTCCCACAAAAAAATATGTATTTTAATCAGGGGCCATTTTTATGCATCTTAAAGGGAAACTCTCAAAAATGTGCCCTGCTGGAGCCTAGAATTTTTTTTTTTTTAGGCCACGGTAGTACAGGCCCCAAAAATTAGGCATTCACCTGACCAGAAAAGAACTTGTGATGATGTGGCTGGAGGTACATTAGGCGGTGTGGGGATTAGCTCTGGTAGGCAGGGTAAGCGGACGCAGTACAGAGTCAAAAACAAGGTTGTAAAGCAAAGTTCAGTGTTTATTCACACATAAGAAAAAACAAGCCAAAGTAACGGTGTTCAGTTTTGGTGCCTGTTCACACGACAAAAAAACTTTACATGGTCAGCAGTTTTCCACCCGCAGTCCACAGCAGGCTTTAGAGTCCGTTTCCCCAGCATGCGGCTCTCAAGACACAGACTCCACAGCTTCTCTGTCATAGAGGATATCCGCACCAGCTGAACGTGCTGGCTGGGTTTTTATATCCCAGCCAAAATCCGGCCTGGAACCGTGGGGAACAGCTACCCACCCTGCTCTTTGGCTGCCCCCAAAAAGAACCGGCCCAGATCGGCTTTACAGCCTTTCTAACAGCTGAAGTGTCAGACTGCAACAGCAAAACTGACACTTCAGGGAAAAACCTGGTTCTTACCTCACCGAGCCCAGGAACCTCAGTCACACGTATCTTCCGTCAATGACGGCCCCTTGTTCCTTCTCACAGCGGTCACTGGATACATTTTTTACTGTAGGTCAGTACAGGCCCCAAAAATTAAGCATTCACCTGACAGAAAAGAACTTTGTGATGATGTGGCTGGAGGTACATTAGGCGGTCACTGGATAAAAATGTTACTGTAGGCCAGTACAGGCCCCAAAAATTAGGCATTCACCTGACAGAAAAGAACTTGTGATTATGTGGCTGGAGGTACATTAGTCAGTCACTGGATAAAAATTTTACTGTAGGCATTCACAGGACAGAAAAGCCTTTTATGCCACTGTATATACATAAGAGAAAGAGCATTCTTTGTTCTGGGTGGTGGCAGATATTTGTGGGCTAGCATGAGGAAATTCAATTACACGTGGTCGTCACAGGTGTTGAATTCCTCCGCGATCCATGCCTCTTTAATTTTTAGAAATGTGAGGTAGTCCACACTGTCGTGAGCTAGGCGAGTGAGCTTATTGGTCACGATCCCCCCTGCTGCACTGACAAGGGGTGTGCCAGCTCTGACCACAGGTCAAGCCTGCACACCCAGTAGTTTAGATGTTCCTCGCTTCTCAGAGCGTCCAAATAGGCCATTAACCTGATGTAGTCGGACACCCGTCGGTCTAGGCATTTACTGAGGCTGGATCCAGAGGGCTGCTGTCGATGGGCTGGCTGCAAGAATGATCTCATATCTGAAGTGACCAACACATCTTCAAGCCGCCCTCTTCTTGCAGGCATGGTAGGTACCCGCACCTGTTTCGCTGTGGGTGGAAAATCCTCAGACAGCGCCCGCTAAATGGCCGCAGAAGTCTGCATGCGTCGCGCATGAGCAGTCACTGGCGCGGTGAAAAGAAACCAAGCTCCCCATAACCTGTCCTGCTGCAGAGTTGGTGCAGCTAGTTATAAACGGCACATTGCTGCTGGAGCAGCCTATCAAGCATATACAAGGTGGAGTTCCAGCGCGTCGGGCAGTCACAAATCAGAACTTTGATGGGCAAGTGGTGTCACCGCTGAACGTCAGCAAGGCGAGCCATGGTCGTGTAAGATCTTATAAAATGGCCAGAGATTTTCCTGGCCTGCCGCAAGACATCCTGGACCCCAGGGTATTTGGCAACGAATCGTTGTACGACTAAGTTCAGGACGTGTGCCATGCACGGCATGTGTGTCATTTTGCCCTGTTTCAGCGTTCTCAGCAGATTGGCACCGTTGTCGCACACCACTTTACCAACTGTCAAATTGAGCGAGGTTAGCCACTGATCAGCCTGTGACCGCAGAGTTGAAAGCAGTGCAGGACCGGTGTGGCTCTTGGCTTCCAGGCACAAAAGCTGCAGCACAGCATGGCAAAGTCTCCCCTGGGGCACCAAATAGGTTCTGAGGAGCTTGGGGGGTGCAGCGGAAGAGGCGGTAGCAGTAGAAAAGGAGGAGTCAGCAGAGGAGGAGACGGAGAATGGGGTAGGAGGAGGAGAAGAAGAGGCAGGCCTGCATGCAATCCTTGGCGGTAACACCAAATCCACACGTAATACACGGTTTGCATGCTTGACGGCTGTCAGAAGGTTCACCCAGTTGTGTACCTTCCCTGCCCGTGTTTGGTAGACCACGTGTCTGTGGTCAGATGTATCTTAGCACCGACACTGTGTTCCAGAGATATATTCACTTGCCACTAAACGTGGCCATATAGCTCCGGGATAACCTTCTGGGAGATATATTTACTTCTGGTGACCTTCCATTGCGGTGTGCCAATGCCCACAAATTTTCTAAAGGCCTCCTAGTCCACCAGTTTATATGGCAATAATTGGCGGGCTAGCAGCCAGCGGTCAGTATTGGGCAAGAGGCTTATCTGGCGTCATCATCTTTTTACGCTAGAACATTTGGGCCACGGAAGCCTGTCTTCTGCCAGATGAACGCGACGACGGCACGGTGGAAGGTGGAGTGGAGGACAAATGGGATGAGAGAGGAGAAGGAGAAGAGGCAGGACGTGGAGCGCCGGAAGTGTGGCTTTGTGGGTTCTGACGGCATTGCTCCCACTGGGCTCGGTGATGGGAGGCCAGGTGCTTTCTTAAGGTGGTCGTCCCTGGGTGAGTGTTGGGCCTACCGTTGCTTATGCGTTCACAGCACAGGCTGCAGATGGCAACACTTATCTGGGTACTGTTGTCAGACCGCTGGGTGGCAGACATTGCTACTTCCTCTTCCTCATCCGATGTCAAAAATGGCTGCGCATTGGTAAGGTCTGGGAATGAATGGAGAAATAATTTCTCTGACTCGAGTGGAGGGGCTATGGTGATGGTAGTGGTGGTGGTGTCTTTGAGGGTGCACAGAGCAGAGAGTGAGGAGGGTGCAGAAGCGAAAGGCTGAGTGAGCCACTCAACCAACTCTGGGGCGCCCTTTGAAGTCATCGCACGCGCCTTCTCCAACTTCCCATTTAGGCTCCGGCGTGGTGCACCTGCCCGACCCCTACCACCCCTGCGGAATGACCCTGTGCCTAAGTCCCTAGAGAAGCAGGTATATCAAACACCTTAATCAGTATTTTGTTGAAGCAGGTATATCGCAGGCCTCAATCAATATTTGGTGGAAACTGAGATATCAAACCCCTTAATTAGTATTTTGTGGAAGCAGTTATATCGCAGGCCTCAATCAATATTTGGTAGAAACAGATATATCAAACCCCTTAATCAGTATTTTGTGGAAGCATGTATATTGCATGCCTCATTCAATATTTGGTAGAAACATGTATATCAAACCCCTTAATCAGAATTTTGTGGAAGCAGGTATATCGTAGCCCTCTATCAGTATTTTGTCGAAGCAGGTATATCAAACCCCTTAATCAATATTTTGTGGAAGCAGGTATATTGCAGGCCTCAATCAATATTTGGTGGAAACAGGTATATCAAACCACTTAATTAGTATTTTGTGGAAGCAGGTATATTGCAGGTCTCAATCAATATTTGTGGAAACAGGTATATCGAACCCCTTAATCAGTATTTCGTGGAAACAGATATATCGCAGGCCTCAATCAATATTTGGTGGAAACTGGTATATCAAACCCCTCAATAATTTTTTTTGCCATAACATTTATATCACACCACCCTGTTTATATGGGGCAACAGGTATATCAAAGCCCTCAATCAGTATTTTGTGGAACCAGGTATATCACACCCCTTAATTATTTTTTTTTGCCATAATATTTATATCACACCACCCTGTTTATTTGGGGCAACAGGTATATCGCAGCCCTCAAACAGTATTTTGTGAAAGAAGGTATATCACACCCCTCAATCCATTTTTTGGGGGCAACAGGTATATCACACCCATTGCAATTAGTTGTTCCAATAGCATTTGTCCCTCTATATAGCTGCGGTATCGTAGCAGAACCGCACACAACTGCTGCACAATACAAATGCGCTATAATATAGTTTCTATGTTAGAAAGTATATTATAAGTATATCACATTTCTCAGAATATCACACCTATTGATAGCACACCTATACCAGTCCTTAAAAGGACCTTTGTGGCCCTATTAGCTAGCATTTGGTGTCCCTAACAGTCTGTCCCTGCTCCACAAAGCAACCTCTCCCTACACTGGCAAAACACAGAATGTAAAATGGCTACCAGATCGGGTTCTTTTATAGGGTGGGGGTGTGTCCATGTGCTGAAACATCCCAATTGGCTCTCCTGTCCCACCTGATGTATGTGTCATGGGTCAAAGTTTGGCGCAATGCAAAAGAATATGGTGCCGGCGGACATCACCATATGTTCGCATGTTCGCGCAAAGTTCACCGCGGAACGACCGCCAGACGAACCGAAAGGCCATCTCTAATAACGAGCAGAACTGTGTCTTTCACATGGTCATCACCCCTTTCCACTTCTCACGCTCAAACTCCTATTTTTCAGGTCCATCGTCAGCTATTAATAACGGAATGCGTGGCCTGGAACCAACTCTACACTCCCAGCAATCTGACGGTGTGCAATCTTAATTCTCACCTGGACTAGTTGCTGGCAGTGCAGTTGCTGATGTACCATTAAGTCCAGTTTGCTGTCTTTAGAGAGCTAATGAAGTGTGCTTAGCCTCACTGGAAGATTCCTAGCCGGCATTTTATCTCCCAAAAAGCCATCATGCGGCAAGTAACGTGGGCCACTTCCTGCAATTCTTGCTATGTTTTAAGGTTCATGCCATGGTGGACACCTGGAGCAGCTCTTATGGGCAGGGACAGTACATGTCTTTCATGGTCCACTGGGTCAATATTTTTTCCAGCAGCAATGAGCCAGCACCCCGGGAATGAGGCCTGTTCCTTTTAACCCTCCCCCACCACAATTGTGTTGGCCTGACTCCCACACCAGGCACTTATCTGACTCCTTCTCCATGGACACTTTCCCATCCCCAACAGCAGTTTGGTACAGGGTTGCTCGCACTACCCCTCCTTCCTATCAAATTTGTCAGGTCAAGCGTTGCTATGCCATGTTAGAGTTGATTGGCCTTGGAGAGAGTAACCACACCTCTGAGCAGATGCTCAAGTACATCAAGCAGCAAACAACTCGCTGGCTGTCACCTCGCTGACACCAACTGAGCAAGGTGGTCAAGGACAATAGGTGCAACATCTTGGTCGCCCTGAACCTGGGCGAAATAATACATGCTCCCTGATGGCACACATCATCAACCTTGTGGTGCAGTGCTTTATAAATAAATAGACTGGCCTGTGCAAGGTGCTGGCAGGGTCCAGGAGACTGTCCAAGCACTTCAGCCATTCTTACGTGGCGAGGAACGCTCTCCTGGACTTGCAGCAGCAGAACAGCCTGTCATTACACCTCTTAATCCACGACATGCCAACACACTGGAATTCAACATTGCACATGCTCAAGCATTTGTGTGTGCAGCAGAAAGCCATGAGCTATTTTGTCATGGACCAGACAGCCTCAGCAGCAGGAATCATCTGTTGCTTCAAAGCCAGTAGGCGGCAGCTCATACGAGATGCCTGTTGAGTGCAGAAGCCCTTTGAAGAGGCCACGAAGTTTGTCAGCAGGCAATACTGCGGCATGAACAACGTCATCCCTCATATTTATCTTAGAACAGACGCTGACACTCAAGCAGCAGAGGTCCATTGCGGAAGAAGAGCAGCTAAAGCATCTTGCTGTTTTCCCTATAGCTATTGGGGACACACAAAGGGAATCTGCCATGGAGGAGGAGGATGAGGAAGATGAGGATGAGTAAGTGCCCCTGCAAGAGGAGGGGTAGGTGGAGGAGCAGGAGGACAATGATGAGGATGGCACTAGCAAAGTCACCCAATTGTCTCAGTGGGGGGCAGAACCAGAAAGAAGTAGCTCCTCGGGCACTCTGGGCAGAATTGCCATCTATATGCTGGCTTGCTAATACAGGGACAAGCATATTGTTGACATCAAGCAGTCTGATGACTTCTGAATAGCCATGCTTTTAGACCCTACCAAGACCCTACCAAGGCAAAAGGCAAAATGGGGGAACGTTTTCCTCTGGCAAGAAGGGAGGACAAATGACGTTACTACCAGGAAACACTGTGTACACAGCTTGCCACAGCTTAGACACTTCTGCCCCTGCACAGTCACTTACGAATAGCAGAAGCCGTAGCAGCCATTTCAGTCGACAGCAAGCAGACAGCTCTTGCCTCAACACACAGGTTTAGGCCTACCTAAACTATGGCTACTCTCTGTCGCATACCCAGTTCCCGGACCCCATGGATTTCTGGGCAGGCAGACTGGATCAGTGGTCTGAACTGGCACAGCACGCTATATATTATCTTTCTTAGCCTGCCTCCAGTGTCATCTCGGAGATGGTTTTCAGTGCCGCAGGGGGCGTGGTGACCACCACCAGTGTCCAAACCATCAATATTCTAAAAAAGCAACCCTGGATTCAGGAGGATTTTCATACTGCTCCTGCTTATTCCGATGTATAGACTTCGCCCAACTAGCCTTGCTGGCGGTGCCCTATCTTGCCATTATTTCTGTCTGTCTGCCTATTATCACATTCTGGGTGGCTGCTGCTGCTGATGTTGTGGCCTGTATCATGCTACTAATGGCTCTCAATTGTCAGTTTATGTGTATTAAGTTTACACATGGTTGGTATTTTAAAATTCTGTATGTCATTGCTTACAGATAAAAAAAAAAATTGATAAATAATAAATGAATACATTTTGGGGCTGTGGCTGGTTACATTTTTGCAGCATAAATATACGTGATTACTGATTCGATACAGAATTTTTTTTCAGTCAAGGCAATGCTGGGGCTTTGCATTATTCCAGTAATGCCTAAGGGTCAGTTTCCATGTACTCACTTTCCACACGGTTGAAATTTATAAAGCTTTAAGGTGCAGCATAAATGCACATGATACTGACATGGTGGCCTGGTTAACAAAGTTAAAATAAAATAAAAAAATTTTGGGGGGTGGGGTTAAATTTCAGTCAACACATGTACGTGATTAATTTATTAATACATAAATTTTCTCACAGGTCAAGGCAATGCTAGGGCAAGCATCATGGCACTGCCACTAATGCCTAAGGGTCAGTTTCCATGTACTCACTTTCCACACCGTTGAAATTTATACTTTTATTTTGGGAAGGGGGTTCATTTCTTTAAGGTGCAGCATAAATGTACATGCTTACTGCATTAATATCACAGACATCCCAACCTGCAAAAACTCATTTCAGGGAGGTGCACTTCTCATTTCAGGGAGGTTTTCTTTTTTTTTCTTTCACAAACTTTTTATTACATTTTCCAAACATATGCAGTATCTGCACACTTTGCTCTATGGTGTGGAGGATGGGCTCATTACCCTGCCCCAAATTATCATATTTATGTATATGATTAAAGGGATCACCACCTATAAGCCCTGTGAGGTAAACATATGCTCATGTCCACGGTAGCATTCTGATTTCTAAGGTGGCATTATCAAAGCTATTTGTGGCTTTATTCTGCAGAAAAACAGGTTTTACTAACCTGTCAATCATTGAATTAAGGTGCCCAAGCAGGGGAGGTCTGTGGATGCATGGTGCCTGGCTGCACGCATCGCCGTTCGCGCCCAGCGCCGCCTTCTACTCCTCAGTGCTGCCTCTCCCTCCCCCTCCTCCCGCTTTGAGATCCAGCGCGTGCGCACAGGCTCAGCCTGATGCGCCGTTGCGGACTGCTGGCATCGGCTTCTTCTTGCACTGTGCGCACGCGCCGAGAAGGGGACGCTGCTACAGGTTGCCGGAAAAGTTTACTGCGAGTAAACTAGAGATGGGAAGTTCGGATCTTTCACATGAATCGGTTCATTTGAATCAGTTCATTCAAATGAACCGATTCATGAATCGAATCTTCGGTTCATTCGTTGAGCTGACAAGAAGCAAGTGAACCGAAGCTTAGGTTGCGCAATGCGCATGCGCGGGTGCTTCCATTCACTTGCTGACTCGCTGAGTCGGCTCTTGGTCTGAGTCAGGAAGTTTATTCTTTAAAACCCTGTGTGTAATTATCTACCCCACTGTAGGAAAAAAAAACAAGCATCCAGGGGGGGTGAATTTAACACTGGGGTAAATAATATAATTAAAATGGAGGGTTAAATGTGTAAATGTATTTAAAAAAAATACATCTCTCTCAATAGTTCTATATCTACTGAATGAGACAGAATAAGGGATGCCTTTAACATATATATCTCCTTGAGAAGCCAATTTGACCCTAAAGGGTTAATTCAACCTGTAATCTAAACTCTGTCCTGTCACTTCTCTTATCTCTCTGCTCTGCTATCAGTAAACCTTTCCGGGATATATTGTCCCACATGCGGGTGTCAGGGAGCCGCTATCTAATAGCGGGAGACTACCTGAACCTCCGAGAGACTTGAGATCCCTGATATCAACATTTTCTCACAGTCCAGGAAATGTTGGGGCCTGCATCATGCCACTGCCACTAATGCCTGAGGGTTAGTTTCCATGTACTTACTTTCTGCAATGTAAAATTGTTTTTTTTTAGGGGGAAGTGAGGCTACATTTATTTAAGGCGCAACATAAATGTGTGTGATGGTCAATACCGACAGGGGGCACAAAAATCGATTCCAGTCCAAACTAATCTGTTTAAAAAATTTGGCAAACTGGGCCCGAAATGAATCTCGACTGGTTTGCTCATCTTTCTTTGGATCATATATAATGACATTGCAGGCTATAGCTTGTGTTGCATGGCTGTCACTTTGGTACTCTTTTTAATGATGACATGCATTTATTGCGATGGTGACTTGTCTCTTTCAAGGAGGGCACCTGTAGCTGAAACCAGTTCTGTAGTGTTTAGGGTCTATGTGATGACTCCCATATTAACTATTTATCACTGTTTTTATAATTTGGTGGTTGTAGAGGCTACTGCAGGTATATTCAAGCTATTTTTCTATTAGCAAAGCTATTTTTCCTGAATATTTTTTGTATGTAAAGTTTATCCATAACAGAGATGGTGCCCACAGTCTCTTAAGCCTCATTCACATGTCCGTGTCTGTGCTCAAATCCGTGAGAAGGTGTTAGTGAAGCATCCGTGAAGCTGTCCTTGAAGGATCAGTGTTGGGTCCGTGTGTCTGGTTTTTGCTGTCCGTGTGCCATCCGTATTTCACTGACACTGAACAGCTGAAAAATAATTTTCAAAGCATCTATTCTTAATGATCCGTGAAACATAGATGCAACACAGATGGCATCAGTGTTGCATCCGTGGTTATCATGGACCCATAGACTATTAATGGGTGTCATGGATCCGTGAACACGGACCAAAAAGAGCATCCTAAAACCATGGACCCATCTACCGTGCTAAAACACTGATGTCTAAATGCACACATTAAAATGAATGGGGACTTGTACTGTCTGTGGAGAACAAAGGAGTTAAAGATTGTAAATTTGCCACGGCTGAAGTCCCAGACCAACCCCCTTCACTTCCCCGCCACGCCCTAGTGGTGAGCACAGCACAACAAGCTCTTTCGACATTGTCACATAGACAATTGAAAAGTCCCAATATGGGGTTCTTACAACCACTTTTAAGTCAAAAACTGGTGTAAAAATGTTTGTAAATGACGCCCAGTCTGTTTATCCATATGACTGAGTCCTCCATTTTGTACAGATCTTCTGACTTTTGAAGAGTTAATATACACTATTTGCCTACCCCAGAAGTGTATAAATTGGACACCAATGGCCATAACTTATTATGTGTAGAATATTGTATTGAGAATAAATTATTGACATGAAGTATTTTAGACAGTACATCCTTTGTATGTACTTTACTTGACTAAGGGTACTTTCACACTAGCGGCTAGGAACTCCGGCAGGCGGTTCTGGCAGGTGAACAGCCTGTCGGATCAGTGCTGCCGCTAGTGCACTCTGGGGGGGTTTCAGCGGCAGCATGGCAAACGTGCCGAGAGGCGGACAGAATAAAACTACAGCATGTTGTAGTTTTATTCCGGCCGCCTCTTGGCATGTTTGCCATACTGCCGCTGGAACTCCGGACCGCCCCCATTATAGTCAATGGGGCCGGAGCAGTAGTCCGGGGGCACGCGTGCAGTAGCGGAAACATGGGTCCGACAGGCCGTTCACCGGCCGGAACAGCCTGCCGCAGTTCCTTGCCGCTAGTGTGAAACTAACCTAAGCACTCGCTACTTTATGTATGATTGTCTGTTAATACATTTTATACTCATATATTATTTTTATTATTGTTAGGTCTCATGCACGCGACCGTTGTTCTGGTCCGCATCCGAGCCGCAGTTGCCGTGTGCTGTCCGCATTCATTGTTCCGTTCCGTGGCCCCGCAAAAAAATATAACATGTCCTATTGTTGTCCGTTTTGCAGACAAGAATAGGCATTTCTACAATGGGCTGCCTGTTCCTTTTCACAAATTGCGGAAGGCACACGGGCGGCTTCGGTGTTTTGCGGATCCGCAATTTGCGGACCGCAAAAAACAGAATGGTCGTGTGCATGAGGCCTTACTATTCTCAATAATACCACAGCTCTAGATGGGTGAGCCCGATTGGTGCGGCTGAATGCACATGCACCTGCAAAATCATGTGTTCATTGGCTGCTGCAGGTAGGTGTTGCTTGGTTGCATGAGTTCAGCCGCACTGTGTGGTCTTATCCTCTATATCTGTGTGAGAATCTAGATTCTACTTGAAAAGAGCTCAGAAAAGGTGAGCTGAAATTTTGCTTATTTTGACAGAAGGGCTAACTATTTTGCCATGTTATTTACCCCAGTTTCTTAACACCCTGAAAATTCTATTTTCTCAATTATATCTGTCAAGCAGTCCCAGAGAAGACCAATTATGGCGGTACTATCAAGTAGATTCCAAGGGCTCCATTCATCAGCTTTGGATGCACCTGTTAAGTTTCTTTTTTCCCATTATTTTCTACAGGGGAGAATGTATTACACAAATACATAATTCATTCTGGAGCACATGAAAACATATCAGAGATTAATGACTTTGTCCTACAGTCCCTGCCTGAGTTGTACACCTGACTAGATTTTTCTTCTTGCCAACATTTGTCTTATAATTAATTACCATGGTGTGGGACTTAGACAGGGTAACAAGATGAACATGATTTTTCTGAAGCACAAATTTCACATGGCTTTAAAACTTGTCTACACAAAGGGTGCAATAAAACATACCTTTATAACCCAGAAGAACGAGACCCGTGAGACCATAGTTCTTGGACATCATGTAGCGATGGGCTTAGATATATGAACCTTTTTGTGTTTTTATTACATTTTTAGAGCCAGGGACACAGAACTCTCATATGACATCATGTGGAAAATAAGAGAACAACTTACTACCAGTATAAAGATATATGAAAAGGTTGTAGATCATGATCTGTTTACCTTCTCATGAAGTTGCTGACAGCAATGCACTGCAAGCATTGGTAAATCGAAATCTGTACTATCCCTTTATAAAAGATTATAGGAAAATGCAAGGAATGCCTGTATATAAAATAAACCTAAAAGACTATTGTTACTTTAATATATTATAAAATATAGTTAGTAGGGTCAACAGCCAATCTGTAGTTTTTTATCAATTCGATTTTTATTGAATATAAGAAAGTACATAACATACATTGCACAAAAAGCAATTGCCAATGATGAGTTGTTACCCTTTGGGCCTCGATGCTCTGTAGTATGTCAGGAAACCAGAGAAAACCCATGGAGAACATACAAACTCCATGCAGATGTTGCCCTTGGTTGGATTCGAACCTAGGACCCCGGCGCTGCAAGGCAACAGTGCTAACCACTGAGCCACCATGCTCTTGTCTGCCTGGCTGTCTTTTTTTGTGATTTCACATCACCTTATATATAGGGGAATCATGCCAGAAGACACAGCAAAAAAGCAATGTGGCCCAAAAAAAAAAAAAAAACATGCAGTTAATCTGGTGTTTTAACTGATAAAAAATAGCCAGGGAAAAATACATATTTGGAGTAATTCCTGGTTCCAAATATAACAAACAGAATATATCCCTGGTTGAAGTTCCTTCTCCAGGAATCTAGTATCAATAACTTGTGATATTATTACTAGAGATGAGCAACTTGAAGCTGACAAAGTGGAATTTGTTCAGAATTTCAGGAAAAATTTGATTTGCACGGAATGCGAATTTCCTCGCGCTTCGTGATGACGTCACATTTTTTCCTGAAATGGCTGCTGCACGTGTGAGGACATGGAGAAAGGAACTCTGGGAAGGCGGGATTATCCATAATGCCATGCCTGCAGACAATCAGCAGTTAGCCAGCCCTGTGATGTCACAGCCCTATAAATAGCAGCAGCCATCTTAGATTCTGCCATTTACTAGTGTACCTAATGCAGGGAGAGATGACTGCAGGCGCTAGGGACAGTCATAGGAAATACATGATTGTGGTGAAAAAATGATTTAAAAATGCAGGGAAAGGATAGGGAGCAGGGAAAGGATAGGGAGGAATTGTTCCAAAGCATTTGTGTAGAACAGGGTCCATTAGAGGAGGTTGACTGTGTAATAGCAACAATCCTATTACACCTTGGTGCACTGACTGGGGATCTAAATTGCCACTATATAGCTCTGTCATTCCAGCAAACCGTTCTTGTTATTGGGGTGCAAGTGCTGTTTGGTACAGGCATTAAAGACTTGATTGTGGTGAAAAAACGATTTATAAGTGCAGGGAAAGGATAGAGAAGAATCATTCCACAGCATTTGTGTAGAACAGAGTTCAGTAGGGAAGGTTATTGACTGGGTAATAGGAACAATCCTGTTACCTCTTGCTGCACTGACTGGGGATCCAAATTGATATTATACAGCTCTGTCATTCCAGCCAACCATTCTTGTTATTGGGGTGCAAGTGCTGTTTGATACAGCCATTAACAGGATTTATTACAAGGAAATATTTCTACAGTACGTCTTATTTGCCCTTGTGCGGTGCAGTTATATGTTAAGCCGTTTTGGCGTGTATTAGTGGCAAAATAAATATATATTTGCCGTCCAGCATTACACTTATCTGTTGAAAAGCCTGTTGTGTTCTTTAAAAGTTTTAAAAAATGAGGGTCTAATTGCTGATCAGCAGTACAGTGATATATTCTACAGCCCTTTTTGACGTGTATTAGTGGCTAAATAAAAATATATTTGCAGTCCAGCGTTGCCCTTATCTGTTAACCACCTCAGCTCCCCTAGCTTAAACTCCCTTAATGACCAGACCACTTTTTACAATTCTGCACTACTATTTTCACGGTTTATTGCTCGGTCATGCAACTTACCACCCAAATGAATTTTACCTCCTTTTCTTCTCACTAATAGAGCTTTCATTTGGTGGTATTTCATTGCTGCTGACATTTTAACTTTTTTTGTTATTAATCAAAATTTACCGATTTAAAAAAAAATAAATAATAATTTTTCACTTTCAGTTGTAAAATTTTTCAAATAAAACGACATTTCTATTTAAATTTTTCTCAAAATTTATTGTTCTACATGTCTTTGATAAAAAAAAAATGTTTGGGTAAAAAAAAAAAATGGTTTGGGTAAAAGTTATAGCGTTTACAAACTATGGCACAAAAATGTGAATTTCCGCTTTTTGAAGCAGCTCTGACTTTCTGAGCACCTGTCATGTTTCCTGAGGTTCTACAATGCCCAGACAGTGGAAAAACCCCACAAATGACCCCATTTCAGAAAGTAGACACCCTAAGGTATTCGCTGATATGCATAGTGAGTTCATAGAACTTTTTATTTTTTGTCACAAGTTAGCAGAAAATGATGATTTTATATTTATTTATTTTTCCTTACAAAGTCTCATATTCCACTAACTTGTGACAAAAAATAACAACTTCCATGAACTCACTATGCCCATCACGAAATACCTTGCGGTGTCTTGTTTCCAAAATGGGGTAACTTGTGGTAGTTATACTGCCCTGGCATTTTAGGGGCCCTAATGCGTGAGAAGTAGTTTGAAATCAAAATGTGTAAAAAATGCCTTGTGAAATCCTAAAGGTGCTCATTGGAATGTGGGCCCCTTTGCCCACCTGGGCTGCAAAAAAGTGTCACACATGTGGTATCGCCGTACTCGACAAAAAAAAATGTCTGAATGGAGCCTTACAGGGGGGTGATCAATGACAGGGGGGTGATCAGGGAGTCTATATGGGGTGATCACCCCCCCGTCATTGATCACCCCCCTGTAAGGCTCCATTCAGACATCCATATGTGTTTTGCGGATCCGCGGTGTCCGTGTTTTGCGGATCCACGGATCCGCGGATCCGCAAAACACATATGGACGTCTGAATGGAGCCTTACAGGGGGGTGATCAATGACGGGGGGGGGGGGGGGTTGATCACCCCATATAGACTCCCTGATCACCCCCTGTCATTGATCACCCCCCTGTAAGGCTCCATTCAGAGGTCCGTATGTGTTTTGCGGATCGACAGATCCATGGATCGGATCCGCAAAACACATACGGACGTCTAAATGGAGCCTTACAGAGGGGTGATCAATGACAGGGAGGGTGATCAATGACAGGGGGGTGATCAGGGAGTCTATATGGGGTGATCACCCCCCTGTCATTGATCACCCCCCTGTAAGGCTCCATTCAGACGTCCGTATGTGTTTTGCGGATCAGATCCATGGATCCGTGGATCCGTAAAACACATACGGACGTCTGAATGGAGCCTTACAGAGGGGTGATCAATGACAGGGGGGTAATCAATGACAGGGGGGTGATCAGGGAGTCTATATGGGGTGATCACCCTCCTGTCATTGATCACCCCCCTGTAAGGCTCCATTCGGACGTCCGTATGTGTTTTGCGGATCCGATCCATGGATCCGTGGATCCGTAAAACACATACGGACATCTGAATGGAGCCTTACAGGGCAGTGATCAATGACAGGGGTGTGATCAATGACAGGGGGGTGATCAGGGAGTCTATATGTGGTGATCACCCCCCTGTCATTGATCACCCCCCTGTAAGGCTCCATTGAGACGTCCGTATATGTTTTGCAGATCCGATCCATGGATCCGTGGATCCTTAAAACACATACGGATGTCTGAATGGAGCCTTACAGGGGGGTGATCAATGACAGGGGGGTGATCAATGACAGGGGGGTGATCAGGGAGTCTATATGGGGTGATCACCCCCCTGTCATTGATCACCCCCCTGTAAGGCTCCATTCAGACGTCTGTATGTGTTTTGCGGATCAGGTCCATGGATCCGTGGATCCGTAAAACACATACGGACGTCTGAATGGAGCCTTACAGGGGGGTGATCAATGACAGGGGGGTGATCAATGAAAGGGGGGTGATCAATGACAGGGGGGTGATCAGGGAGTCTATATGGGGTGATCACCCCCCTGTCATTGATCACCCCACTGTAAGGCTCCATTTAGACGTCCGTATTTGTTTTGCGGATCCGATCCATGGATCCGTGGATCCGTAAAACACATACGGACATCTGAATGGAGCCTTACAGGGAGGTGATCAATGACAGGGGGGTGATCAATGACAGGGGGGTGATCAGGGAGTCTATATGGGGTGATCACCCACCCTGTCATTGATCACCCCCCTGTAAGGCTCCATTCAGACGTCCGTATGTTTTTTTTTTTTGCGGATCCGATCCATGGATCCGTGGATCCATAAAACACATACGGACATCTGAATGGAGCCTTACAGGGGGGTGATTAATGACAGGGTGGTGATCAATGACAGGGGGGTGATCAGGGAGTCTATATGGGGTGATCACCCCCCTGTCATTGATCACCCCCCTGTAAGGCTCCATTCAGACGTCCGTATGTGTTTTGCGGATCCGATCCATGGATCCGTGGATCCGTTAAACACATATGGATGTCTGAATGGAGCCTTACAGGGGGGTGATCAATGACAGGGGGGTGATCAGGGAGTCTATATGTGGTGATCACCCCCCTGTCATTGATCACCCCCCTGTAAGGCTCCATTCAGACGTCCGTATGTGTTTTGCGGATCCGATCCGTGGATCCGTAAAACACATACGGACGTCTGAATGGAGCCTTACAGGGGGGTGATCAATGACAGGGGGGTGATCAGGGGTTAATAAGGGGTTAATGAGGGACAGGGGGGTGTAGTGTAGTGTGGTGCTTGGTGCTACTTATTACAGAGCTGCCTGTGTCCTCTGGTGGTCGATCCAAGCAAAAGGGACCACCAGAGGACCAGGTAGCAGGTATATTAGACGCTGTTATCAAAATAGCGTCTAATATACCTGTTAGGGGTTAGAAAAATCGCATCTACAGCCTGCCAGCGAACGATCGCCGCTGGCAGGCTGTAGATCCACTCGCTTACCTGCAGTTCCTGTGAACGCGCGCGCCTGTGTGCGCGCGTTCACAGGAAATCTCGCAGCTCGCGAGATGACGCGTATATGCGTCTAGGAGGAATAAATCGACCGCCGCCAGGACGCATCCCTGCGTTAGGCGGTCGGGAAGCAGTTAAAAAGCCTGTTTGGTTGTGTAAAAGTAGAAAAAAATGAGGGCCTTATTACCATTCAGAAAAATACTTTACAGTCCTGTTTGCCGTGTATTAGTGGCAAAATGAAAATATATTTGCCGTCCAGTGCTGCACTTATCTGTTGAAAAGCCTTTTGTGTAGTGTAAAAATAGAAAAAAAATTAGGGCCTAATTACCATTCAGCAGTGCAGTGATATATTCTACAGCCCTGTTTGCCGTGAATTAATGGTAAAATAAAAATCTATTCGCCGTCCAGAGTTGCACTTTTCTGTTGAAAAGCCTGTTATGTTGTGTAATAGTAAAATAAAAATTAGAGCCTAATTGCCGTTCAGCGGTGCAGTGATATACTCTAAAGCTCTGTTTGCTGTGTATTAGTGGCAAAATAAAAATATATTTGCCGTCCAGCGTTGCACTTATCTGTTGAAAAGCCTGTTGTGTTGTGCAAAAGTTTAAAACAATTAGGGCCTAATTGCCCTTGTGCGGTGCAGTGCTAGACTCTAAAGCCCTTTTTGCTGTGTATTAGTGGCGAAATAAAAATATATTCGCCGTCCAGCGTTGCACTTATCTGTTGAAAAGCCTATTGTATTCTGTAAAAGTTTTAAATAATTAGGGCCTAATTGCCCTTCTGCGGTGCAGTGCTATACTCTAAAGCCCAGTTTGCCGTGTATTAGTGGCGAAAAAAGGCGAAAAAAATATATTTTCGACGTCCAGCGTTGCACTTATCTATTAAAAAGCATTTTGTGTAGTGTAAAAATAGAAAAAAAAATTGAGCCTAATTGACGTTTAGCGGTGCAGTGATATATGCTAAAGCCCTGTTTGCTGTGTCTTAGTGGCAAAATAAAAAATATTTGATCTAACATTTGGTTATTTAATCTAACAGTATGTCAGACAAAGAAGTGCCAGGCCCTGCACAGGGGAGGGGCAGAGGCCTAAATGTTTCTGGTGCAGGCACAGGTCGCAGCAGAGTAAGGGGCCTTGGCAGCAGGGGTCACTTCGAAAGGCCGGAGCTCCCAGTGTCAGCTAGCGGTCTTGTCTTGACCAGCAACCCAGCGGTTCTTGAATGGTTGACTCGATCACCGACTTCGTCGCAAGTGACATCAGACACCCCCAGCTCAGAGTCGGTGGGGTGTTGAAAGTGGTCCTGACGGCTCCTAACCCAGAGACGGTTGAGGAGGACATCAGTGACCTGCAGACAGTACTCAATGATGATGATGTAGCTGATCGCACTTGGGAGCCGGGTAATGAAAGGGCTTCATCATCATCGGGAGAAGAGGGTGGCAGCTTGCCCGTGAGCCAGCGGCGGAGCCAGCAAGTCGCTAGCATGGGCGAGAGTCAGCAGGGTGGCAGCAGTGGGAGGTTGATAGCGGGAACCTACCTGCCCAGGAAGTAGCAGTGCAGCGGTTCAAGGAGGCAGCGGCAGTAGCATTCAGTCAGTGAGTAGTAGTAGTAATCACCTACTCGACAGTGTGGCAGTTTATTTTTAAGCCGCTGGAGGAGGTGAACGTGGCAATATCTAGAAGCTGTGGGCATTGGGTGAAGTGTGACCAGGCTGCCAATGTTGGCATTGCGACCCTGTATCGACATATGCAGCATCACCATAAAGTGGCCTGAGGGAACCTTGGATCTGATGTGGTGGTCCAGCCTGCCGCAGCAACCGCTGCATCAGCCACTGGCACGCAACCGGTTTCTGGTAGTCAAGGCTCCACCACCTCAGCCGAAGGGAGCTGTCTGTCCTTCCCATCATTTGCCGGTCCTAAAGCTCCTGCTCCTCCTCCTCCTACTCCTCGTCACGCATTCTTCAGCAATCGATCACCAAAGAGATTGCCAAGAGACAACAGTATGCGTGTAGTCATCCCATGGCGCAGAAATTGAACGTGCTCCTGGCCAAGTTGCTGGTGCTGCAGTCCCTCCCTTTCCAAGTGGTGTACTCCGCACATTTCAGAGAACTGATGGCTTGGGCTGATCCAAGGTGGAGAGTCCCAAGCCGCCATTTTTTTGCCAAAAAGGCAGTACCAGCTCTGCACAAACATGTAGAACAGAAGCTGGGCCAGTCCTTGAGCCTGTCGGTGTCTGCCAAAGTGCATGGCAGTGCCGACTTGTGGAGCTGCAACTACGGTTAGGGACAGTACATGTCCTTTATGGCCCACTGGGGGAATGTGGTACCTGCACAGCCACACCAGCAACTTTGCCAGGTGATGCCGCTTCAGCCTCAATGTTGCCAGGACGTTGGTCCAGTGACAATGTCCGTCTCTGCCTCCTCATCGTCCAACATGTCCTCAGCCTCCGCTGCAGGGACAATGCACAGTGCCCCTCCAGCATACCACATGTGTAGTGACCGGTGGTGTCTCGCTGTTCTGCACCTCGTTTGCATGTGCGAACGGTGTCACACAGAGGATGAACTGTTCCATGTCCTTCAGCAAGAAATCGAATTCTGGCTTTCTCCATGACAACTCAAAATCGGAACCCTGGTGACGACAACAGGAAGAACATTATGTCAGCGCTGCATCAAGGAGGGCTGTGCCATGCGCCCTGCATGGCACATGTGTTCAATCTGGTTGTCAAGAGGTTCCTGAAGACTTCCACCAATCTGCAAGACATCCTAAAAATGGCCAGGAAACTTTGCATGCACTTCAGCCACTCGTACACTTCAAAGCACACCCTCCTCGAGCTGCAGTGGCTGAACGGCTTCCCCCAACATAGGCTGATATGCGATGTTTCAACCCGTTGAAATTACACCCTTCATATCTTGCACCGACTGTACAAACACTGAAAGGCCATAAATAGAGTTGAGCGGACACCTGGTTTGACAGGTTCGGCCGAACTTCACAAAAAAGTTTGAGTTCGGGACCCGAACTTGACCCCGAACCCGAACCCCATTGAAGTCAATGGGGACCAGAACTTTTGAGCACTAAAATGGCTGTAAAAATGTCATGGAAAAGGCTAGAGGGCTGCAAATGGCATCAAAATGTGGTTAAGAGCATGGCAAGTGCTCTGGAAACAAATGTGGATAGGGAAATGACTTTAACCACTTGCCACAACTGTAACGCCGAAAGGCGTCATCGCGGCGGCTCCCCCAGACTACGCTAACGCCGATTGGCGTCATCTCGCATGAGCCGAGATTTCCTGTGAACGCGCGCACACAGGCGCGCGCGTTCACAGGAACGGAAGGTAAGAGAGTGGATCTCCAGCCTGCCAGCGGCGATCGTTCGCTGGCAGGCTGGAGATGTGATTTTTTTAACCCCTGAAAGGTATATCAGACGCTGTTTTGATAACAGCGTCTAATATACCTGCTACCTGGTCCTCTGGTGGTCCCCTTTGTTTGGATCGACCACCAGAGGACACAGGTAGCTCAGTAATATGTTGCACCAAGCACCACTACACTACACCCCCCCCCTGTCACTTATTAACCCCTTATTCACCCTTGATCACCCCTGATCACCCCATATAGACTCCCTGATCACCCCCCTGTCATTGATTACCCCCCTGTCATTGATTACCCCCCTGTAAAGCTCTATTCAGACGTCCGCATGATTTTTACGGATCCACTGATAGATGGATCGGATCCGCAAAACGCATACGGACGTCTGAATGGAGCCTTACAGGGGCGTGATCAATGACTGTGGTGATCACCCCATATAGACTCCCTGATCACCCCCCTGTCATTGATTACCCCCCTGTAAAGCTCCATTCAGATGTCCACATGATTTTTACGGATCCACTGATAGATGGATCGGATCCGCAAATGCATACGGACGTCTGAATGGAGCCTTAGAGGGGCGTGATCAATGACTGTGGTGATCACCCCATATAGATTCCCTGATTACCCCCCTGTCATTGATCACCCCCCTGTAAAGCTCCATTCAGACGTCGGCATGATTTTTACGGATCCACTGATAGATGGATCTGATCCGCAAAACGCATATGGACGTCTGAATGGAGCCTTACAGGGGCGTGATCAATGACTGTGGTGATCACCCCATATAGACTCCCTGATCACCCCCCTGTCATTGATTACCCCCCTGTAAAGCTCCATTCAGATGTCCGCATGATTTTTACGGATCCACTGATAGATGGATCGGATCCGCAAAACACATACAGGCGTCTCCCTGGAGCCTTCCAGGGGGGGTGATCACCGCATATAGACTCCCTGATCACCCCCCTGTCATTGATCACCCCCCCTGTCATTGATCACCCCCCCTGTCATTGATCACCCCCCCTGTCATTGATCACCCCCCTGTCATTGATCACCCCCCCTGTCATTGATCACCCCCCCTGTCAGGCTGCATTCAGATGTCCGTATGATTTTTACGGATCCACGGATACATGGATCGGATCCGCAAAACACATACGGACATCTGAATGGAGCCTTATAGGGGGGTGATCAATGACAGGGGGGTGATCACCCCATATAGACTCCCTGATCACCCCCCTGTCATTGATCACCCCCCTGTCATTAATCACCCCCCTGTAAGGCTCTATTCAGACATTTTTTTGGCCCAAGTTAGCGGAAATTTTTTTTTTTTCTTACAAAGTCTCATATTCCACTAACTTATGTCAAAAAATAAAATCTCACATGAACTCACCATACCCCTCACGGAATCCAAATGCGTAAATTTTTTTAGAGATTTATATTCCAGACTTCTTCTCACGCTTTAGGGCCCCTAGAATGCCAGGGCAGTATAAATACCCCACATGTGACCCCATTTCGGAAAGAAGACACCCCAAGGTATTCCGTGAGGCGCATATTGAGTCCATGAACTATTGAAATTTTTGTCCCAAGTTAGCGGAAAGGGAGACTTTCTGAGAAAAAAATAAATAAAATCAATTTCCGCTAACTTGTGGCAAAAAAAAACTCGCCATGCCCCTCATTGAATACCTTGGGGTGTCTTCTTTCCAAAATGGGGTCACATGTGGGGTATTTATACTGCCCTGGCATTCTAGGGGCCCTAAAGCGTGAGAAGAAGTCTGGGATCCAAATGTCTAAAAATGCCCTCATAAAAGGAATGTGGGCCCCTTTGCGCATCTAGTCTGCAAAAAAGTGTCACACATCTGGTATCGCCGTACTCAGGAGAAGTTGGGCAATGTGTTTTGGGGTGTCATTTTACATATACCCATGCTGGGTGAGATAAATATCTTGGTCAAATGCCAACTTTGTATAAAAAAATGGGAAAAGTTGTCTTTTGCTGAGATATTTCTCTCACCCAGCATGAGTATATGTAAAAAGACACCCCAAAACACATTCCCCAACTTCTCCTGAATACGGCGATACCAGATGTGTGACACTTTTTTGCAGCCTAGGTGGGAAAAGGGGCCCACATTCCAAAGAGCACCTTTAGGATTTCACAGGTCATTTACCTACTTACCACACATTAGGGCCCCTGGAAAATGCCAGGGCAGTATAACTACCCCACAAGTGACCCCATTTTGGAAAGAAGACACCCCAAGGTATTCCGTGAGGGGCATGGCGAGTTCCTAGAATTTTATATTTTTTGTCACAAGTTAGCGGAAAATGATGATTATTTTTTTTTCTTACAAAGTCTCATATTCCACTAACTTGTGACAAAAAATAAAAACTTCCATGAACTCACTATGCCCATCAGCGAATACCTTGGGGTGTCTTCTTTCCAAAATGGGGTCACTTGTGGGGTAGTTATACTGCCCTGGCATTCTAGGGGCCCAAATGTGTGGTAAGGAGTTTGAAATCAAATTCTGTAAAAAATGACCAGTGAAATCCGAAAGGTGCTCTTTGGAATGTGGGCCCCTTTGCCCACCTAGGCTGCAAAAAAGTGTCACAGATCTGGTATCTCCGTATTCAGGAGAAGTTGGGGAATGTGTTTTGGGGTGTCATTTTACATATACCCATGCTGGGTGAGATAAATATCTTGGTCAAATGCCAACTTTGTATAAAAAAATGGGAAAAGTTGTCTTTTGCCAAGATATTTCTCTCACCCAGCATGGGTATATGTAAAATGCCACCCCAAAACACATTCCCCAACTTCTCCTGAATACGGAGATACCAGATGTGTGACACTTTTTTGCAGCCTAGGTGGGCAAAGGGGCCCATATTCCAAAGAGCACCTTTCGGATTTCACTGGTCATTTTTTACAGAATTTGATTTCAAACTCCTTACCACACATTTGGGCCCCTAGAATGCCAGGGCAGTATAACTACCCCACAAATGACCCCATTTTGGAAAGAAGACACCCCAAGGTATTCCGTGAGGGGCATGGCGAGTTCCTAGAATTTTTTATTTTTTGTCACAAGTTAGTGGAAAATGATGATTTTTTTTTTGATTTTTTTTTTCTCACAAAGTCTCATATTCCACTAACTTGTGACAAAAAATAAAAACTTCCATGAACTCACTATGCCCATCAGCGAATACCTTTGGGTGTCTTCTTTCCGAAATGGGGTTATTTGTGGGGTGTTTGTACTGTCTGGCCATTGTAGAACCTCAGGAAACATGACAGGTGCTCAGAAAGTCAGAGCTGCTTCAAAAAGCGGAAATTCACATTTTTGTACCATAGTTTGTAAACGCTATAACTTTTACCCAAACCATTTTTTTTTTACCCAAACATTTTTTTTTTATCAAAGACATGTAGAACAATAAATTTAGAGAAAAATTTATATATGGATGTCGTTTTTTTTGCAAAATTTTGCAACTGAAAGTGAAAAATGTCATTTTTTTTGCAAAAAAATCGTTAAATTTCGATTAATAACAAAAAAAGTAAAAATGTCAGCAGCATTGAAATACCACCAAATGAAAGCTCTATTAGTGAGAAGAAAAGGAGGTAAAATTCATTTGGGTGGTAAGTTGCATGACCGAGCAATAAACCGCTAAAGTTGTGGAGTGCCGATTTGTAAAAAAGGGCCTGGTCTTTAGGGGGGTATAAACCTGTGGTCCTTAAGTGGTTAAATAACATAAAATACGTAAAAATAAAAAATAATAATTTTAATCTAGGAGGACAAGGTCTGTATGGAGTAGGAGGTTGAGGAGGCGGTGGATGTGGCGGTGAAGGTGTAACCGGCGGTGGAGGAGGTAGCCAACACTGCTTTTTGGTTTTAAATTTATGTTTATTTTTTTTTAATTATGGTACACCCCAAAACATTGGGAAATATAACCAGTGATAACCCCCTCCAGTCATGCTAAAAACACGTTCAGACAATACACTGGCTGCAGGGCAGGCCAGCACCTCCAAGGCGTAAAGGGCAAGCTCAGGCCATGTGCCCAATGTGGAGACCCAGAAGTTGAAGGGGGCAGACCCATCAGTCAGTTCATGTAGGCGTGTGCAAACATACTGCCCACCATGTCGCACGTCCCCGTGATGTTCACGATCCAATTGGATATCTGCTCTATCAACTTTCGATGTTCTTTTCTGTGCCTACCATGTTGATCGCGGTTAGCGGCGAATCAGGGTTCCACGCCGGAGAGGGAGCGTGAGAAAGAGAGACCACATCCAAGGGAGATCAATGGAGGAAATTTTATTGTGATCGAGCGGAAATGTGGGAAAAATTATTAAAGCAGAATAATTGAAGGAAAGGAGGTAGTGCGCGGCAATTACCCACTCCCGACTCAGGGAGGTAGTGACGATAAATAACAATACAGGACTCTTAAGATGCCCTGTTATTTGAATGATTAATTAAAAATTACAGGGATTGTCTATCACGGTCGGCGTGACTATCACATACGTGACGCAGAGGGAGGGAACAAGGAAGGCCCTGCCCAAGTGAGAGGGAAGGTGGTGACCCCTGACTCACCTAGCGGCTGGCACCTGGCTGCCCTGACGTCCCTAGACGGGTTCCTCACCCGTACGCCGATCACGTGCCTAAAGCCCTGGCTTTCCCTAAGCTGAGCCCTAGATAGTGAACAGGGCGGTGGGAACACTAGTCCGCACCACTAGCTCTAAAGGAAAACACCAAGGGAAGGACAGACAATACAAACTCAACATATAATCCCAGGTGGGCGACAACAGGAGACAACAAGAAGCCCAACAGGGATCCGGAGGGTAGCACTCTGGAACGACAACCAGGATTCACAACTCCAGTGGGTCAGTATAGATGTCCAGGCAGGAAGCTCTATAACTGACAACTAGAGAAGTGTGAGGGGAGAATATAAGGAGGTTGGGAGTGGCAGACAAGAAACAGCTGAGGAGGAGAAGCTACGGATCCCTGATTGAGACAAAAAGGATAGCAAGGCAAACACAGAAAACAATCACTAAGAAACAACGTGATCTTTAGATATAGATCGCGCAGCCACCCGCTGTGACCTCCTGACCCCGGGTATAACGGAGATACCCTCGTGACAGTACCCCCCCTTTCACGAGGGGCCTCCGGACACTCAGGACCAGGTCTCTCCGGATGAGAGGTATGGAAAGCCTGAATTAACCTGTTGGCGTTTACCTCTGACGCTGGAACCCACATTCTTTCCTCGGGACCGTAACCCCTCCAATGCACCAGATACTGAAGAGAGCGGCGGACCCGACGAGAATCAACAATTCTGGCTATTTGAAACTCCAGATTACCATCCACAATAACAGGAGGAGGTGGCAGTGGTGATGGTTCTAGAGGTGGAACATACTTCTTGAGTAACGATTTATGGAAGACGTTATGGATCTTAAAAGTCTGAGGTAGCTCCAGGCGAAAAGCCACAGGGTTAATAACGGCTACTATTTTATAAGGACCAATGAACCTAGGGCCCAGTTTCCAAGAGGGAACCTTCAACTTAATATTCCTAGTAGACAACCACACATAGTCATTCACTCCTAGGTCCGGACCTGGCGACCGTTTCTTATCGGCCATGCATTTATATTTACCACTCATCTTTTTCAAGTTAACTTGCACCTTCTGCCATACCGATGAAAGAGATGAAGAAAACCTTTCCTCTTCGGGAACCCCAGAAGACCCCCCCTCTCTGAAAGTACAAAATTGGGGATGAAAACCGTATGCACCAAGGAATGGTGACTTGCCAGTGGACTCCTGATAATGATTATTTATGGCAAACTCAGATAACGGTAAATATGATGACCACAACTCTTGGTTTTCAGACACAAAACACCTTAAATATGTTTCTAGGTTTTGGTTGGTACGCTCAGTCTGTCCATTCGACTGAGGATGAAAGCTGAGGAAAAGGACAAGTGTACCCCCAAACGGGAACAAAAAGCTTTCCAAAACTTAGAAATAAACTGGGTTCCCCGATCCGAAACCACATCGGAAGGGACCCCGTGAAGCTTCACGATTTCACTGATAAACACCTGAGCAAGAGTTTTAGCATTAGGAAGTGCGGGTAGCGCAATAAAGTGTACCATTTTGCTAAACCTGTCTACTACTACCAAAATAACTGTTTTACCCGCAGACAACGGTAAGTCAGTGATGAAATCCGTTGACAGATGTGTCCATGGTCTATTGGGGATAAAAAGTGTCAATAAAGACCCTGCTGGACGTGTATGAGAGACTTTCGCGCGTGCACAAGTAGAGCAAGTAGACACGAAATCCATAACATCCTGACGCAACCTTGGCCACCAAAAACGACGAGATAATAGCTCCAAGGTTGCTTTACTACCCGGGTGCCCAGCAAGTGCCGAATTATGATGTTCTTTTAATAATTCAAGACACAGGTTTAACGGTACAAACAATTTCTCTGAGGGGCAAGAGGCCGGGGCGTCCCCCTGGGCCTCTAACACCTTTCCCTCTAGAACAGAGTGTACAGCAGAGACAACCACTCCTCTTTGTAAAATAGGTACCGGATCACTAACATTACCCCCTCCAGGGAAACTACGAGATAACGCGTCTGCCTTGGTATTTTTTGCCCCAGGACGATAGGTGATTACAAAGTTAAATCTGGTAAAGAATAGCGACCACCTAGCTTGTCTAGGGGTGAGACGCTTAGCCGATTCTAGGTACAGAAGGTTTTTGTGATCCGTAATTACCGTGACGGGGTGGATTGCTCCCTCTAAGAAGTGACGCCACTCTTCAAGCGCCAGTTTAATCGCCAACAGTTCCCTATTTCCAACATCATAGTTCTTCTCTGCAGAAGATAATTTTTTGGAAAAGAAAGCGCAAGGGCGCCATTTGCCAGGAGACGGACCCTGAGACAATACAGCCCCCACTCCCACCTCTGACGCATCTACCTCAACAATAAAAGGCTGGGAGACATCAGGTTGAATTAGAACAGGTGCCGAGGTAAACCTCTCTTTTAGAGAGGAAAATGCATTTTTAGCGGCGTCAGACCATTTGGAAAAATCAGTCCCCTTCCTAGTCATGTCAGTAAGGGGTTTAACGATCACTGAATAATTTTTAATGAACTTTCTATAGAAATTTGCGAAACCCAAAAACCGTTGTAGGGCTTTAAGGTTCTCAGGAAGATCCCAATCTAAAATTGCCTGGACCTTCCCAGGATCCATACGGAAACCTGAAGCAGATAATAGATATCCCAGGAACTGTATTTCCTGAACGGCGAAGACACATTTTTCAATTTTCGCATATAATTTATTCGTCCGTAGGACCTGCAGTACTTGCCTGACATGCACCTCATGTGTTTTCAGATCAGCCGAATAAATTAAGATATCATCTAGGTATATGACTACAAACCTGCCGACGAGATGACTAAAAATATCATTAACGAAATGTTGGAAGACAGCGGGGGCATTGGTCAGACCGAAAGGCATAACTAGATTTTCATAATGCCCCTCAGGGGTGTTAAAAGCTGTCTTCCACTCATCCCCTTCCCTGATACGAATCAGATTGTAGGCCCCCCTAAGATCAAGTTTGGAGAACCACCTAGCACCCGCAATCTGATTAAAAAGGTCATGAATGAGAGGAAGAGGGTATGGGTCTCGGATGGTTATCTGGTTTAGCTCACGGAAATCTAGGCAAGGACGCAGGCCCCCATCTTTCTTTTTAACAAAGAAAAACCCTGCAGCCACGGGTGAAGAAGAGGGTCTGATGTGTCCCTTAGCCAGACTCTCGGAGATATAATCTTTCATGGCTTGTCTCTCGGGACCCGAAAGATTATACAACCTGGACTTGGGTAATTTTGCACCGGGAATCAGGTTAACCGGGCAATCATAAGGACGATGAGGTGGTAGCTTCTGACAACCCTTTTCAGAAAAAACGTCCTCAAAGTCCGAAATAAATGTAGGTAGGGAAGCTATTGAGGCGATTAAGCAATTGTTATTTAAGCAATTCTCTCTGCAATGCTCACTCCACTCCAATATCTCCCTGGCCTGCCAATCCACCACTGGATTGTGCGCTACCAACCAGGGGAGACCCAATACCACAGGAGAGGGAAGGCCCTCCAGAACGTAACATGAAAGACACTCATTATGGTGGTCCCCTACCCGAAGGTGTAAATTATGAACAATGTGGGTGAGGTTTCTCTGAGACAGAGGAGCCGAATCTATAGCGAATACGGGAATAGGTCTCTGCAGCGTGCAGAGAGACAAACCCATAGTGCGGGCAAAATGGGCATCTATCAAATTTACCCCTGCTCCACTGTCTAGAAAAAAAGAAATAGACTCCGTCTTAACACCAAAAACAATAACCGCTGGTAACACAAATTGAGATGTTCGTATGGATGAAACGTATACCCCCCCGGCTGACATCCTCCGCACAGCCTGGGGTTAGTAGTTTTCCGACGGTCTTTTGTTTTTGAGAAAAGAGGGACAGACATTAGTGAAATGACCCTTCCCCCCACAGAAAAAACAAGCCCCCCCCCCCCTGCGGCGAACCTCCGCCCAGCTGCATAGGCTCATCTAAGTCAGTACAGACTAATTGTTGTTTGGGAGAGGTAACCAATTGCTCAGGAATTTTCGATCTCTCCCTAAGACGCCTATCTATTCTGATAGAGAGGGACATAACAGCATCAAGGGAAAGGGGGGTCTCATACAGCGCCAGTGCATCCTTAACCCTTTCAGATAACCCAGAGCAGAACTGACTCCTGAGAGCCGGGTCGTTCCACTGAGTATCCGTAGCCCACCTACGGAACTCTGAGCAATATTCCTCTGCTGACCGATCTCCCTGTAGGAGTCTCCGTAACTTCGACTCAGCCAGGGCGACTCGGTCAGGGTCATCATATATGAGACCCAAAGCCCCAAAAAATCCCTCCACTGACCGGAGAGCCTGGGAACCAGGGGGTAACGAGAACGCCCAGGATTGTGGGTCCCCCTGAAGCAGGGAAATGACAATCCCTACCCGCTGTTCTTCATTACCTGAGGAGTAAGGGCGCAACTTAAAGTATAATTTGCAGGCCTCACGGAACGTCGCAAATTTGTCCCTTCCCCCAGAAAATCTGTCAGGAAGAACAACCTTGGGTTCTGTAACTACCTGGTTACCCATAGCAACCGCTGGGGGTGCGGTCTGCTGCATTTGCTGCTGTTGTTGGAGGACAGACGACTTCAATCCTGCCACCTCCAAAGACAGGCCTTGAAGCTGTTTTGCCAAGGCAGCAATAGGATCCATATTGGATTCTAAGTAGAGAAAAAAAAAACAACAAAAATTTTTTATTTTTTTTTCTCAAAAAGTAATGGCCAGTTATAATATCACGGTCGGCGTGACTATCACATACGTGACGCAGAGGGAGGGAACAAGGAAGGCCCTGCCCAAGTGAGAGGGAAGGTGGTGACCCCTGACTCACCTAGCGGCTGGCACCTGGCTGCCCTGACGTCCCTAGACGGGTTCCTCACCCGTAGGCCGATCACGTGCCTAAAGCCCTGGCTTTCCCTAAGCTGAGCCCTAGATAGTGAACAGGGCGGTGGGAACACTAGTCCGCACCACTAGCTCTAAAGGAAAACACCAAGGGAAGGACAGACAATACAAACTCAACATATAATCCCAGGTGGGCGACAACAGGAGACAACAAGAAGCCCAACAGGGATCCGGAGGGTAGCACTCTGGAACGACAACCAGGATTCACAACTCCAGTGGGTCAGTATAGATGTCCAGGCAGGAAGCTCTATAACTGGCAACTAGAGAAGTGTGAGGGGAGAATATAAGGAGGTTGGGAGTGGCAGACAAGAAACAGCTGAGGAGGAGAAGCTACGGATCCCTGATTGAGACAAAAAGGATAGCAAGGCAAACACAGAAAACAATCACTAAGAAACAACGTGATCTTTAGATATAGAGCGCGCAGCCACCCGCTGCGACCTCCTGTCCCCGGGTATAACGGAGTCAGACGTGGCTCTTGATACCCTCGTGACATTGTCACTGCGGTATTTTGGATTAGGAAACGTTAGACAGGAGAAGCCCTGCTGCCACTTTGTTGACTCTAGATAACTTCTGCCTGATCGCACGTCCCTGTGACGTCCACCATCCATTTGGATATCTTCTCTATCAACTTTCGATGTTCTTTTCTGAGCCTACCATGTTGATCACGGTTATCGGTGAATCAGGGTTCAACGCCGGAGAGGGAGCGTGAGAAAGAGAGACCACATCCAAGGAAGATAAATGGATGAAATGTAATTTTGATCGAGTGGAAATATGAGAAAAGTTATTAAAGCAGAAGGATCGAAGGAAAGGGCCAACTAAAGACGAATTTTAGAAATTTAAGTCCCTGTCACCTTTGCAGAGTTGGGGTTTCTCATCGCCAGAAATGGGTTAATGTCACCCACCAATGGAACAGACTATTTTTTAAAAATTCGGTCCCTGTCACCTATGCAGAGCAGGGGTTTATTCACGTCAAAAATTGTTAAATGTCACCCGAAAATGTAAAAGAAAAATTAGTGAAATTTATTAAGCTGTCAACTAGGTAGACCAGGGTTATATGACAGCCAAAAATTGTTTGATTTCACCCGAAAATGTAACAGACAAATTAGTAATTTTTTTTTTCCTGTCTACTAGGTATAGAAGTGGTATATCACACCCAAAAATTGGTGAATTTCACCCAAAAAAGTAACAGACAAATTAGTGAATTTTTCTACCTGTCTACTAGGTATAGCAGTGGTATATCACACCCAAAAATAGGTGAATTTCACCTGAAAATGTAACAGACAAATTACAGAATTTTTTTAACCTGTCTACTAGGTATAGGAGTGGTATATCACACCCAAAAATTGGTGAATTTCACCTGAATATGTAACAGCCAAATTTGTGAATTTTTTTAACCTGTCTACTAGGTATAGCAGTGGTATATCACACCCAAAAATTGGTGAATTTCAACTGAAAATGTAAAAGACAAATTAGTGTTTTTTTTTAACCTGTATACTAGGTATAGCAGTGGTATATCACGACCAAAAATTGCTGAATTTCACCCTAAAATGTAACAGACAAATTAATGATTTTTTTTTACCTGTCTACTAGGTACAGTAGGATGCGAAAGTTTGGGCAACCTTGTTAATCGTCATGATTTTCCTGTATAAATCGTTGGTTGTTACGATAAAAAATGTCAGTTAAATATATCATATAGGAGACACACACAGTGATATTTGAGAAGTGAAATGAAGTTTATTGGACTTACAGAAAGTGTGCTATAATTGTTTAAACAAAATTAGGCAGGTGCATAAATCTGGGCACCACAAAAAAGAAATGAAATCAATATTTAGTAGATCCTCCTTTTGCAGAAAATACAGCCTCTAAACCAGGGATGCTCAACCTGTGGCCCTCCAGCTGTTGTAAGACTACAACTCCCACAATGCCCTGCTGTAGGCTGATAGCTGTACGCTGTTTGGGCAAGCTGGGAGTTGTAGTTTTGCAACAGCTGGAGGGCCGCAGGTTGAGCATGCCTGCTCTAAACACTTCCTGTAGGTTCCAATGAAAGTCTGGATTCTGGTTGAAGGTATTTTGGACCATTCCTCTTTACAAAACATCTTTAGTTCATTCAGGTTTGATGGCTTCTGAGCATGGACAGCTCTCTTTAAGTCACACCACAGATTTTCAATTATATTCAGGTCTGGGGACTGAGATGGCCATTCCAGAACGTTGTACTAGTTCCTCTGCATAAATGCCTTAGTGGATTTTGAGCAGTGTTTAGGGTCGTTGTCTTGTTGAAAGATCCAGCCCCGGTGCAGCTTCAGCTTTGTCACTGATTCCTGGACATTGGTCTCCAGAATCTGCTGATACTGAGTGAAATCCATGCGTCCCTCAACTTTGACAAGATTCCCAGTCCCTGCACTGGCCACACAGCCCCACAGCCCCACAGCATGATGGAACCACCACCATATTTTACTGTAGGTAGCAGGTGTTTTTCTTGGAATGCTGTGTTCTTTTTCCTCCATGCATAACGCCCCTTGTTATGGCCAAATAACTAAATTTTAGTTTCGTCAGTCCACAGCACCTTATTCCAAAATGAAGCTGGCTTGTCCAAATGTGCTTTAGCCCACCTCAAGCGGCACTTTTTGTGCTGTGGGCGGAGAAAAGGCTTCCTCTGCATCACTCTCGCATACAACATCTCCTTGTGTAAAGTGCGCCGAATGGTTGAACGATGCACAGTGACTCCATCTGCAGCAAGATGATGCTGTAGGTCTATGGTGCTGGTCTGTGGGTTGACTCTGACTGTTCTCACCATTCGTCGCTTCTATCTATCCGAGATTTTTCTTGGTCTTCCACTTCGAGCCTTAACTTGAACTGAGCCTGTGGTCTTCCATTTCCTCAATATGTTCCTAACTGTGGAAACAGACAGCTGAAATCTCTGAGACAGCTTTCTGTATCCTTCCCCTAAACCATGATGGTGAACAATCTTTGTCTTCAGGTCATTTGAGAGTTGTTTTGAGACCCCCATGTTGCTACTCTTCAGAGAAAATTAAAAGGAGGAGGGAAACTTACAATTGACCCCCTTAAATACTCTTTCTCATAATTGGATTCACCTGTGTATGTAGGTCAGGGGTCACTGAGCTTACCAAGCCAATTTGAGTTCCAATAATTAGTTCTAAAGGTTTTGGAATCAATAAAATGACAACAGTGCCCAAATTTATGCACCTGCCAAATTTTGTTTAAACAATTATAGCACACTTTCTGTAAATCCAATAAACTTCATTTCACTTCTCAAATATCACTGTGTGTATCTCCTATATGATATATTTATCTGACATTTTTTATCGTAATAGCCAACGATTTAGACAGGAAAATCATGACGATTAACAAGGTTGCCCAAACTTTTGCATCCCACTGTATGTGTCATCTGTTTTTTTGGGCATTAGCAATACTGATGGATTATTGAGCAAATGCTGACCGAGTGAAGGTGTATGCTCCACAGACAGGATCCTTTTTTTGTGGGTTATTGTTCTGACGGTTCAAAGGAAGGGGAAATTAATCAGTGACGTAACCACAAACTTACTGCTGCCACCTTCTCCACTCTGTCAGGGGGGCTCTACCTGTATAAGCGTTTAATAGAACAGGTTCTGTAGACATCTATGTGGAATCGGCTGACGGTGTAAAAGGAGTGCGATGCCTGTCATCTGCATGTCATATGGACTCACAGTATTATTTTACTACCAAAGCAGACTCCCTATTAGTAATGAGCGGCAGGGGCTATATTCAAATTCGCAATATTTCACAAATAATTTGTAGAATATTCGCAAATTTCGAGAATTCAAGATTATTTTTTTGAATGCAATAAATCGGCAATGCAAAAATCGCATAATGCGAATTTGAAACGCAAAATAGAGGCGTGGGTCACTTTGGCTACATTTTTCAAGCTCATATAAGTCTCCTGAGACTTGAGAAAATAGTTGGCACGGCAGAACATTAGAATAGCTTTATATGCAGATAGTCAAGCACTCCAATATATTCGTGATTGCGCTAATCAGCAATGATTAGAATATTTTATCGCACTACGTGCAACTTCACATTTTAGCAGGTCTGTCTACAGGTTACTGATTGGTGCACTAAGGCCCCTTGCAGACGAGCGTGTCCGGATTAGGTCCGGATGCGTCCCGATGCATTGCGGCAAACCCGCGCGTGAGTAGGTACGCAATTGCAGTCAGTTTTGACTGCGATTGCGTTCCGTTGTTCCGTTTTTATCACGAGGGTGCAATGCGTTTTGCATGCGCGTGATAAAAAACTAAATGTGGTACCCAGACCCGAACTTCTTCACAGAAGTTCAGGTTTGGGTTCAAGGTTGTGTAGATTGTACTATTTTCCCTTATAACAAGGTTATAAGGGAAAATAATAGCATTCTGAATACAGACTGCATAGTACAATAGAGCTGGAGGAGTGACATCATCAAAGGTCCTATTACTCACAAAAGAAGACAGAAGAGATGCCGGCTGCGCGAACAAGTGGATTAAGGTGAGTTAAATCTTTTTACATTTTTTTTAACCCCTCCAGCCCTATTGTACTATGCATTCTGTATTCAGAATGCTATTATTTTCCCTTATAACCATGTTATAAGGGAAAATAATAATGATCGGGTCCCGATCGTCACCTAGCAACCGTGCGTGAAAATCGCACCGCATCCGCACTTGCTATGGGGCCTGCGTTACGTGAAAAACGCACAAAGAGGAGCATGCTGCGATTTTCACGCAACGCACAAGTGATGCGTGAAAATCACCCCCCCATAGAAATGAATGGGTCAGGATTCAGTGCGGGTGCAATGCATTCAACTCACGCATTGCACCCGTGCGTAAATCTCGCCCGTGTGAAAGGGGCCTAAGTATTGTTGTGAACTTGGCATTGCTTCCTTCTCATTGGCCCACAAGCAAGAAGCAGAGAGGAATTATGTGTTCAGATGAAAAAAAAAAATATGCTGAATATTCGATATAGCACTATATTCTAAATATTAGCGAATTCTCGAAGAGGCGATATTCGCAATAAATATTTGCTATTCGAATATTTGTGCTCAACTAAATATTCGGATCGAACCAAAAAATTAGGTGAACCGGCAAATCGAATTTTTGAAAATTCACTCATCTCTAGTCAACACAAACTTACTGCTGACACCCTCTCCACTCTGTCGGGGGGTTCTACTTGTATAAGTGTGTAACAGAACGATTTTAACAATTACAAAATTGTTAACACTCAAGATATATTAAATCTGGCAATATTTATTAAAAATATTAAAATAAAATACTGCTGACCAATGGTAGATCCAAATAACACATAACAGTGTCGACAGTATTTTATAAAAATTTTAAAATATTTCCAGATTTAAAATATCTTGCATGCTAACCATTTTTTTAATTGTTATTTACTCCTTTTATGAGCTCTGGAGTACAAGAGCCTGGTTGTAGCACTCTAGGAGTCCATACTTGGTGTGAGTGAGCTCCTATTTGAATATTTTGGTTGATTAATCAGAAAATGATCTTAAACATTGTACAGAGTAACAAGCAAGCATTTATTCTAGTGTAAAAGGAAAGAATAGAAAGACTGACATAATTGTGTAGAATACTAGAGACTTTGTTCAGGGAAAGCAGTTTGAGGGAGTGAGGAGCTGGGGCAAAGTGATTAACCACTTCCCGCATTATTACATACAGTACATGTATGTGAGCGAATGCGGCTCCTTGCCGCATCCTTACGTGCATCTACTAGCTAGGATCGGGCGGGTGCAGGAGCTGCACCTGCCTGATCCGCAGCACTGGCCCTGCTGTTACTAATAGGCGAGCCCCTGCTGCATCCACTGACATCGGTGGGTGCGGAGTTACCGGCGGATTAACCCTTTTACGTGCGGCGGTAAGCGCTGACCGCGGCTTGTGTGGGGTATACAGAATGAGACGCTGACAGTTCAATTCAGTACAATACAGAATGTATTGTACTGAATTGAAACAGGGATCAAACCCTGAAAAGATGAAGTCCCACAGTGGGACAAATATAAAAAGTAAAATAAAGTTTAAAAAAATAGTTTTTTTAATAATAAAAAATAAAAGTTTCAAGTAAAAAAGTTGTCCTTTTTCCAAAATAAAGTAAAAAAAATTGTAAAAAAATAGGGAAAAAAAGAAAAGTAGACATATTACGTATCGCCGTGTCCGTACAGACTGGCTCTATAAAAATATCACATGACCTAACCCTCCAGATGAACACTGTCAAAAATGGAAAATAAAAACTGTGCTAAGAAAAAAGATATTTGGTCACCTTACATCACTAAAAGTGCAACACCAAACGATAAAAAAGGCATATGCCGCCCAAAAATAGTACCAATCTAACAATGACCTCATCCCGCAAAAAATGAGCCCCTACCTAAAATAAATGGCTCTCAGACTATGGAGACACTAAAACATGATTTTTTTTGTTTCAAAAATATTAGTGTATAAAACTTTAATAAATAAACAAAGTAGACATATTAGATATTGCCATGTCCATAATGAACTGCTCTATAAAAATATCACATGATTTAACCCCTCAGGTGAACACTGTTAAAAAAAAAAAAAATTGTAAAAAAGTGTAATACCAAGCGATCAAAAAGTAATACGCACCCCAAAATCATACCAATCAAACCATCATCTCATCCCGCAAAAAATTAGACCCTACTTAGGACAATCACCCAAAAACTAAAAAAACTATGGCTCTCAGAATATGGAGACACTAAAACATTATTTTCTTTGTTTCAAAAATGCTGGTATTGTGTAAAACTTTAATAAATAAAAAAGTATACATATTACGTATTGTCGAGTCCATAATCACCTGCTGTATAAAAATATCACATGACCTAACCCCTCAGGTGAATACTGTAAAAAAATATAAATAAAAACGGTGTCAAAAAAGCAATTTTTTTGTCACCTTAAATCACAAAAAGTGTAATGCCAAGCGATCAAACATACACACTCCAAAATTGTACCAATAAAGCCATCATATCATCCCGCAAAATATGAGACACTACATGTGTCTCAGAATATGGAGACACAAAAAAATCTTTTTTTTTTTTTTTTAAATGCTTTAGGCCTATTGCACACGACCGTATGGCTTTTTCAGTGTTTTGCGGTCCGTTTTAAACGGATCCGTTGTTCCGTTTTTTGTTTCCGTTGTGTTTCCGTTTCCGTTCCGTTTTTCCGTTCCGTTTTTCCGTATGGCAAATACAGTATACAGTAATTTCATAGGAAAAATTGGGCTGGGCATAACATTTTCAATAGATGGATCCGCAAAAAACGGAACGGATACGGAAGACATACGGATGCACTTCCGTATGCATTCCGTTTTTTTGCGGACCCATAGACTTTAATGGAGCCACGGAACGTGATTTGCGGCCAAATATAGGACATGTTCTATGTTAAAACGGAACGGAAAAACGGAAAAACGGAAACGGAATGCATACGGAACACATTCCGTTTTTTTTGCGGACCCATTGAAATCAATGGTTCCGTATACGGACCGTATACGGACCGCAAAAAACGGCCAGTAAACGGGAAAAAAAAAACGGCCGTGTGAAAGAGGCCTTAATATGTAAAACTGAAACAATCAAAAAAGTAGTCATATTTTAGTATTTTCGCGTCCGTAACAACCTGTTTTATAAAAATACCACATGATCTAACCTGTCAGATGAACATTGTAAATAAAAATGGTGCCAAAACAGCTATTTTTTGTTACCTTACCTCACAAAAAGTGTAATATATAGCAACCAAAAATCATATGTACCCTAAAATAGTACCAACAAAACCGACACCTTATTCCGTAATTTCCAAAATGGGGTCATTTTTGGGAGTTTCTACTCTAGGGGTCTTCAAATTTGAGATGGCCCTCCAAAAACCATATGGCATTCCTTTCCTTCTGTGCCCTGCCGTGTGCCCGTACAGCAGTTTACGATCACAAATGGGGTGCTTCAGTAATCTGCAGTATCGGGGTAATACATTTTGAGTTTTGTTTGGCTGTTAACCCTTGCTTTGTTACTGGAAAAAATTTATTAAAATGGAAAATCTGCCAAAAAAGTTACATTTTTAAATTACATCTCCATGTTCCTTTAATTCTTGTGGAACACCTAAAGGGTTAACAAAGTTTGTAAAATCAGTTTTGAATACCTTAAGGGGGTGTATTTTCTAAAATGGGGTCATTTTTGGGTGGTTTCTATTATGTAAGCCTCACAAAGTGACTTCAGACCTGAACTGGCCCTTAAAAAGTGGGTTTTGGAAATTTTCAAAACTTTTGGTAAATTTTGTATATTTTTTTTACAAATAAAATGAAATTTTTTGACTCAATTTTACCACTTTCATGAAGTACAATATGTGAAGAGAAAACATTCTCATAATGGCCCAGCTAAGTATAAGCTTTTAAAAGTTATTATTAACACATATAGTGATACATGTCAGATTTGCTAAAAATGGCCTGGTCCTAAAGGTAAAAACTAGCTTGGTCTTGAAGGGGCTAATAATAGAGCTGCTGTAGAACCTCATTCTTTCTCTCCTGCGCTACAAGACCAGTCACCAGCAAGAAAAAAAATATTCATATTTTTTTCTCATTTGAACAGAGAGAGAGAGAGCAGTTATTATTTTTTTTTCCACAGATCCCCCCATAACAGTGCATATCCACAGATCCCCCCCATAACAGTGCGTATCCACAGATCCCCCCATAACAGTATATATCCACAGATCCCCATAACAGTGCGTATCCACAGATCCCCATAACAGTGAGTCATCCACAGACCCCCTCTATAACAGTGTCATCCACAGATCCCCCATAAAAGCGTGTCTTACACAGACCACCATTAGTTCAAAACACTCCAAAAGCACACCTTTTGGTTCAAAATATTTTTTTTCTTATTTTCCTCCTCACAGAGGGTCAGGGGGGAACAGGGAAAATGGTGGCATCTTGGGGAACTGGGGGGCACTAAAAATCACTGGGGCACGGAAATCATGAGGGGCACTGCAGCCCACAGGGGGTCTTACCCGATTTCAGGCTGTGATCTCATTTTTACAGTGTCGCGCTCCGATTGGTTAGTCTGCATAGACTAACCAATCACAACAATCATCGGCAAGGGACCACTCTGATTGGTCCCTTGCCTGCATTACTAGACTCTGCACGAAGGCTGGGAGAAGGAGCCAGTGTCCTGCAACACTGTGAACGCGCATTCAGGGCTGAGCTCCTCCAAGAGCTAATCCGTCTCTTGTTTTGAAAAAAAAACTGCACATGGTAACGCACTGACGAGAAAGCTACACTAAGGTAAAGTGGAAAACATTTGTGGTAGTTTTTTTCTTGTAAAACAGAAAATGATAAAATTTTAAAACACAAATGCACATATACTGTAGGGTACACTATACCATTACAGCATAAAAAATGAAACGGCAGTTATACTTTAAATTGACTTCCTGGTTGCCTCGTATAGATGAAGCTACAAATCTACGATAAATGTAAACATACACAACTTTTCCACTTGGTCTGTCACATTTCACAAACCCCCCCACCTCCCGCCAAGTAGCTGGAACACATTTGTTTACACAACAATGAATTTGGTACAAAGCATCTGCATTTCCCAATTTGGCCCATGGCTTATGTTTCACTGTAAATCTGTGCTCTTGAGTTCATTAAATGTGTTCTATGACACTTCAATAGGGTGTAATTTTTTTCTCCCTCGCTATATATAAAAGCTGCCTGGGATTCTGACCATAAAGCAAATCAAATGAAGAGTACTTTGTAAATGATTGAGGCACCTCATGAATTGCAGACATGAGGTAAGGAATAAGAAAATCCCAGTTTTTTCCATCTTTATCCACTACTTTCTTTAGCATGGCATTCAATGTTTTATTAAATCTCTCTACCAGATCATCAGTCTGTGGGTGGTGGATTAATGTATGTAGGTGGGTGACTTTAAACAATATATACAACTTCTCCATGAAACAAGACATGAAGGGTGTGCCCTGGTCTTTAAGCTTTTCTTTTGGAATTTCCACCCAACTGAACACCTGCACAAACTATATAGTTATGGTTTGGGAAGATATATTACACAACAGTATCACTTCAGGATATCCAGTTGTGTAATCCACAATTAGTAAAATATGGTGGCAACCTCAGGCAAATTTTATAACAGGCCCAACTAGATCCACAGCTATTTACTCAAATGTCACTTCATTAATGTGTAGTGATACTAAGGGTTTACTATAGTGTGACATAGGAGCTGAAAGCTGGCAATCAGGGCAAAATTCACTCATAATAATATCTTTGTGTACTCTTGGCCAAAAGAATCTTTGTAGAATTCTCTCAGTAGCCTTCTCTACTCTCAAATGTCCCTCATAATGTGATCCCATATGAGCAAGATCTAGTACAGTTTGTCTATATACTTTAGGGACCACTATTTACTCTACAAGATCATCTCCCTTTTTTTTGCCTCCTGGTCCAGTAGGTCTCCTTTTATGGCCATGCAGGGAAAAGAAGGGCTATTGTTAGATTCAACCAATTTTGTCATAAATGACATTCACATTTTCCCTGGCTCTAACCAGAGTAGCATCTTTTAACTATTTAGCACCAAACTGATCTTTCCTAATTTCCAGATAAGGCATATTGTCAGGTACGGGGTCTTCCCTTGCTTTGATTGTCTGTAGGAACAACATCACTACTGTCAGAATCCCCAGCTATGACTAAAAAAGGAATGGTTTCTGTGGTATCAGAAGCCACACCAACGTGTATATACAGTATCAGTATTATGCTCAAGTGTCACGGATGGTGTTGCAGAAAACTGGAAGTTATAAATAAACATCCGACTGACTTGATCCCAAACTAAGGAACATATGGGTGAGCCCTATAAAACCCCTAGAGCTCTCCCTGACTGCTATGCCCATGCAAAGATCTTTATGATAGATAACTGCATGCCCTCGTACCTAGACTGTGTCACACCTGAAAACCCTATAACAGTGAGGGGACACAACCACCGGCTCCCTGCACTCAATACGGAGGGAGTCACGGTCACCTAGAATCAAGCCAGCACAGAAACACAAATAAAGGAAAAGACTTATCTGAGGAACCAGCATTTGCAACCTCTAGCAGTGAACACAATCCAGGAAGTAGTATAAACCGCAAAGTGAGGCAGTATGGGAGGGAATATAAAGGGAGGCAATCAGTGTAAATAGATGACAGCTGGGAGAAGGAAAAGAGATGACAAAGTAAAACCAAAACAAAGAACATCATGCAACAGGTACAGAAGAACGTCTGCCAGAGCTTCTCAGAGAGCTGGCGGTGACATCAAGTTAACACTTGACACTTCTGTCATCAGATACAGGCTGTGTAGTAGTAATTTTATTTTCTCACAGCTTCCAGAAATGTGAGAAATCTTGCTCCACAATGACTTTATGCATTAATATTGGCACCAAAGCAACAGTAAAGGTTACTGCCCCAAGCCATTTCTATATGTCTATCCTAGCAGTTATAGTAACTAGTAATTAGCGGCAGGGGTCATATTCGAATTTGCGATATTTCGCGAATATTATGTAGAATAGTGACCAAAACATCAGCCAGGAAGCATAGGAACTGAGAAGTGGTCTGTGGTTACCACCTGCAGAACCACTCCTTTATTGGGGGTGTCTTGCTAATTGCCTATAATTTCCACCTGTTGTCTATCCCATTTGCACAACAGCATGTGAAATTGATTGTCACTCAGTGTTGCTTCCTAAGTGGACAGTTTTATTTCACAGAAGTGTGATTCACTTGGAGTTACATTGTGTTGTTTAAGTGTTCCCTTTATTTTTTTGAGCAGTGTACAAGTTGAATATACAGAGACAATTGAAAGTTTATATGTGCGATATCACAATGCATATGTTCATCAGTCATCGGGCAATTGGCAACAACATGACCAGGCATTTGACTTTACGGCATACGACTAAAGTCTTTACTGAGTACTCTTATAAGCCATAGACCATCCTGGCATAGCTTTCTAGCCTCCACATCCTTGGCCTTCAGTCTCTTCACTCTTATGAAAAGGTCTATCAGATCTCCCAGTCCCCTTTTCCCTTTAAACAGTCTTAGCAGACAGTCCTGGAGATCTTTGTTATGGGGCTAGGGTGCATTGCAGCAGACTCCTCAACAGCTTTGTACTTTTCTGCCATCTACACCAGATGGCAGCCACCTCAGACCAACATTTTTTTTTGAAGTCCAGTACTATTGTGACCGATTCCAACAAATACTAAACACATTCTCATCGGACCTCATCCTACTCATGATTGAGTTCCTACAAAAATCTATAGAAAAGACACAAAAAAAACCATAATTTATATAGAAAACCTATGGTCCAAAATCTAGACAACAGACAAGTGGAAAACCCTGAAGTCCTAGACTAAACTAATCCTTTCTGAATACAGGAAACAACTAGAACAAAAAAAAAGGGAATAGTTTAAATGTGATGTTGAGAACTACTCCAAAACTTGTCTACAGATGGTAAGAATCTGCCACTTCACAAGAGTTTCCAAAATCAGATTCTGGAAGACCACCTGTTCAGACAGCGACACCTCACAGAGACAACATCCATTCCATTTTTTAGACAGACTGAGACGGAGAAACCCAAGAGGTGAGCAAGGGGTAGAGGCACTGCAATACAGACTGGGTCCCAGGTAAGCAGAACAATCTGATCGTGAACCTCTCATGTCACGTACCGAAATTGAGGTTTTACAGAAGGACCTTTCCTATACTATAACTATAACAAGAACTATCTAGGTTCTGCAGACTCATTACACATTTTGGACTTAACCCAGTACCAAGTGAGGCCATTACACAAGAAAAGTCCACCACACCTGAATTATCTACAGGTATATCCAATATGGGACTACATATATTCAGTAATCGACCTTATTGATAGAGACATACAGGATATTCTCTACCAATATCATCTTTGCAATATTCATATTTGCAATGACCTCAAACCTGAGGCGATACAGGCTTTACTAAACCTTAAGAGAAATAATGACATTACTATCAAACCGGTGAGCAAGGAGCTATTGTTGTCATGGGCACTACAAAATACAAAGATGAAATTCATCCCCAGCTTACAGATAGTACCACATATAAACCCTGAATCAGGATTAAACTTTATCTACTCTTACACATACTGTATCTACAAAATGGCACCATAGACAAGAACACCTACACATACCTTAACAATCCACATCTGATATCTCCTGTCTTTTATGTACTTTCTGAAATCCACAAGTCTCTTCAGAACTCCTCCTGGCAAACCTATAGTACCATCTACAGATTCCATCTTATCTCCATTTGCCAAATTTGTAGAAAAGGTCCTCATACCCCTAGTTATGCAGACCAAATCCTTCATTTTAGATACAGGCGACTTTCTCAAGAAACTCAAATGTGTTCATAAAACATCCACTATCATGCTTATAGTTACATTCAATGTAAATATTTTCTACACTTCCATACACCTTGACAATGGTTTACAGGCTCAAAATGGCCCTGTCCTATAAATATTCATACATGGCATTCTTTGAAGAAACATTCATCTTTCCTGATCCCACCTTTCACGGCCTACGGCCTACTACTGCACTCCAGTTGCCATCCTAGGGTTTCAAAAAATTCACTTCCTAGATCAATTTCAAAAGGTCACCCACACCTCCATATAACTCCTTGAGACAGAATAACACAAATGCCCTAACCCCACCAATACCACTATATCACAAAAATCCACAAACAGGACACGTTTTATCCATACTTATCACCCCATTGCTCCTAAAATCCAACAAATTGAGAGATGACACTGGCCATTATTACAGCAATCCAACCTCAATATTCAAGAATTTTGTAAACCTGTCTCAAATATCCCTGCAAAATGAAAGACAACTTGGTTAGAGCTAAAATGGCAGTCAGATCAGATCTACTTTACAATCTTTTCTCCTACTCCTCAAAAATGGCAGGTGGAAATGTCACACCAAATGGACAAAGTTGTTCTCTGCCAATATACAAAACATTTCTATTACATATTAGGGGAGGCTTCTTTCTGGCCACTCAGTCATTAAGCCCAGATTGGTGGAGTGCTACAGTGATGATTGACCTTCTGGAATTTTCTGCCATCTGCATATTATTATTTTTTTTAATACAAAGTGAAAAACAACACACATTATAATAGAGAAAACAACTAATACAGGATAGCCATTATGGGCAATAGACAACTACCCTATGAGAGAGAACAGAATCCTGCATAAATTATGGATATCACAATAGATTCAGGATTAATATACAAGAAATAGAACTATAGCCTCCCCCCCTCCTCCCAATTGGCTGTCGTCACTACAGCTCTATCAAATGCAGCTATAATTACGGTAATAATCTAAACAGTCACACATGCCTGTGGCGAAACCAACCTCGCCACAGTGTTTTGGAGGTGGCTGTTTGCCAGCCTCCTGCCCCAGGATTATGGCCCATACTAACTTTGAAGGAGAAGACAGACCGGCTGTTTTGGGCAGGAACTGTTTTGGGCAGGAAAGCCATGCTTGCGGCCGGCCAAATGTGACTTCCATGGAATTCGGGAACCCCTGCTCGGATCTGGGTGATTTTTGGATATGTTGTTCACCCAGATCAGAGCTATCCATGGATGTATACATTATGGGGATGTGTGGGGTTTTGAGGGGTTTTCTGTGTGTTGGGAAAAATGTGTGTTTTCTGTCTGGTAGTGATTAAGTTAGCCCATTACGTTTGGTAATTGTATTTTGTGGATTGCGTCTCAGACAATGCTCATTGTATTTTGTTGATTGCGTTACAGACAGAGGGAAGGGGATTTTGTGTACAATTGCTGGGAGGGTTTCAATACTGTAAATGCATGTGATTGGCTAAAATATAAACTGTCACAGTCTTTTACAAGGGCCCCAGGGGGAGTGTCCCTTGCTAGGAGACCTGCATAAAAGGCTGAAAAATAACCCATTAAAGAGTTCCTGCTTTGCCCCTTTATGAAGTCTTGGCTCATGTTTGGGGGATGGGATAACTACACTCTTGTGGATTGCTATATCATAATACTCCCCTGAGTATAAGCTCTTGTAAGAGCTTGTTCCTGGTTCCTGTCTCTGCATTTAGGAGAGGTTCACCCACTGGAGCCTGGAGCCTTGGCGTAGGTCCAGGGTGGGTAGGAGACGGCGAGACCTCCACCAAGCTTCGGAGGTTCGTGGGGTCTGCAGTGCTGACGGTGTCAAGTGGAGTGCTTGGAGTTCTCTGGAAGTACTAGGAGCATCTATCAATGGAGGTACCCGGTCGGGGTGCTAGGCGTTCCGTTACAATGCTGCTCTCCGTTTCCTTTCAATATCCTCATAAATTTTTATTTGTCGAAGGTGCTGGATCCATTCATTTAACGAGGGTGGGGAGACGGACTCCTAGTTTTTAATTAAGATGACTTTTGCCGCCATCAGACCCTCATCCAGATCTGTCTGACCCGGACCGGAATTACCGTGTCTGGAGCAAAATATCCCAACATCACCGTCAACATCCCAGGGTTATATGTTGAAGAGGACTCCTTTTGTAGGGCTACAAAGACCTGTTCCCAGTACCATTTTAATTTGCTGCAGTTCCAAAGTGAATGGCCGAAATCCGCGTTCACACATCCACATTTAGGACAGCAGCCATCTCGGCCTTTATTTTGAGGAAATTTTGCTTGAGTTTTTGGCGTATAATACAATCGATGCAAGATCTTAAATTGAATTAATCTATGAGCATTAGAAATTGTGGCCTTTCTTACATTTCTATAAATACTAGTCCATTGTAGTGGGGGCAATGCAACTCTTGCTCCCATTTACTTGGGCTTTTAAATACAGTTACGGTTGCCAATGCCATTCGAAGTTTACAGTATAAGCTAGCTATCTTAACCCTCTTATCTGTCTGGGCATAACAATAATCAAAAAATAAATTCTCCCTTTGTTGCTAGAGGCCTCATATACGTGTTTTAAACGTGAGTACATAAACAAATCTAATGATGTACTATCAGTGAAGTTAAATTCCAAAAAAGATTTAAAATGTCCCAAAGAAAAGATATGACACACATTGACAACCCCCTTACGGAGCCAATAAATAAAATCTGTGATTTTGAAGAATTCCACCAGATTCATGTTCTCCCACAGAGGGGTGAAGGCAAAAGAATAGGAGACTTTAAGTATCCTCTTAAGCTTATTCCAAACCATCTGTAGGGTTCAAGGTATCAATAGGGACTTCCTCAATCCTAAATAACCGGATTCCAAACATGTGAAAATATTCTCTATTGGTTTATCCATAACCTGAGTCAAATATTGTGCAAATAAACTCTCTTTAAAATTACAACATCGCTGAATCTGTGCACATAAATAATATCCTTGAAAAAAAGGAAGTGATAACCCGCCCTCCGATTCTGACAGCCATAGTTATCTTTGTTTTATACGCACCCTCTTCCTTCCCCATATTAGAAAGTTAATAAGAGTCTCCAACCTATGGAAAAAGATATCATCGATCCAAACAGGGGAGGCACACATCGGGTACATCACAATAGGCAGAATGATCATTTTAACCAGTGCTATTCGATCAGTCTGTGCCAATATCAATTTATGCCAAGCGCATATTTTAGACTTAACTTTATTCAAAACCGGGGCCAAATTATGCTCATAAAACCTATTTATGGGAACCCCAATCTTAACCCCCAAGTAGTCCAAGGTTTCATTGGGAGCAAGAACCCGTACTCCACTCCCCTCATCTACGGCCTTGCGGTTCAGCAGGAGGAGCGATGACTTGGTCCAATTAATCAGATAACCCAATAATTTACCGAAATTCTCTATTGCTTCCATCACATAGGGAAGGATTTTCCATCACTGATCCAAAAACAGAATAACATCGGCATAGAGGCTTATTTTATCGCTCACTCCTGCCACCCCAAAGCCGTCTATGCGGTTATCTGATCGGATCTTACAGGCCAACGGTTCAATAAATAGGGCAAAAAGGAGGGGCGAAAGGGGGCGTCCCTGTCTCATCCCTTGCCGCATCGTAACAGGAGAAGAACTAATGCCATTAATATTAATACAAGCTGACGGCTATTCATATAGCATTTGGGTCATTTCTATGAATACATTCCCCAAACCGAAATAAGACATAGTGGACCACAGGAAAGACCACTCCATCCTGTCAAACGCCTTTGCGGCATCTAGAGACAGGATGAAGTGGTCTATACTACCCCCAGCAGAGAGATTCAAATACACCCTATAAAGACTCATCTGTATTTGCCAGCCCGGAATGAATCCTGTCTGGTTGGGATGTACCAGAGAGGCTATGACCCTCTTCAAGTGATTAGCCAAAATTTTTGCGAAGATTTTGTAATCTGTGTTTAAGAGCAATATGGGTCTATATGACCCCATATCGTATATATCTTTATCCTTTTTCAACACCAAGGTGATCACTGCCTCTCTAAATTATGGAGGTAAAGAACCAGATAAACAGGATTCATTCAAGACCCGCACAAAAATTGGAAGGAGCGATTTGGCGTGGTACCTATAGAGTTCAAACGGTAGACCGTCAGGACCAGGGGATGAATTGTATTTCAACAATGGAAGTATCGATCGCAACTCATCCAGAAGAATGGGGCGATCCAGCATTTCCCTATCCTGTGGGTCTAACTGGGGGAGCCCCAATTGTTGTAGGTATTGATCCATATCATCCTGACTAGGAGTAGGGTCGGACTGGTAGAGAGAAGAATAGTATTTCACATATTCCTCCCTAATCATCTCTGGGGACCTCACCCTATTACCTTTTGAATTCCTAATCTCCCTTATACTAGTAGCCTCTCTCTGATTACCAACTAACCGTGCCAAAAACGTACCTGTTTTGCCCGATTCACAGAAACGGTTTTGACCTTGTAAAAGAAGCTTGTGTTGAGCTTTACTATACACAAGTGTCTTAAGCTGTGAGTTGGCCTCCTTTAACTGGGTTATATATTGCTCATTATGGTGAGCAACTAATGCACCCTGTAAGCTCCTAATTGTCTCTGTCAGCTGTTGCTCCCTTCGGCGAAGTTCAGATCTATACCTATTGATTTTACTAAAATATAAGCCCCTTATATGGGCCTTTAATGCATCCCACACATAGTGTATATGTGTCGAGCCTACATTAAAGCCCCAGAATTCCTGTACATCCAGATCAATTCGATGTTGCTCTCCTATCACATCAAACCAATGCAAGTTCAGTTTAAAGATTCTGCATATCTTTAAAGTTCAGCCAGAGTGAACATTAGGTTCTTGGTCACCTCTCCTACCAAGGCCCTTGATCACTTAGTTAGGTGAACTAGTTCTAGTAAGAGTCCTGATTGGCCCAAACTTCTTCAATTTAAGAATTATGTAGGCCACTGTGCTCTTTAAGTGCAGCAGATTTTTTGTACCCTTCTCGAGATCTGTGCCTCCACACATTCTTATCACTGAGCTCTATTGTCAGTTCCTTTCATCCTCGTGGCTTGTTTTTTTCTCTAATATGCATTGTTAGCTGTTAGACCTTATATAGACAGGAGTATGTCTTTCCAAATCATGTCCAATCAACTGAATTTACCACATGTGGGCTCGTGAGCATCCAAAGGTGTTTGGATAATTTCACTTATTGTTTGTTGATACAATACTTCCACCCGAATCTCACTTGTAAAATAGATAGTGGCAAGTTCTTCCACCAGGGGTCACTCAGGGAACCCCTGTTTAGCACTCACTAAGTGGTAATGACAGAATATAGTTACAGGTAGGTATAATAAAAAAAAATTGTCTTTTATTACCATAGCAACAGGTAGGCAGAACTGGTGGACCTAGTGCATACTAAAAGCGTAAAACACAAATGGAAAGGAAAGATAATTAGTCTACTGGAGAACAGGTGAATTATAATAGCACTCATACAATGGCATTGGTCTAGGCGTCACAGTGGTCATAACTGTGACCAGGCCCTTAAGCCAGGGAACCAACAGAGCCCACCTAGCCAGTGGCCCACCGCCACTTACCATATCTTTCACTGCATCTTATAAAGAAAATACTATTAAGCACTTCCGTTATGGAAGCACTCACTAGTTTGCAGGAGGCGGGGGAGAGGTGAGTGAAGCGCTGTACTCACCCATCCTCCCTGGTCTTCTCTGGGCCCGCCCTGTACTGTCATAACTACATACAATGTCAGGACATAGTGCATGCACTATGATCTGAAACTGCAGACAGTCAGGTGACAGTGTAGCGCAGGCTCAGAGAAGACCTTGGAGCTCGACTGCAGGAGAGACGACCGCCAGACCTGAAGAGTAGCAGCCATGCAGGAGAGGTTAATTTATTCATTTTAAGGTCTGATATGAGGTCCGATATGGAGGTCTGAAAGGGGGTGGGATCTGAGAGGTCTGACATGGGGGTCTAATCTGAGGTCTAATATGGGGAGTTCTGACTTGGAGGCCTGTATAGCAAATTATCTGCGATTCTATATTATAAGGGTATTTTTAAGTATTGATTGGTTCTTTCCCCTTTAATTTTGTCTCTTTTATATTACTTTTAGTATTCTGTATAAGGATATTCCTTGTGATGTAGTACCTATCCCCCATTGTGCTAATAAGACCACATTCCTGAGTGATCTCAGAGACATATGTGGTGCACACTGGAGGAGGGACTGATGGGAATAACTGCACTGACAATTAGGGGGCACTTGCAACATCATTCTTGGTAGGATGTAGGTATTGATTTGCCCTATCTCTTGTACACCCTGGGGTGTTGGTCATGTGTTATAATGTGATAGACAACCATGTGTTATAGCATGGCCGACCGGAGCGCTACCTCATATTGCATATTTAGGCTAGTGATGCATATTTACTTTTATTATTCTCTATGTGATTTGTCTGTGTTATCTTCTATTTAATCACACTTAATAAATATATTTATTCACTTAGCCTGCGTAAGCTTATCCATTTTCAGATCTGATGAATTTGTGTTACACTTGGCGGCAGTGGTGGGATTTGAGCAAATAGATATGCTTATTATTGCTAAAGTGTTACATAGAGAAAGGGTAGTTTTGTCCTGCCCTTCAGAACTTGAACCCAGGGACTCCTGTGTCCCAGGCTGCAGATTTCCCCTCTGAGCTATTCAGCTCTCTGGACAGCTCCTGTGCTGAACTGAAGCCTGGTTCCATGTGCCTCCAGTTTTAGTTCCCGCCTCCCTGGTTAGCTCCAGCCTTGCACTTCCTGCCTTGAGAGATTATTGTGCTCTCAGCCTATAATCAAGCTAGTCTCTCCTGCTCTGCTGCTAATACTGACGCTCCATCTTGTGCATCAACCACTGGCTTCCTCCTTACTACAGCATTTGCCTACTCCTCTAGTACTGATGCTCCATCTTGTGCATCGACCACTGGCCTCCTCCTGACTACGGTATTTGCATAATCCTCTAATAATGACGCTCAATTTTTTGCATCGACCACTGGCTTCCTCGTGACTACGATATTGGCCTTGCAATTTCCCCTAGTAGTTGCAATAAAAGACTCCGAACCAGACCCGGACCATTACACTGCCACTCTGAATGGGAACCCTGGCATTTGAGGGATTCTGATAATTTGGGGACAGATTATTAATGGTTGCACATGTTGTGCAAATCTGATATAAACTGTGAGTGGGGCTGTTTTTAGGCTTGGTAGAATCTAGCAATGTTCTTTTGGAAGTTGTAGAACTGAGAAGATTCTAGTGAAAATCTGTAAGACTTTGTGTAGTAAGAGCTTGCAGATTGTGGACATCAGAGCTCCGGTGATGTTGAGGGGGGGTCTGAAGAGTTTGCAACAGTGCAGTGTCAAGATGGAAATTGATGTTGTAGAGGTATAGCACCGCACACCGATATTGCCAGTGCCAGCAAGGACTTGTCAGTCGGAGTCAAATAATAGAGAATTGCGGCACACAGCTTCTTTTGTCTGCAGTTTATGGCATTTATTAGTGTTACATCACTTGGGAGTTATGATCCAGTTACATCTCAGAAGCAAAATAGTCACATACACTAGTATCAGGAGGAGAAAAACAGAACTGGATCACACATCCACAATGCTATACTTTGATCTAAATAAACTCGCTTCTCAGCGCCAAATTGAAGTGTACAGCCCCCCATACTACATGCTGTACAAGAGACATTAGTGTACATTTTGATCAAAAGGCATAAGCCCACTCCCCACCCCAAGGTCGCCTCTTTGAGTGGGACCTACTCTGACAAAAAAGTGCAGCACAATGCGGTGACAAAGCGGCACTGCCCTAGTAGGCGGCGGGACCCAGGAGTCAAACAGCAACCCTGCTGTCTGATAATGCCACCCATGGCACTGGGTCCCACCAACCCACCAGCACAGTTCCCCAAAAACAAAGGCCACCAAGCAGTACTGCACCATGTGAACAGTTGTCTAACACAACATATCCTTGGCTATCAGGAGCTACAGGTCAATGACCACTTATATGCAGACTACTGCGAAATTAAAACCACCTGTGCCGAATGAGAGGAGTGCTGATACTAGTAATACAGAAGAAAGATTCAAATAACATATATCAGGGGGAGAAAAACAGAACTGGATCGCACATCCACAATGCTATGCTTTGATCTAGTTAAACTTGCTTCTCAGCGCCATATTGAAGTGTACAGCCCCCATACTACATGATGTACAAGAGGCATTAGTGTACATTTTGATCAAAAGGCATAAGACCCCTCACCACGCCAAGGTCAGAGTAGGTCCCACTCGCTAGGGCTTATGTACACTAATGCCTCTTGTACAGCATGTAGTATGGGGAGGCTGTACACTTCAATATGGCACTGAGAAGCGAGTTTAATTAAAGCAAAGCATATGTAGCATTGTGGATGTGCGATGCAGTTCTGTTTTTCTCCCCCTGATATAAGTCACATGCACTAGATGTGGCGACCGGACGTTTCGGCCTATTAAGGCCTTCCTAAGCGGTCTATTATCTTAGTGTGACTTCTTGTATTCGATGGCGCTGGATCACCTAGTGATCCAGCGCCATCGAATACAACAAGTCACACTAAGATAATAGACCGCTGAGGAAGGCCTTAATAGGCCAAAATGTCCGGTCACCAAATCTAGTGTATGTGACTACTTTGCTTCTGAGATGTAACTGGATCATAAATCCCAAGTGATGTAACACTAATAAATGTCATAAACTGCAGACAAAAGAAGCTGGGTTCCGCAATTCTCTATTATAAGATGGTAATTTATGACAGTGGTATAAAAAAAAGTCACATAAGTGTCTACAATTATCAGTATGGCACTTGTGTTAAATGTTCAGAAATATTGGTACCCTAATGCTATGTGTGAGTCCTGACCATAGCATTAGATATTCGAGCAGTAAAGGACAGTAAGTGTGACGTCACAGACACAAAGACAGCCCTTGTGCCCATCCCCTAGGCACAAGACACCCCCATGAAAGTACCACAAGCAAGTATAAAAAAGTACATTTAATGAATCCTATTTAATTTTTGTGTTCTTATCACTTTAGCAGCAAAGTCACATTCACTCTGGTTTGTTATCAAACTTGAACTTTCTATTGTTTTCCAACTAGCAGATGGGATCACAATTAGAGTTGAGCGAACACCTGGATGTTCGGGTTTGAGAAGTTCGGCCGAACTTCCCGGAAATGTTCGGGTTCGGGATCCAAACCCGACCCGAACTTCGTCCCGAACCTGAACCCCATTGAAGTCAATGGGGACCCGAACTTTTCAGCACTAAAAAGGCTGTAAAACAGCCCAGGAAAGAGCTAGAGGGCTGCAAAAGGCAGCAACATGTAGGTAAATCCCCTGCAAACAAATGTGGATAGGGAAATGAATAAAAATAAAAATAAAATAAATAAAAATTAACCAATATCAATTGGAGAGAGGTCCCATAGCAGAGAATCTGGCTTCACGTCAGCAGAGAATCAGTCTCTTCATGCCATAGCAGAGAATCTGGCTTCACGTCACCCACCACTGTAACAGTCCATTGTCATATATTTAGGCCCCGGCACCCAGGCAGAGGAGAGAGGTCCTGTAACAGAGAATCTGGCTTAGTGTCAGCAGAGAATCAGTCTGCATGTCTTAGCAGAGAATCATGCTTTACGTCACCCAACACTGGAACAGGCCACTGTCACATATTTAGGCCCAGGCAGAGGAGAGAGGTCCCGTAACAGAGAATCTGGCTTCATGTCAGCAGAGAATCAGTCTTCATGTCATAGCAGAGAATCAGGCTTCACGTCACCCACCACTGGAACAGGCCACTGTCACATATTTAGGCCCAGGCACCCAGGCAGAGGAGAGAGGTCCCGTAACAGAGAATCTGGCTTCATGTCAGCAGAGAATCAGTCTTCATGTTATAGCAGAGAATCAGGCTTCACGTCACCCACCACTGGAATAGGCCACTGTCACATATTTAGGCCCCGGCACCCAGACAGAGGAGAGGTTCATTCAACTTTGGGTTGCCCCGAAATATAATGGTAAAATGAAAATAAAAATAGGATTGAATGAGGAAGTGCCCTGGAGTACAATAATATATTGTTAAGTGGAGGTAGTTAATGTCTAATCTGCACAAGGGATGGACAGGTCCTGTGGGATCCATGCCTGGTTCATTTTTATGAACGTCAGCTTGTCCACATTGGCTGTAGACAGGCGGCTGCGTTTGTCTGTAATGACGCCCCCTGCCGTGCTGAATACACGTTCAGACTAAACGCTGTCCGCCGGGCAGGCCATCACCTCCAAGGCATAAAAGGCTAGCTCTGGCCACGTGGACAATTTGGAGACCCAGAAGTTGAATGGGGCCGAACCATCAGTCTGTACGTGGAGGGGTGTGCACAGGTACTGTTCTACCATGTTATTGAAATGTTGCCTCCTGCTAACACGTTCTTTGTCTTTGTACCGTGGATCCAGCAGGGTGGCAACCCAGTAGTCCGCACACGTTAAAATGTGGGCAACTCTGCTGTCGTTGCGCAGGCACTGCAGCATGTAGTCGTTTATGTGTGCCAGGCTGCCCAGAGGTAAGGACAAGCTGTCCTCTGTGGGAGGCGTATCATCATCGTCCTGCGTTTCCCCCCAGCCACGCACCAGTGATGGGCCCGAGCTGCGTTGGGTGCCAGCCCGCTGTGAACCTGCTTCATCCTCATCCTCCTCCACCTCCTCCTCATCCTCGTCCTCCAGTAGTGGGCCCTGTCTGGCCACATTCTTACCTGGCCTCTGCTGTTGCAAAAAATCTCCCTCTGAGTCACTTCGAAGAGACTGGCCTGAAAGTGCTAAAAATGACCCCTCTTCCTCCTCCTCCTCCTGGGCCACCTCCTCTTCCATCATCGCCCTAAGTGTTTTCTCAAGGAGACATAGAAGTGGTATTGTAACGCTGATAATGGCGTCATCGCCACTGGCCATGTTGGTGGAGTACTCGAAACAGCGCAACAGGGCACACAGGTCTCGCATGGAGGCCCAGTCATTGGTGGTGAAGTGGTGCTGTTCCGCAGTGCGACTGACCCGTGCGTGCTGCAGCTGAAACTTCACTATGGCCTGCTGCTGCTCGCACAGTCTGTCCAGCATGTGCAAGGTGGAGTTCCACCTGGTGGGCACGTCGCATATGAGGCGGTGAGCGGGAAGGCCGAAGTTACGCTGTAGCGCAGACAGGCGAGCAGCAGCAGGATGTGAACGCCGGAAGCGCGAACAGACGGCCCGCACTTTATGCAGCAGCTCTGACATGTCGGGGTAGTTGTGAATGAACTTCTGCACCACCAAATTCAGCACATGCGCCAGGCAAGGGATGTGCGTCAAACCGGCTAGTTCCAGAGCTGCAACGAGATTTCGCCCATTATCGCACACCACCAGGCCGGGCTTGAGGCTCACCGGCAGCAACCACTCGTCGGTCTGTTGTTCTATACCCCGCCACAACTCCTGTGCGGCGTGGGGCCTGTCCCCCAAACATATGAGTTTCAGAATGGCCTGCTGACGTTTACCCCGGGCTGTGCTGAAGTTGGTGGTGAAGGTGTGTGGCTGACTGGATGAGCAGGTGGAAGAAGAGGAGGAGGAAGCTGAGGAGGAGGAGACAGGAGGCAAAGAATGTTGCCCTGCGATCCTTGGCGGCGGAAGGACGTGCGCCAAACAGCTATTTGCCTGGGGCCCAGCCGCCACTACATTTACCCAGTGTGCAGTTAGGGAGATATAGCGTCCCTGGCCGTGCTTACTGGTCCACGTATCTGTGGTTAGGTGGACCTTGCCACAGATGGCGTTGCGCAGTGCACACTTGATTTTATCGGATACTTGGTTGTGCAGGGAAGGCACGGCTCTCTTAGAGAAGTAGTGCCGGCTGGGAGCAACATACTGTTGGACAGCAAGCGACATGAGCTGTTTGAAGCTGTCTGTGTCCACCAGCCTAAATGACAGCATTTCTTAGGCCAGTAGTTTAGAAATGCTGGCATTCAGGGCCAGGGATCGAGGGTGGCTAGGTGGGAATTTACGCTTTCTCTCAAATGTTTGTGAGATGGAGAGCTGAACGCTGCCGTGTGACATGGTTGAGATGCTTGGTGATGCAGGTGGTGGTGTTGGTGGTACATCCCATGTTTGCTGGGCGGCAGGTGCCAACGTTCCTCCAGAGGCGGAGGAAGAGGCCGAGGCGGCGGCTGCAGCAGAAGAGGCCGAGGCGGCAGCAGCAGAAGAGGTAGCAGGGGAAGCCTGAGTGACTTCCTTGTTTTTAAGGTGTTTACTCCACTGCAGTTCATGCTTTACATGCAGGTGCCTGGTCATGCAGGTTGTGCTAAAGTTCAGAACGTTAATGCCTCGCTTCAGGCTCTGATGGCACAGCGTGCAAACCACTCAGGTCTTGTCGTCAGCACATTGTTTGAAGAAGTGCCATGCCAGGGAACTCCTTGAAGCTGCCTTTGGGGTGCTCGGTCCCAGATGGCGGCGGTCAGTAGCAGGCGGAGTCTCTTGGCGGCGGGTGTTCTGATTTTGCCCACTGCTCCCTCTTTGTCTTTTGCTACGCTGTTGGCTCGGTCTCACCACTGCCTCTTCCTCCGAACTGTGAAAGTCAGTGGCACGACCTTCATTCCATGTGGGGTCTAGGACCTCATCGTCCCCTGCATCGTCTTCCACCCAGTCTTGATCCCTGACCTCCTGTTCAGTCTGCACACTGCAGAAAGACGCAGCAGTTAGCACCTGTGTTTCGTCATCATCAGAGACGTGCTGAGGTGCTATTCCCATGTCCTCATCATCAGGAGACACAAAGTGGTTGTGCGTTAGTGCATTCTATCTCTTCCACCCCTGGGGAAGGGCTAGGTGGATGCCCTTGGGAAACCCTGCCAGCAGAGTCTTCAAACAGCATAAGAGACTCCTGCATAACTTGAGGCACAGACAGTTTCCCTGATATGCATGGGGGTGATGTGACAGACTGATGGGCTTGGTTTTTATGCGCCATCTGTGCGCTTTCTGCAGAAGACTGGGTGGGAGATAATGTGAACGTGCTGGATGCACTGTCGGCCACCCAATTGACTAATGCCTGTACCTGCTCAGGCCTTACCATCCTTAGAACGGCATTGGGCCCCACCAAATATCCCTGTAAATTCTGGCGGCTACTGGGACCTGAGGTAGTTGGTACACTAGGACGTGTGGCTGTGGCAGAACGGCCACTTCCTCTCCCAGCACCAGAGGGTCCACTAACACCAACACGACCATGTCCGCGTCCGCGTCCCTTACTAGATGTTTTCCTCATTGTTACCGTTCACCACAAAAGCAAAATATTATTCGGGCCAAGTATTGAATTCAAAATCAGGCCTTTTTTTTACAGACACCTAACACTATCTGGCTATCTATTTAGGTACCGTATTACACTAATACAGGCACACCAGTAATGACAGATTTAGCTGAATACAAATTTGAGGCCTATTATTTAGGCGCTGGGTGACAGGTATACGTTTACAGCAGAAACCACAAATTTTGAGAATTGCAAATTTGGGAATTGTTTTTCAACCCAGAACAAAAACTGTGCTTTGACGGTCACTAAAAATAACTTGACCAGCTAATACAGTACAGATTTGGATGAATATAAATGTGAGGCCTATTTTTTAGGCGCTGGGTGACAGGTATACGTTTAATCACAGAATTAGACTTGGATCTGCACTGTAGCGTGTGTGTGAAGTTCTTGAGAATGACCCTATCAGCACCTTGAATCTAATATACCCTTTTAGGGATAGATTTAAAGTAGGCCTGATACAGCAGAAACCACTAATTTTGAGAATTGCAAATTTGGGAATTGATTTTCAACCCAGAACAAAAACTGTGCTTTGACGGTCACTAAAAATAACTTGACCAGCTAAAGCAGTAATGACAGATTTGGATTAATATAAATGTGAGGCCTATTGCCCCTGATGTAATATATGGCCAAAAAATAACCACACTATTGATGGTTAAATGCACTTGGGTGACAAGGTCAACTTGCCCCTGATGTAGTATATGGCCAAAAAATAACCACACTATTGATGGTTAAATGCACTTGATGAAAGCTTGACCATGATGTAGGATATAGCAAAAAATAACCACACTATTGATGGTTAAATGTACTTGGTGGCAGCTTGTGCTGGCGCACAAGCAAGCCACAAAATGGCCGCCGATCACCCCAGAAAAAAGTGACTCAAAAACGCTCTGGGCAGCCTAAAAACAGTGAGCAATTCAATATCAGCAGTTCAATGATCCACAGCTGCAGATCGATCACAGAATGAAGTGTTTTGGAGGAGTTAATCTGCCTAATCTCGCCCTAACATCGCAGCAGCAACCTCTCCCTACACTTGTATCAGCAGAGTGACGTGCAGCGCTACGTGACCCAAGCTTATATAGAGGCTGGGTCACATGCTGCACTGGCCAATCACAGCCATGCCAATAGTAGGCAATGCTGTGATGGCCTCTTGGGGCAAGTAGTATGATGCTTGTTGATTGGCAGCTTTGCAGCCTTTCAAAAAGCGCCAAGAAAGCACCGAACCCAGACTTTTACGAAAATGTTCGGGTTCGGGTCCGTGTCACGGACACCCCAAAATTCGGTACGAACCCGAACTATACAGTTCGGGTTCGCTCATCCCTAATCACAATGCATTGCAAAGTTCTGATTTAACTGTAATATCAGATCACCAAGGAAAAACATTGCTGTTCGCTTCCAACTATGACAAGAACTTGGAAAAGCAATTAAACATAACTTGTTACAGGGTTTATACACTATTTATGCAATTATCTTCCTTAATTTGTACATAGAGATATGAGCAACAGGAGGAAGAAAACAGCTCATAAAAGATCTCATTCAATTTCTTTTTCTATTTGTTCTCAGCTGTCAAAATGCTTCTGAAAAAAAATTATTGCTTTGCATTCTGTCTTCTGATATTTTTAAAAGATTAATTATTTCTTGTGTGCGATCCATAATCCCATTTATTTTAGTCTTTGTCCTTTATATTCACTTATGGTTACATATTCTATCTGCAAATGGAGTTGAGTGTACTAAGCGAGGAATAAAATGACACCATGCAAATTTTATTTACTTTCATTTTCGTATGACGAGCAAAATCCAAGCTTATGTCTTAAATTTTCTTTTATTTCATTCAAGCAGAAAGTTGCAGTATTTCCTCTTTGTTTAAATGTGTTCTATCTTCGAGAATCCAGGGATAGCACATTAATAAGAATTTCTGTGCAAGTACTGTTACTAATTCAAAGAAACAAAACAATGTCAAATTCTCTGTGTCAAGATTTGTGCTGATATAGTGGTTTGCGTTGATATAGTAGTTTGCGTCAGTGTAGATGTTTTTATTGATTTGCAGGTTTACCTTGATGTAGTGATAGTTGGTATCATGGTTTGTGTTTACGTTGTTGCTTATGTTGATGTAGTGACATGTGTTGTGTAATGGCTTGCACTGATGTAGTGGTTTGTGTCAAGTTGGCATACACATTAGTCTATAGGTGATCAAAATGGATAGCTTGTTGGGAGTAATTTTAACAATGAGCGATTGTTTAAGCAGTATTTTAAAGAAGGAAAAGGAAAAAATATTGAAATACAAAAAAATCTAGTATACAAAATATATCATATGGGGAACATTCTTCTGTTCAACTATTCAGATGGTGCATTCTACTTGTTCAATACCTCCAATTCCTTACTTTACTATTAAGAAAACTTTGGCTCCAAGCGAACTTTCATACAGCAAATGTTCATTTACTATCCAAATAACTTGTGCAACTTTTTGAGCTAGCACAGATTTGCAGAGTTTAGCAATGCAAATATGTGCTGCTAATAGTATGTCTAATATTGCATACCTAGTTTCCTGTGGAATAATTTCAGCTTCTAAATTTAGCAAGGCTAGGCCCAGCACCTGAGTGACTAAAAGGTCTATTACCCAAGCAATAAAAGAGCAGAATGATCAAACCTTTTAAACCAGGCATGCATCCAGTTGATCATGCGGATAAAAACAATACCCTTATTATGACTCTCTGCGGCACCATTACTGAGAAAACTGTATTTCTGTTTATATGCTGCAAATGACTTAACTGGCGCACCAAAGGGATGGCCAGAGCTCTTGGAGCACAAGTTTTTGACATCCCCTTCAGTTTCAGTCCCTTCCCCCTTACACTGAATTGAGAGGGCTAGTCTGCGAGTGCTTGCTGCTCTCCTACAAATACATACACATATTGTCCTGCCTGTGCTGTTCTTTTGATCTCTGTGCTTGCTCAGAGTTTCTCCTGCTGCACTCCAGCAGGTGAAATACTCCTGCACTGGCACAAAATCACATCTCTTGGCACTTGCTCAGTTTGAAACTGCGCTGCTTGAAGTTCAGCAGCAGAAACACTGAGCAACTGGCGAGACCAGAAGATACAGTGTAGGCAGGAGAACATATGTCTTGATGGTCTCGGTCCTAGGAGAGCAGAAGAACTTGAAGACTACTCCTGTCAATCCAAGGGAAGGGGGGAGTGACTGAAGCTGAAGAGGGTATAGCAAACTGGTGTACGGAGGGCTCTGGCCAGCCCTTTGGTGCACCAGTTTGGTCATTTGCATATAAATAAAAATGCATTTTTTCAGTAACACAGCGTCATAATAAGAATATCGTTTTTATAAGCGTGATCAACTTAAAGGGGTTGTCTGGGTTCAAAGCTGAACTCAGACATATCCCCTTCTTCACCCTGACAGCCCTTCTGCTCCCATGCTTTCCCTTGCCCTGCACTAAATAGTGCAGGGCAAGGGCCTTTAAGAAGATCCGGTGACGTAACTGGTCTCTGCTAGGTGGAGACTTCCACCTAGCAGTGTTCCCAGTGATGTCTCCGGCACTAATGGGTGGGCTTTAGCGCTGCCCTAGCCTGCAACAACCGTCTTTCCTTCTTCTATGTTTTGTGTCATACGATATTTTGCCTAATAATTGTAGTAGTTTTTAAATGAGTAGAGATTTTGAACATGTACGAACAGTGCCTCAGAGAGGGAAACGGTAACTGATAAGTAGAGAAGGAAACATTTTTGGTTAACAGGATTAATCAGAAAGAATTGACTTATGGAAAGGCAAGAGCTGTCCTTTTCAACTTTGTCTCTGCTGTAATCTCTCTTCATGAGAACTTGGACTGGCAAATTGCTATCTTTGAGATACCTGATGGGCTTTCATGCAGTAGTCCTGTGGCAGATGGGACCACCAAATAGGCTCTGCACTCTGATAGGGGGTTTGGCACCTTAAAAGCACAGTAGTTGAACGTCTTTGCCAGGAAATACAAGACAAAAATAATAAACAAACACAGCGCCTTTCAAGCACTGGAGCTCACGGTAGCACCACAGCCTACTTGCAGCTTGGCCTTGGCAATGTAATGTCATGTCACATGGCCTAGAGACAGCCTAACCCAATTGAAGTGAATGGAGATGAGCTTCAATACCAAACACAGCCATTACACAATGTATGGCACTGTACTTGGTGAGCTGAAAGATGGCAGCAGCGCTACTGCCAGCACAGGTGCCTTCTCAAACAGCTGAATGGTGGGTGTCCTGGATGTTGGAACCCCACCAATCAGATACTGATGACCTATCCAGAGAATAGATCATCAGTATAAAAGTCTTGGAAGACCCCTTTAACAGTAACTTAACCCCTTAAGGACTCAGGCCTATTCACCTTAAGGACTTGACCATTTTTTGCAAATCTGACCAGTGTCACTTTAAGTGCTGATAACTTTAAAATGCTTTGACTTATCCAGGCCATTCTGAGAAAGTTTTTTCATCACATATTGTACTTCATGACACTGGTAAAATGAAGTAAAAAAAATAATATTTATTTTTAAAAAAATACCAAATTTACCAAAAACTTCAATTTCTCTACTTCTATAATACATAGTAATACCTCCAAAAATAGTTATTACTTTACATTCCCCATATGTCTACTTCATGTTTGGATCATTTTGGGAATGATATTTTATTTTTTGGGGATGTTACAAGGCTTAGAAGTTTAGAAGCAAATCTTGAAATCTTTCTGAAATTTTCAAAAACCCAATTTTTAGGGGCCAGTTAAGGTCTGAAGTCACTTTGCGAGGCTTACATATAGAGATGTCGCAAACATAAAATTTTCCGTTCGTGAACGGCGAACGCAAATTTCCGCAAATATTCGTGAATGGGTGAACCGGGCGAACCACCATAGATTTCAATAAGCAGGCGAATTTTAAAACCCACAGGGACTCTTTCTGGCCACAATAGTGATGGAAAAATTGTTTCAAGGGGACTAACACCTGGACTGTGGCATGCCGGAGGGGGATCCATGGCAAAACTCCCATGGAAAATTACGTTGCTGACGCAGAGTCGGGTTTTAATACATAAAGGGCATAAATCACCTAACATTCCTAAATTGTTTGGAATAACGTGCTTTAAAACATCCAGTGTGTGTATACGATCAGTATGATGTTGAATCGATCAGGTAGTGCAAGGGTTACGACCGCTTCACAGTGACAGACCAAACTCTGACAGACTAAACTCCCCGTTTAACGCACCGCAAACAACCGCAAACAGTCCATTTTCACAACCGCAAACTCCCCATTTGCACAAGGTTGGATACCAAGCTAGCCATGTCCCGTTCCTTGTCCTCACTGACGTCATTGAAGGTATCTTCCTCCACCCAGCCACGTACAACACCAAGGGTCCCCGAAAGGTGACAACAAGCCCCCTGGGACACCTGCTGTGGTTGGTCTTCCACCTCCTCAAAGCCACCTTCCTCCTCTGACTCCTCTTCTTCAGACTCCTCTCTCTGCGTTGCTGCAGGTCCAGCAATCGACGACGACAATTTCAAAATTTCACTTTTTTGGCAGATTTTTCATTTTAATAATTTTTTTCCAGTTACAAAGCAAGGTTTAACAGCCAAACCAAACGCAACATTTATGGCCCTGATTCAGTAGTTTACAGAAACACCCCATATGTGGTTGTAAATCGCTGTACGGGCACACAGCAGGGCGCAGAAGGAAAGGAATGCCATACGGTTTTTGGAAGGCAAGTTTTGCTGGACTGTTTTTTTTGACACCATGTCCCATTTGAAGCCCCCCTGATGCACCCCTACAGTACAAACTCCAAAAAAGTGACCCCATTTTAGAAACTACGGGATAGGGTGGCAATATTGTTGGTACTAGTTTAGGGTACATATGATTTTTGGTTGCTCTATATTACACTTTTTGTGAGGCAAGGTAACAAGAAATATCTGTTTTGGCACAGTTTTTATTTTTTGTTATTTACAACATTCATCTGACAGGTTAGATCATTTGATATTTTTATAGACCAGGTTGTCACGGACGCTGTGATACCTAATATGCATACTTATTTTTTATTTACTTAAGTTTTACACAATGATTTCATTTTTGAAGCAAAAAAAACATGTTTTAGTGTTTCCATAGTCTGAGAGCCATAATTTTTTCAGTTTTTAAGCGATTACCTTGGGTAGGGTATGATTTTTGCGGGAGGAGATGACGTTTTTTTTGGCATTATTTTGGGGTGCGTGTGACTTTTTGATCGCTTGCTACTTTTGTGATGTAAGGTGACAATAAAGGGCTTTTTTTACACCGTTTTTATTTTTATTTTTTTACGGTATTCACCTGAGGGGTTAGGTCATGTGATATTTTTATAGAGCAAGTTATTACGCTTCAATACCTAATATGTATACTTTCTTTTTATTTATGTAAGTTTTACACAATGATTTCACCTTGGGTAGGGTATGATTTTTGCGGGATGAGATGACTGTTTTATTGGCACTATTTTGTGGTGCGTGTGACTTTTTGATCGCTTGCTATTACACTTTTTGGGTTATAAGGTGACAAAAAATTGTTTATTTAGCACAGTTTTTATTTTTTATTTTTTACGGTGTTCATCTGAGAGGTTAGGTCATGTGATATTTTTATATAGCCGGTCGATATGGACGCGTCGATACCTAATATGTATTCTTTTTTTTTTTTTTTTTATGTAAGTTTTACACAATAATATCATTTTTGAAACATAAAAAAAATCATGTTTTAGTGTCTCCATATTCTGAGAGCCATAGTTTTTTCAGTTTTTAGGCGATTATCTTAGGTAGGGTCTCATTTTTTGAGGGATGAGATGACGGTTTGATTGGCACTATTTTAGGGTGCGTATGACTTTTTGATCGCTTGCTATTACACTTTTTGTGATGTAAGGTGACAAAAAATTGTACGGACACGGCGATAACTAATATGTATACTTTTTTTAAATGTAAGTTTTATACAATAAGAGCTTTTTTAAAACAAAAAAAATTATGTTTTAGTGTCCCATATTCTGAGCCATAGTTTTTTTTTTTTTTTTGGGCGATTGTCTCAGGTTGGGACTCATTTTTTGCGGGATAAGGTGACGGTTAGATTGGTACTATATTGGTGGGCAAACGCCTTTTTGATCGCTTGCTGTTGTACTTTTTGTGGTATAAGGTGACAAAAAAATGGTTTATTTCGCACATATACGGTCGATACGGACACGGCGATACCTAATATGTATACTTTTTTTTCCCCCTATTCTTTACCAATTGTTTTTAAATTTATTTGGGGAAAATTACATTTTTGTTTATTTTTACTTGAAACTTTTAATTTTTTGGGGGGGAAACTTTTTATTTTTTTTACTTTTTTTTCACTTTATTTTTTGTCCCACTTTGGGACTTGAACTTTTGGGGGTCTAATCCCCTTTACAATGCATTCAAATACTTCTGTATTGGAATTCATTGGCTGTATGAGTAATACTGTGTGTATTACTCATACAGCTTCCGGCCTGTGAGATCCAGGGGGCTGGATCTCACAGGCACGTCACAGGAAGGCAGCGGCGATGCCTCAGGAAGGCATTGCGCTGCCTTCCATGCCATCGGGTCCTCCCTACAGCCGCATGGGGACCCGATGGCACCGCCGATCGCCGCCGCAAACCTCAGGTAAAGTCTGAATTGACCTGCGGTTTGCAGCGATCGACGATACGGGGGGTCATATGACCCCCCCGGCGTTGTGACAGGATGCCCACTGAATTATTTCAGCGGACATCCTGTTCCTATTAACCCCCGCCGCGCCACAATCTAGTTTTAAAGTTATGACGTACCGGTACGTCATGGGTTCTTAAGGACTCTGGAAACATGCCGTACCGTACAGTCCTTAAGGGGTTAAAGGCTAAGTACACCTTTTGGGGGCAATTTTTTTATTATTGGATTGTATTAATCATGAGGTAAAAATCATTTTTTCAATTGGTCTTCATTAAAAATATGGAGTCCTTTTATCTGTACAGAGCTGAGATTCTCTAATAGAGGGATCTTAATTTTCTGTCTTGTCCATCAGTTGGAGAGCTAACAGGCTCCTTATCTCTGACCTCTGACATTATAAACACATTAAATCTAAATCTCTATCTTACTCATAGGAATCTGGCATAAATAAGTGTGTATGACCTCTTAGTAAATTACAGATAAGGGTTATTAGATGACCTGCACAAAGTGGAAAGTAGGATACACACAGCTTGAAAAAAAGTAGTTAACCCTTTGTGCCAGAACGTTTCAATATTTTTTATAAAGACCAATTGAAAAAAAATATATAATTTTGCCTAAAATTTGTAAAATGCAATCTTAAAAAATTTGCCCCCAAAAGGTGTATATAGCCTTTAAGGGAAGCACCCTACACTTTGCCCAAATGTTTTTGTAACTAGAGACCCCATGTTAAGCTAGAGTGTACCACACTGAGCAGATATTTCAGGCTCTTCTTAGCTCTGTAGGGCACGTTGGAGCATAGTTGGTTCTCTCAGTATTAAAAGTCTTTGCACTATATCTATTAATTATTTGATAATCCTTTCTGAAGCTGGAATAGTACATTTTGTGCTATAAATGTTTTAGCAAGGAAATGTACTACAATAAAAGTGCTTTTTGTGCTGTTATTAGGAAAAGGTTACTCTTATTCTATGATAATAGAAGTTTGTTCCCTTTCAAAATAGTTTTAACATTTTATTATGTTCCATTCATATTCTTGAAAAACGTATGCAGTCGGGCAAAATAAGATGATGAAGCATAATTATGTTTGCATTATGTTGTGAATGTAATTGTCAATTTTAGAAAATATACCATTTGTGTGATTCTACAAAATGGCAGCAGTGACATTACTCATTGTTTTGTTATCCAATTTCACTAGGCATTTCCTCAGAAAATCTGAAATAGAAAAAAATCATATCCACACATAGAAAGTGCTCTGATTCTGTATTTAGCTAACTTTTTAACCACTTAAGGACCACAGGTTTATACCCCCCTAAAGACCAGGCCCTTTTTTACAAATCGGCACTCCACAAATTTAGCGGTTTATTGCTCGGTCATGCAACTTACCACCCAAATGAATTTTACCTCCTTTTCTTCTCACTAATAGAGCTTTCATTTGGTGGTATTTCATTGCTGCTGACATTTTTACTTTTTTTGTTATTAATTGAAATTTAACGATTTTTTTGCAAAAAAATGACATTTTTCACTTTCAGTTGTAAAATTTTGCAAAAAAAACGACATCCATATATAAATTTTGCTCTAAATTTATTGTTCTACATGTCTTTGATAAAAAAAAAATGTTTGGGTGAAAAAAAATGGTTTGGGTAAAAGTTATAGCGTTTACAAACTATGGTACAAAAATGTGAATTTCCGCTTTTTGAAGCAGCTCTGACTTTCTGAGCACCTGTCATGTTTCCTGAGGTTCTACAATGGCCAGACAGTACAAACACCCCACAAATGACCCCATTTCGGAAAGTAGACACCCTAAGGTATTCACTGATGGGAATAGTGAGTTCATAGAACTTTTTATTTTTTGTCACAAGTTAGCGGAAAATGATGATTTTTTATTTTTTTTTTTCCTTACAAAGTCTCATATTCCACTAACTTGTGACAAAAAATAAAAACTTCCATGAACTCACTATGCCCATCAGCGAATACCTTGGGGTGTCTTCTTTCCAAAATGGGGTCACTTGTGGGGTAGTTATACTGCCCTGGCATTCTAGGGGCCCAAATGTGTGGTAAGGAGTTTGAAATCAAATTCTGTAAAAAATGACCAGTGAAATCCGAAAGGTGCTCTTTGGAATATGGGCCCCTTTGCCCACCTAGGCTGCAAAAAAGTGTCACACATCTGGTATCTCCGTATTCAGGGGAAGTTGGGGAATGTGTTTTGGGGTGTCATTTTACATATACCCATGCTGGGTGAGAGAAATATCTTGGCAAAAGACAACTTTTCCCATTTTATTATACAAAGTTGGCATTTGACCAAGATATTTATCTCACCCAGCATGGGTATATGTAAAATGACACCCCAAAACACATTCCCCAACTTCTCCTGAATACGGAGATACCAGATGTGTGACACTTTTTTGCAGCCTAGGTGGGCAAAGGGGCCCACATTCCAAAGAGCACCTTTCGGATTTCACTGGTCATTTTTTACAGAATTTGATTTCAAACTCATTACCACACATTTGGGCCCCTAGAATGCCAGGGCAGTATAACTACCCCACAAGTGACCCCATTTTGGAAAGAAGACACCCCAAGGTATTCCATGAGGGGCATGGCGAGTTCCTAGAATTTTTTATTTTTTGTCACAAGTTAGTGGAAAATGAGGATTTTTTTATTTATTTTTTTCTTACAAAGTCTCATATTCCACTAACTTGTGACAAAAAATAAAAACTTCCATGAACTCACTATGCCCATCAGCGAATACCTTGGGGTGTCTTCTTTCCAAAATGGGGTCACTTGTGGGGTAGTTATACTGCCCTGGCATTCTAGGGGCCCAAATGTGTGGTAAGGAGTTTGAAATCAAATTCTGTAAAAAATGACCAGTGAAATCCGAAAGGTGCTCTTTGGAATATGGGCCCCTTTGCCCACCTAGGTTGCAAAAAAGTGCCACACATCTGGTATCTCCGTATTCAAGAGAAGTTGGGGAATGTGTTTTGGGGTGTCATTTTACATATACCCATGCTGGGTGAGAGAAATATCTTGGCCAAATGCCAACTTTGTATAAAAAAATGGGAAAAGTTGTCTTTTGCCAAGATATTTCTCTCACCCAGCATGGGTATATGTAAAATGACACCCCAAAACACATTCCCCAACTTCTCCCGAGTAAGGAGATACCACATGTGTGACACTTTTTTGCAGCCTAGGTGGGCAAAGCGTCCCACATTCCAAAGAGCACCTTTCGGATTTCACAGGGCATTTTTTTACACATTTTGATTTCAAACTTGTTACCACACATTTGGGCCCCTAGAATGCCAGGGCAGTATAACTACCCCACAAGTGACCCCATTTTGGAAAGAAGACACCCCAAGGTATTTCGTGATGGGCATAGTGAGTTCATGGAAGTTTTTATTTTTTGTCACAAGTTAGTGGAATATGAGACTTTGTAAGAAAAGAAAAAAAAAGAAAAAATCATCATTTTCCACTAACTTGTGACAAAAAAAAAAAAATTCTAGGAACTCGCCATGCCCCTCACGGAATACCTTGGGGTGTCTTCTTTCCAAAATGGGGTCACTTGTGGGGTAGTTATACTGCCCTGGCATTCTAGGGGCCCAAATGTGTGGTAAGGAGTTTGAAATCAAATTCTGTAAAAAATGACCTGTGAAATCCGAAAGGTGCTCTTTGGAATGTGGGCCCCTTTGCCCACCTAGGCTGCAAAAAAGTGTCACACATGTGGTATCTCCGTATTCAGGAGAAGTTGGGGAATGTGTTTTGCAGTGTCATTTTACATATACCCATGCTGGGTGAGAGAAATATCTTGGCAAATGACAACTTTTCCCATTTTTTTATACAAAGTTGTCTTTTGCCAAGATATTTCTCTCACCCAGCATGGGTATATGTAAAATGACACCCCAAAACACATTCCCCAACTTCTCCTGAGAACGGAAATACCACATGTGTGACACTTTTTTGCAGCCTAAATGCGCAAAGGGGCCCACATTCCTTTTAGGAGGGCATTTTTAGACATTTGGATCCCAGACTTCTTCTCACGCTTTACGGCCCCTAAAATGCCAGGGCAGTATAAATACCCCACATGTGACCCCATTTTGGAAAGAAGACACCCCAAGGTAATCAATGAGGGGCATGGCGAGTTCAAAGAATTTTTTTTTTTTTGGCACAAGTTAGCGGAAATTGATTTTTTTCGTTTTTTCTCACAAGTCTCTCTTTCCGCTAACTTGGGACAAAAATTTCAATCTTTCCTGGACTCAATATGCCCCTCAGCGAATACCTTGGGGTGTCTTCTTTCCAAAATGGGGTCATTTGTGGGGTGTTTGTACTGCCCTGGCATTTGAGGGTCTCCGCAATCATTACATGTATGCCCAGCATTAGGAGTTTCTGCTATTCTCCTTATATTGAGCATACGGGTAATGAGATTTTTTTTTTCCGTTCAGCCTCTGGGCTGAAAGAAAAAATGAACGGCACAGATTTCTTCATTCGCATCGATCAATGTGGATGAAAAAATCTCTGCCAAAAAAAGAAAAAGGAGGGGAAAGGCGTCTGCCAGGACATAGGAGCTCCGCCCAACATCCATACCCACTTAGCTCGTATGCCCTGGCAAACCAGATTTATCCATTCACATCAATCGATGTGGATAAATAAATCATTGCCGGGATTTTTTTATTTTTTTTATATATACAAAGTGTTTGCCAAAGTATATGAACACCGCCACCTCCTCAGCTCATATGCCTCGGCAAACGTATCTTTTACTGCAGAGGAGAAATCTCGTCTTGCAGCGCCGCATACACCGACTTGTGTGTAATCTGACAGCAGCGCAATGCTTCTGTCAGAATGCACATCAGTGCTGCAGCTAGTCGATCGCTTGGTCCACCTAGAAGGTAAAAAAACAAAAAAAAAAAAAAAACAGGCCGCAACGCAATAAATTTATTAACATTAACTTTAGAGAACATTAACTTTTATAAACTTTTGAAACAGAACAATAACTTTTTTGCTTACCGGTGATTTTTTTTTGTTTTTTTGTTTTTTTACCTTTATAGGACAAACCTCTCCTTCCCCATGGGACAATGTGCAAAGCGCAAATCGCCCAGAGATGTGGCGAAGTACATTATGCACTTTGTCCCAGGTGAAAGGAGAGGTTTGTAGCAGCTCTGTGTGAAAGGGCCCTAATAGCCCTGTGTGCCTGTCCTGTGTCACGCGATCCCTACACTAATAGTGTACCTGAGTGTGGAACTTGCGGAAACACTCCCCTATGCATAGGGCAGGCTGGTCAGGACAGTCAGGACAAAAAACGGTGGTGTCACGCCTTATTCCAGCCCTGCTGCAGACACGACATCTTTTTCTTGGGGAACGTTGAGTTGGGGTACCAGGATAGACAGACGGGAAGTGTATGCCATGTAGCCGGCTCACTACATCAGGGCCTTGGGGCACGGACCCTCCTGGATACAGGAGTTCCGAAATGATCTCTTCCTGGAATTTTAGGAAGGATCCTGTTCTCCCAGCCTTACTGTAGAGAACAAAACTATTATACATCGCCAATTGAATTAAATATACAGACACCTTTTTATACCAGCGTCTGGTGCGTCGGGAAACTAAATAGGGAGCCAACATCTGGTCATTGAAGTCCACCCCTCCCATGTGAAGGTTATAGTCATGGACAGAGAGGGGTTTCACAATGACTCCAGTTGCCCGTTCAATTTGGACAGTCGTGTCTGCGTGAATAGTGGACAGAAGGTAAACGTCCCTCTTGTCCCTCCACTTCACCGCGAGCAGTTCTTGGTCACACAAGGCAGCCCTCTCCCCCCGTGCAAGTCGGGTACTAACGAGCCGTTGGGGGAAGCCCCGGCGACTAGGTCGCGCTGTGCCACAGCATTGAATTCCGACTAGATGTAAGTGCCGAAAGAGGGCCACGCTTGAGTAAAAATTGTCCACGTATAAGTGGTACCACTTGTGGAGTAAGGGTGACACCAAGTCCCAGACAATCTTGCCACTGCTCCCCAGGTAGTCAGGACATCCGACCGGCTCCAGTTTTGAGTCTTTTCCCTCATAGACCCTAAAACGATATGTATAGCCTGTGGCCCTTTCACAGAGCTTATACAGTTTGACCCCATAATGGGCGCGCTTGCTGGGGATGTACTGTTTTATGCCAAGGCGCCCGGTAAAATGTACTAGGGACTCGTCTATGCAGATGTTTTGATTAGGGGTATACGCATCTGCAAATCTGGATGACAAATGGTCTATGAGGGGCCAAATTTTATGGAGCCGGTCATAAGCAGGGTGGCCTCTTGGATGACAGGTGCTATTGTCCGTAAAATGCATAAAGCGCATGATGGCCTCAAAACGTGCCCTAGACATTGCAGCAGAGAACATGGGCATGTAATGTATTGGGTCTTTAGACCAATATGACCGCAATACATTTTTTTTTGTTAGACCCATGCTGAGGAGAAGGCCCAAAATTTTTTTTAACTCGGAAACTTGGACTGGTTTCCACCGGAAAGGCTGGGCATAGAAGCTTTCCGGATTGGCGGTAATAAACTGTGTGGCGTAGCGGTTGGTTTCTGCCACAACTAGGTAATAGAGATCCGCGGTGAAGAACAGCTCAAAAAACTGAAGGGCCGATCCTAAATGAGCTGTCTCCACGTGAACTCCAGACTGGGCGGTGAAAGTGGGCAATACGGGTGCGACGGAAGCAGGGGAGTGCCAATTGGGATTTGCCAGCACCTCTGGGAGACTAAGGGTTCTACGGGCCTGTGAACGCGGTGGCTGCGACAGGGGAGTTACTGCACGTGCCACTGTACCAGCTGGAACTGCCCTTCTGGTGCTCGCCACTTCACCAGGGAATACGGCAGTGCTGGTAGAAGGTCCAGGATGTGCTGCGCTGCTGGTGTATGCTGCACCATAAACAAGATCAGCGCTAGCACCACTCTGCTGCAAATGAGGGTCATCATGCAGGGTAGGCAGAACCCTGACATGGGATCGGGTACGTCTGGCCGTAGCAGGGACCTCTACCTCGTCATCCTCACTAGCGGTTAGAGTGCCACTGCTGTCTACAGGTTCATATTCTGAACCACTGGATTCAGCGGGTGAGTCGTCCCCATCGCTTTCATCCATCAGGGCCAGAATCCTGTAGGCCTCTTCAGCGGAATACCCCTTGTTTGACATTTTGGGTTCACTAAATTTAGGGGGTATTCCTCTGAGACTACCCAGGAAAAAGAGCAAACCTACCTAGCAAAAAGGAGTGCTTGCGAAGTAAAGCTGCGACCGCTAATAAAGATCCAAAAAGCTCAAAAGTGATCTTTATAGCGGCGCAGCGATTTTACGGTGTTTTTGCAGTGATCAGAAAAAAAAAATTCTGTCACTGCGGTGGGGCGGACTGAACGCAAGTGTGGGCACAAGATCAGGCCTGATCGGGCGAACACTGCGTTTTTTGTAGAACCTAAGGTGACCCTAATGTACTGATATAGATCTGATTGCGATCAGTATTGATCACTTACAGATACTATATAGTACTAGTGCTGATTAGCGACAGCGATGACGCTAATCAGCGACTAATCGGTGACTGCGGTGCGGTGGGCGCTAAACTACCTAACAAGTGGCTAACTAACTGGCGGTGATAAGGGACCCTTACAGGGGGGGTGATCAGTGACAGGGGGTGGACAAGGGGGTGATCAGGGTGATCAGGGAGTCTAATATGGGCGATCAGGTGCTAAATAAGGGGTTAAATAAATGACAGGGTAATGTCTAATGTGTAGTGTGGTGATTTGGTGCTACTTATTGAGCTGCCTGTGTTCTCTGGTGGTCGATCCAAGCGAAAGGGACCACCAGAGGACCAGGCAGCACTTATATCAGACGCTATTTTCAAAATAGCGTCTGATATAAGCATTTCATTTGTCTATTCAAAAATCTACAGCCTGCCAGCCAATGATCGCGGCCGTCAGGCTGCAGAAGAACTTGTGCACTATGCGTTCCTGTGAACGCGCGCTCCTGTGTGCGCGCGTTCACAGGAAATCTCGGCTCACGCGAGATGACGCCAATCGGCGTTATCGTAGCCTGGGGGAGCCGCAGAGATGACGCCTTTCGGCGTTACAGTAGCGGTAAGTGGTTAAAGAGCCTGTCGGTTAGCATGATCAACTCTATAAATTCAGGCATTTGTAGGTTTGATGATGCTGATTAACTATATACAGTTGCAAGAAAAAGTATGTGAACCCTTTGGAATGATATGGATTTCTGCACAAATTGGTAATAAAATGTGAACTGATCTTCATCTAAGTCACAACAATAGACAATCACAGTCTGCTTAAACTAATAACACACAAAGAATGAAATGTTACCATGTTTTTATTGAACACACCATGTAAACATTCACACTGCAGGTGGAAAAAGTATGTGAACCCTTGGATTTAATAACTGGTTGAACCTCCTTTGGCAGCAGTAACTTCAACCAAACGTTTCCTGTAGTTGCAGATCAGACGTGCACAACGGTCAGGGGTAATTCTTGACCATTCCTCTTTACCGAACTGTTTCAGTTCAGCAATATTCTTAGGATGTCTGGTGTGAATCACTTTCTTGAGGTCATGCCACAGCATCTCAATCGGGTTGAGGTCAGGACTCTGACTGGGCCACTCCAGAAGGCGTATCTTCTTCTGTTTAAGCCATTCTGTTGATTTACTTCTATGCTTTGGGTCTTTGTCCTGTTGCAACACCCATCTTCTGTTGAGACTCAGCTGGTGGACAGATGGCCTTAAGTTCTCCTGCAAAATGTCTTGATAAACTTGGGAATTCATTTTTCCTTCGATTATTGCAATCCGTTCAGGCCCTGACGCAGCAAAGCAGCCCCAAACAATGATGGCCCCACCACCATACTTCACAGTTGGGATGAGGTTTTGATGTTGGTGCGCTGTGCCTCTTTTTCTCCACACATAGTGTTGTGTGTGTCTTCCAAACAACTCAACTTTTTTTTTTTCTTTTTTTTTTTCTTCTTCCCTAATCTGTAACAAAAGGATACTAGAAATGGCTTATACACATATAAAAAACATATTAATATAGTTTCAACATCGTTACAGACAATACCATTAAATCCATCTCTGTGAACTCAAACCTAATATCTTTAAACCCATCCATTCCCCCCCTTCCCTACCTTTAGTTGCTGTCGCTAGCAACCCGAACCCCACCCCCCCTGTACCCGTCCCGATGGTCCGCCCGTCCAACCAACATAATCAATTCATCTCGCCTCTATAGAACAGAAAAGAGTCACATACCCAACATTCTCCGCCTCTCAACCTCCTCATAGATCTTTATTTGAGACATAATCAGTCTCCACTCCTCAAATACCGGAGAAATGGGGGATCCCCATCTCTTAACTATCAGAGCCTTAGCGATCAGGCAGCCCTTCAGCCAACTCAATTGATGTGTAGAGGAGTTTCTGGTATAAAAACACCCCAAATTACTGAAGTCATATGCGGTACACAAGATTGGGGAAAATCTCCCTCCAATGCTATAAATACCTGCTCCCAAAAGCGCTTTATCACACAACATTCCCATAGCAGATGGGTATATCCAACATTAGTACTACCGCACTTTTGACAGAAAAATTCACGACCTCTGTTGTTACTAAACTTAGCCTTCATTTGCGGTGTATAGTATAACCTGTGTAAGATCTTAAACTGAATCAATCTATAGCTAGATGCAGATACTACCCTTTTGATGTTTTTAAAGATCTGTGGCCAGGGAAGGGGGGAGGTTTTCAGTTCCTGCTCCCGTTTATGTATACTTTTAAAAGGGAACACAGTGGACAGTGATTCTCGCATTTTCGAATAAATCCGTGCCATTTTAAACTTTTTCCCTACGTGAAGAAAGCAAAAATCAAAAAAAGAATGTTGTTGAGTAATCATGTATATTTTATTAAGTGTGGCTTCATGTGCATGTTTTAAACGTGCATACATAAAACGGTTTAAAAAAGTGTTTGTGAAATTAAAGTCCCCTAAAACTTTGAAGCGATCTGCAACAAACAAATGTGCTACTCTAGAAATACCCCTACAACTCCAATAAGTGTGATCAGTTAATTTCAAAAATTCAAATAAATTCTGATTATCCCACAACGGGATAAAATGAAAAGCATGTGACACCTGCAAAATCGTTTTCAGTGAATCCCAGACCCTCTGTAGAGTTCTAGGGATTGAACATCTAGTGTCCAAAGCACCAAATTGTGCAGTTTCTAAATACATAAAAACATTCTCAATTGACCTACCTGTTACCCTAGTTAAATACTGCCCTAGTGCATTCTCTCCAGAATAACAGCATCTTTGTACCTGCGCAGACAAAAAATACCCTTGAAAAAAAGGGAGTGACAGTCCCCCTTCTGACTCAGCCAGCCATAGATACCTCTGCTTTATTCGAACCCTCTTCCTCCCCCAAATTAGATCATTTATTAAAGCTTCCAATCTATAAAAAAAGCATCCTCTATCCAAATGGGGGAGGCGCAGATTGGATATAACACCAGAGGTAGTATGATCATTTTTACTAGTGCCAGTCGATCAGATTGCGATATTAATAATTTTTGCCAGGCTCTAATTTTCCCCTTTACTTTGTCCATTACCGGGGAATCGGAAATGTGGCATGGTCCGCCACAGGAAGGACCACTCCACCCTGTCGAACGCCTTAGCAGCGTCCAAAGACAGGATGGAGTGGTCCGGGCCCCCCTTCCCACCGACAGATTCAAATACACCCCATATAGATTCGCCTGAATCTGTCTCCCAGGTATAAATCCTGTTTGATTAGAGTGAACCAGGGCTGCAACTACCCGTTTAAGACGATTTGTTAAGGATTTTACAAAGATCTTATAGTCTGTATTAAAGAGTGATATGGGCCTGTAAGACCAAACCTCACTACCATCCTTATCTTTTTTTAAGATCAAAGTGATAATTGCCTCCCTAAAGGATGGGGGGAGAGAGCCATAGCTACTTGATTCATTCAAAACCTGCAACAGAATAGGGAGGAGTACTTTAGCATGGTATCTATAAAGTTCAAATGGCAAGCCATCCACCCCAGGTGAAGAATTATTTTTAACAGAACGAAGGGCATCCTCCAATTCTGCCTGTTGTATAGGTTGATCAAGCATTCCAGTTTCCTGAGGCGAGAGAAAGGGCATCTCTAATTGGTCCAGATAGTCATCGATTTCTGAAAGACTACATATCATTTCAGATCTATATATAGTGGAATAGTACTTGACAAATTCCTGTCTGATCTGGATCGTTAACTATCTGGCCCCGAGTATTCCTAATATGCCTAATTTTTGTCCCACCCCTTTGATTGGCGACCAATGCAGCTAACAGTTTCCCTGTTTTCTCCTCCTCTCTAAAGCGTCTCTGTCCTTATTTACCATGAGAGTCCTATACTGTAAATTAGCGGCTTTCAATTGTATGCGGATAGAATCCGTACCATATTTCACCAGCTCGCCCTACAACCTCCTAACTGTGTCCTTCATTGCGTTTTCCTGCTTATGGAACTCCACTCGTTGTCTTTTTATTTTACCGCAATAAAGGCCCCTAATGTAGGCCTTCAAAGCGTCCCATACAAAATGGATACGGGTTGATGGGTTACGATGCCAAAATTCAACAATCTCTTCATTGATAAGATCCCACTCTCCGATAACCTCCAACCAATATGGGTTCAGTCTAAAGGCTCTATTAGGACCCGCATTTGACCCCACTCCCCTGAGCAGAAGCAGAACCGGAGAATGGTCAGAGATTCCATGCAATTCCTATTTCATCTTCACAACTTGATCAGACATAGCCCCATTTGCGAATGCTAAGTCAATTCTTGACATCGACCTATACGTCCGGCCGAAGCATGAATATGCTCTTTTTTCACCATACAAGGAGCGCCAAACGTCGACCCATGCCAACTCCTGAGTAAGAATGCCCAAAGGGGATCGAGTCTGCCTCTGCTCAGCGGAGAGAGATACCCTATCCAATTCCGGATCCAAGACCGCATTAAAGTCACCTACCAACAACAGCGGACAGGGGGGTTTGCAACAAGTGAACGTAGAGAGCAAAGATAGAACAGTGGATGCAAACGGGGGGGGGAGGCACATACACAAAAGCTAGAATAGTCTCCTGCCCACTCCACTGACTGTGGAGGAAGACAAATCGACCCGCCCCATCAACTCTAATATCCAATGGATGAAAGTCAACCCTATGATGGATATACACACTCACACCTCTCAAATATGATGAGAGGCATGAGTGGTATTCCAGTTTTGCCCATCGCATCTTTAATTGGGGGAGCTTCTCAACCGTTGCATGCGTCTCCAATAAGACCACTATTGCCGGAAGATGTCGAGCAATAACATCAGCCACCACTGTCCTTTTATTTCTATCCCCGATCCCTTGTACATTCCAACACAAAACCCTATGCGTCATTATAAACTATCACAAGACGAACCCACCCACAGACCGGCATGAGGGGGCAGAGAGGTCCACTAGGCCCAGCGACAGCAGCTAACCCCCCCCACCCCATCCCTTTCCCAAAGACCTACCCCCACCCATAACCACTGCCCGAACCCGCCATTTGGCTCACAGAGGATATTATCCCCATCAACCTCTTCCATTTCACCAACCCCACTCCCACTCAACCCCCACTCCTCACTCCAGCCCACCGTGTAAATACAGACCCCATCTAGTGAGTTATGAAAAATTGCACAGAATCATTATAAACAACCCTGAGTTTAGCCGGATACAACATCGCGTACTTTATGTGTGCAGAAATGTATATTTTTTTAACGTCATAAAAAGAGCGCCTTTTATTTTGTGTCTCACAACAAAAATCGGGGTATATTTGAATATTGTTCCCTTCAAAGCCAGTTTTAGGGAGTTCTCTTTTACGTCTGAGTACCCAATCACGATCTTTGGAACAGACTAATCTAGCTAATAATGCCCTCGGGGGTGCACCTGGGGCGTGCGTCCTCAGAGGGATTCTATGAGCACGCTCTACACAAAACGTAGATAGATCATGGTCCGATCCCAATGTTTGCACCAGCCACTTTTGCACAAAGTCCGCTGGGTTCTCTTGTTCCGCCCCCTCAGGGAACCCCATCAGTCTTATGTTATTCCTCCGAGATCTATCCTCCAGATCTATCAATTTGTTTTTCAAACCAAGGCATTCTTGTTCCACACCCTCAAGGCGTTTTTTGGTTAAACCCAGCTCCTTTTTCACAACCACTGTCTCCACCTCCAAATCTTTCATCTTTACTCTTAGTTTTGTAACTTCATCCCTAATTATGCTGATATCCCCTTGTAATGCCGCCATTGTAATTGTTAATTGAGATACGGTGCTATTAGTCATATTCACTGCCCCCAGAATTTCAGCTAGTTTATTATTAACACTATCTAGGCCTTCCCTATCAACCTCCTTAACCTCCGTGGCAGCCGGCATTGTAGCAATGGGCTTATTTCCTCCCGATTCAGGGAGGCCTCCGGCCTTTTGGGAACCCCCCTGGTTTTGGGCTTTGGAGACCGCAAAAATTTATCAAGGCACGTTTGGGGACTAGTCCCGGGGCCTCCTTTCGGTGGGCGCCCCCCCCCCCCCCCCCCCCCTGATTTCCGAAACTTAGGGGGCATTATAGCTGTGTATTTTACCACACTATCTCATAAAGTGTAACCAGGGTTTACATTTACTTAGGGAGATCCTGGGGAGAAAAAGGAAGTTCACTTCATGCAGAATAGATCAAAAGGCATATAACCATATCCGCATTCTCAAAGCGAAAGAGTAAACTGCATATTAGAGAAGGAGTACAGATTGAAGCAAGTTGGAACTTAAATGATGCTATAAGATAGATATAAACACTCCATTCAGTCCAAGTTAGTCGAGATTAGTCTCTATTAGTGCACATAAGATATTTAAGGTTAGATAGTTGTAAGTCCCACAATAAAGCAGGGTAACCCCTTCAAGTCTCACTAATCTTCAGCCCTTTTCTCTTGGTTTATTTATTTTTTCTGCGAAAGGACAACATAGAAACTGCCGACTAGGCCTGAAAAGTTCGAACAATATAGATCAGTATAGTTCAGAGCAGAGCAAGCACGCATGGGCAGGGGCACCTAGCTTGCAGGTCTCCCCCCCCTCTCACAGGGATCCGATCTTCATCCCCATCTGGGATAGTGCAGAAATCAGGTCAAACTATTAATTAGACGGCCACACCAGAGTCTGGGGCGAGTATGAGGCAGTATCCGGACTTGGGACACTCTTACTCCCACCCAGTGCGCCCTCGGCCCGGAACCTCAACCACCTTAGAACCCCAAAAAAACTCCACTCCCCACACCCGCACCACACACAGTACTGAAAAAGGGGGAAGCAAATCTGTCCAGTATTCAGGACCTCCATTCACTCCAAGTTAGGGGCACCCGAGAACTTAAAAAAGGGCTGCGTCTAAGCCCAGCTATGCGCCCTCCATCCTCCATCCGTGTCTAGGCCGCACAAGGCCCATAAACCGGCCCGAAGATAAACCAGGCCCAAAAGTACTCCTCTACTCCGGTGCCTCAGAGTCACCCAGTATTAAATGCCGGCGCTTCACCTCATATAGCTGTTGGGAGCAGTAAGAGACAATTGAGTAAGGCAGACACACTGCTACAACCCAAACTTCACCTAGTCATCCAGCCATCCTGCTGAAGACTCACGGGTGACGGAGCTACAAGCGGTGAGGAGAAATTACCTGGTCACCTGGCCATCAGCACAGCAGCATGGATCAAAACGGTGATAAAGCGGCACACACGGGTACCAAAGCGATGATGGAGTGGTATATGCAGTATGCACACCGAGAGGAGAACCGCTCGACACCATCCGGACATCCGACGTTACACAGAGGCTAGCGGTGGAGCGGCGAGGCGATGGAACATCGGAGCATCAGAGCGGGAGCGAGGCGTGGGGGCGGGGTGCAGCACGTCCACATCCTACGTCATGCCGCTGCGGCAAGTGCCCCCCCTCAACTTTGGTTTCATCTGTCCAGACTATTTTGCCAGTACTGCTGTGGAACATCCAGGTGCTCTTGTGCAAACTTTAAATGTGCAACAATGTTTTTTTTGGACAGCAGTGGCTTCCTCTGTGGCATCCTCCCATGAAATCCATTCTTGTTTAGTGTTTTATGTTTTGTAGATTCGCTAACAGGGATGTTAGCATATGCCAGAGACTTTTGTATGTCTTTAGCTGACACTGTAGATTCTTCTTCACCTCATTGAGCAGTCTGCGCTGTGCTCTTCAGTCATCTTTACAGGACGGCCACTCCTAGAAAGAGTAGCAGCTGTGCTGAACTTTCTACATTTATAGACAATTTTTCTTACCGTGGACTGATGAACAGCAAGGCTTTTAAAAGTACTTTTATAAATCTTTCCAGCTTTATGCAAGTCAACAATTCTTAATCTTAGGTCTTTGAGAGCTCCTTTGTGCGACGCATCATTCGCATCAGGCAATGCTTCTTGTGAAAAGCAAACCCAGAACTGGTGTGTGTTTTTTATAGGGCAGGGCAGCTGTAACCAACACCTCCAATCTCATCTCATTGATTGGACTCAGTTGGCTGACACCTCACTCCAATTGGCTCTTGGAGATGTCATTAGTCTAGGGGTTCACATACTTTTTCCACCTGCAACTGTGAATGTTTACATGGTGTGTTCAATAAAAACATGGATTGGTAACTAGAATTGAGCGAACACCTGGATGTTTGGGTTCGAGAAGTTCGGCCGAACTTCCCGGAAATGTTCGGGTTCGGGATCCGAACCCGACCCGAACTTCGTCCAGAACCCGAACCCCATTGAAGTCAATGGGGACCCGAACGTTTCGGCACTAAAAAGGCAGTAAAACAGCCCAGGAAAGAGCTAGAGAGCTGCAAAAGGCAGCAACATGTAGGTAAATCCCCTGCAAACAAATGTGGATAGGGAAATTAATTAAAATAAAAAAAAAAATAATAATTATTAACCAATATCAATTGGACAGAGGTCCCATAGCAGAGAATCAGTCTCTTCATGCCATAGCAGAGAATCTGGCTTCATGTCAGCAGAGAATCAGTCTTCATGTCATAGCAGAGAAACAGGCTTCACGTCACCCACCACTAGAACAGGCCACTGTCACATATTTAGGCCCAGGCACCCAGGCAGAAGAGAGAGGTCCCGTAACAGAGAATTTGGCTTCATGTCAGCAGAGAATCAGTCTTCATGTCATAGCAGAGAATCAGGCTTCACGTCACCCACCACTGGAACAGGCCACTGTCACATATTTAGGCCCCGGCACCCAGACAGAGGAGAGAGGTCCCGTAACAGAGATTCAGGCTTCATGTCAGCAGAGAATCAGTCTTCATGTCATAGCAGAGAATCAGGCTTCACGTCACCCACCACTGGAACAGGCCACTGTCACATATTTAGGCCCAGGCACCCAGGCAGAGGAGAGAGGTCCCGTAACAGAGAATCTGGCTTCATGTCATAGCAGAGAATCAGGCTTCACGTCACCCACCACTTGAACAGGCCACTGTCAGATATTTAGGCCCAGGCAGAGGAGAGAGGTCCCATAACAGAGATTCAGGCTTCATCTCAGCAGAGTATCAGTCTTCATGTCATAGCAGAGAATCAGGCTTTACGTCACCCACCACTGGAACAGGCCACTGTCACATATTTAGGCCCAGGCACCTAGGCAGAGGAGAGAGGTCCCGTAACAGAGAAGCTGGCTTCATGTCAGCAGAGAATCAGTCTTCATGTCATAGCAGAGAATCAGGCTTCACGTCACCCACCACTGGAACAGGCCACTGTCACATATTTAGGCCCCGGCACCCAGACAGAGGAGAGAGGTCCCGTAACAGAGATTCAGGCTTCATGTCAGCAGAGAATCAGTCTTCATGTCATAGCAGAGAATCAGGCTTCACGTCACCCACCACTGGAACAGGCCACTGTCACATATTTAGGCCCAGGCACCCAGGCAGAGGAGAGAGGTCCCGTAACAGAGAATCTGGCTTCATGTCATAGCAGAGAATCAGGCTTCACGTCACCCACCACTTGAACAGGCCACTGTCAGATATTTAGGCCCAGGCAGAGGAGAGAGGTCCCATAACAGAGATTCAGGCTTCATCTCAGCAGAGTATCAGTCTTCATGTCATAGCAGAGAATCAGGCTTTACGTCACCCACCACTGGAACAGGCCACTGTCACATATTTAGGCCCAGGCACCTAGGCAGAGGAGAGAGGTCCCGTAACAGAGAAGCTGGCTTCATGTCAGCAGAGAATCAGTCTTCATGTCATAGCAGAGAATCAGGCTTCACGTCACCCACCACTGGAACAGGCCACTGTCACATATTTAGGCCCCGGCACCCAGACAGAGGAGAGAGGTCCCGTAACAGAGAATCTGGCTTCATGTCAGCAGACAATCAGTCTTCATGTCATAGCAGAGAATCAGGCTTCACGTCACCCACCACTGGAACAGGCCACTGTCACATATTTAGGCCCAGGCACCCAGGCAGAGGAGAGAGGTCCCGTAACAGAGAATCTGGCTTCATGTCAGCACAGAATCAGTCTTCATGTTATAGCAGAGAATCAGGCTTCACGTCACCCACCACTGGAACAGGCCACTGTCACATATTTAGGCCCCGGCACCCAGACAGAGGAGAGGTTCATTCAACTTTGGGTTGCCCCGCAATATAATGGTAAAATGAAAATAAAAATAGGATTGAATGAGGAAGTGCCCTGGAGTACAATAATAAATTGTTAAGGGGAGGTAGTTAATGTCTAATCTGCACAAAGGATTGACAGGTCCTGTGGGATCCATGCCTGGTTCATTTTTATTAACGTCAGCTTGTCCACATTGGCTGTAGACAGGCGGCTGCGTTTGTCTGTAATGACGCCCCCTGCCGTGCTGAATACACGTTCAGACAAAACGCTGGCCGCCGGGCAGGCCAGCACCTCCAAGGCATAAAAGGCTAGCTCTGGCCACGTGGACAATTTGGAGACCCAGAAGTTGAATGGGGCCGAACCATCAGTCAGTACGTGGAGGGGTGTGCACAGGTACTGTTCCACCATGTTATTGAAATGTTGCCTCCTGCTAACACGTTCCGTATCAGGTGGTGGTGCAGTTAGCTGTGGCGTGGTGACAAAACTTTTCCACATCTCTGCCATGCTAACCCTGCCTTCAGAGGAGCTGGCCGTGACACAGCTGCGTTGGCGACCTCTTGCTCCTCCTCTGCCTTCGCCTTGGGCTTCCACTGGTTCCTCTGTGACATTTGGGAATGCTCTCAGTAGCACGTCTACCAACAAGCGCTTGTACTCATGCATCTTACTATCACGCTCCAGTGCATGAAGTAAGGTGGGCACATTGTCTTTGTACCGTGGATCCAGCAGGGTGGCAACCCAGTAGTCCGCACACGTTAAAATGTGGGCAACTCTGCTGTCGTTGTGCAGGCACTGCAGCATGTAGTCGCTCATGTGTGCCAGGCTGCCCAGAGGTAAGGACAAGCTGTCCTCTGTGGGAGGCGTATCGTCATCGTCCTGTGTTTCCCCCCAGCCACGCACCAGTGATGGGCCCGAGCTGCGTTGGGTGCCAGCCCGCAGTGAACATGCTTCATCCTCATCCTCCTCCACCTCCTCCTCATCCTCGTCGTCCTCGTCCTCCTTTAGTGGGCCCTGTCTGGCCACATTTGTACCTGGCCTCTGCTGTTGCAAAAAACCTCCCTCTGAGTCACTTCGAAGAGACTGGCCTGAAAGTGCTAAAAATGACCTCTCTTCCTCCTCCTCCTCCTCCTCCTCCTGGGCCACCTCCTCTTCCATCATCGCCCTAAGTGTTTTTTTAAGGAGACATAGAAGTGGTATTGTAACGCTGATAATGGCATCATCGCCACTGGCCATGTTGGTGGAGTACTCGAAACAGCGCAACAGGGCACACAGGTCTCGCATGGAGGCCCAGTCATTGGTGGTGAAGTGGGGCTGATCCGCAGTGCGACTGACCCGTGCGTGCTGCAGCTGAAACTCCACTATGGCCTGCTGCTGCTCGCACAGTCTGTCCAGCATGTGCAAGGTGGAGTTCCACCTGGTGGGCACGTCGCATATGAGGCGGTGAGCGGGAAGGCCGAAGTTACGCTGTAGCGCAGACAGGCGAGCAGCGGCAGGGTGTGAACGCCGGAAGCGCGAACAGACGGCCCGCACTTTATGCAGCAGCTCTGACATGTCGGGATAGTTGTGAATGAACTTCTGCACCAACAAATTCAGCACATGCGCCAGGCAAGGGATGTGCGTCAAACCGGCTAGTCCCAGAGCTGCAACGATATTTCGCCCATTATCGCACACCACCAGGCCGGGCTTGAGGCTCACCGGCAGCAACCACTCATCGGTCTGTTGTTCTATACCCCGCCACAACTCCTGTGCGGTGTGGGGCCTGTCCCCCAAACATATGAGTTTCAGAATGGCCTGCTGACGTTTACCCCGGGCTGTGCTGAAGTTGGTGGTGAAGGTGTGTGGCTGACTGGATGAGCAGGTGGAAGAAGAGGAGGAGGAAGCTGAGTAGGAGGAGGAGGAGTCAGGAGGCAAAGAATGTTGCCCTGCGATCCTTGGCGGCGGAAGGACGTGCGCCAAACAGCTCTCCGCCTGGGACCCAGCCGCCACTACATTTACCCAGTGTGCAGTTAGGGAGATATAGCGTCCCTGGCCGTGCTTACTGGTCCACGTATCTGTGGTTAGGTGGACTTTGCCACAGATGGCGTTGCGCAGTGCACACTTGATTTTATCGGATACTTGGTTGTGCAGGGAAGGCACGGCTCTCCTGGAGAAGTAGTGCCGGCTGGGAACAACATACTGTGGGACAGCAAGCGACATGAGCTGTTTGAAGCTGTCTGTGTCCATCAGCCTAAATGACAGCATTTCATAGGCCAGTAGTTTAGAAATGGTGGCATTCAGGGCCAGGGATCGAGGGTGGCTAGGTGGGAATTTACGCTATCTCTCAAATGTTTGTGAGATGGATATCTGAACGCTGCCGTGTGACATGGCTGAGATGCTTGGTGACGCAGGTGGTGTGTTGGTGGTACATCCCATGTTTGCTGGGCGGCAGGTGCCAACGTTCCTCCAGAGGCGGAGGCGGAGGAAGAGGCCGAGGCGGCGGCAGCAGCAGAAGAGGCCGAGGCGGCAGCAGCAGAAGAGGTAGCAGGGGGAGCCTGAGTGACTTCCTTGTTTTTAAGGTGTTTACTCCACTGCAGTTCATGCTTTGCATGCAGGTGCCTGGTCATGCAGGTTGTGCTAAGGTTCAGAACGTTAATGCCTCGCTTCAGGCTCTGATGGCACAGCGTGCAAACCACTCGGGTCTTGTCGTCAGCACATTGTTTGAAGAAGTGCCATGCCAGGGAACTCCTTGAAGCTGCCTTTGGGGTGCTCGGTCCCAGATGGCGGCGGTCAGTAGCAGGCGGAGTCTCTTGGCGGCGGGTGTTCTGCTTTTGCCCACTGCTCCCTCTTTGTCTTTTGCTACGCTGTTGGCTTGGTCTCACCACTGCCTCTTCCTCCGAACTGTGAAAGTCAGTGCCACGACCTTCATTCCATGTGGGGTCCAGGACCTCATCGTCCCCTGAATCGTCTTCCACCCAGTCTTGATCCCTGACCTCCTGTTCAGTCTGCACACTGCAGAAAGACGCAGCAGTTGGCACCTGTGTTTCGTCATCGTCAGAGACGTGCTGAGGTGGTATTCCCATGTCCTCATCATCAGGAAACATAAGTGGTTGTGCGTTAGTGCATTCTATCTCTTCCACCCCTGGGGAAGGGCTAGGTGGATGCCCTTGGGAAACCCTGGAAGCAGAGTCTTCAAACAGCATAAGAGACTGCTGCATAACTTGAGGCTCAGACAGTTTCCCTGATATGCATGGGGGTGATGTGACAGACTGATGGGCTTGGTTTTCATGCGCCATCTGTGCGCTTTCTGCAGAAGACTGGGTGGGAGATAATGTGAACGTGCTGGATGCACTGTCGGCCACCCAATTGACTAATGCCTGTACCTGCTCAGGCCTTACCATCCTTAGAACGGCATTGGGCCCCACCAAATATCCCTGTAAATTCTGGCGGCTACTGGGACCTGAGGTAGTTGGTACACTAGGACGTGTGGCTGTGGCAGAACGGCCACGTCCTCTCCCAGCACCAGAGGGTCCACTAACACCACCACGACCATGTCCACGTCTGCGTCCGCGTCCCTTACTAGATGTTTTCCTCATTGTTACCGTTCACCACAATAAGAAAAATATTATTCGGGCCAATGTATTGAATTAAAATTCAGGCCTTTTTTTACAGACACCTAACACTGTCTGGCTATCTATTTAGGTACCGTATTACACTAATACAGGCACACCAGTAATGACAGATTTAGCTGAATATAAATGTGAGGCCTATTTTTTAGGCGCTGTGTGACAGGTATACGTTTAATCACAGAATTAGACTTGTATCTGCACTGTAGCGTGTGTGTTACGTTTTTCCGAATGACCCTATCAGCACCTTGAATCTAATATACCCTTTTAGGGATAGATTTAAAGTAGGTCTGATACAGCAGAAACCACTAATTTTCAGAATTGTAAATTTGGGAATTGTTTTTCAACCCAGAACAAAAACTGTGCTTTCACGGTCACTAAAAATATCTTGACCAGCTAAAACAGTACTGATTTGGATGAATATAAATGTCAGGCCTATTTTTTAGGCGCTGTGTGGCAGGTATACGTTTAATCACAGAATTAGACTTGTATCTGCCCTGTAGCGTGTGTGTTACGTTTTTCAGAATGACCCTATCAGCACCTTGAATCTAATATACCCTTTTAGGGATAGATTTAAAGTAGGCCTGATACAGCAGAAACCACTAATTTTGAGAATTGCAAATTTGGGAATTGTTTTTCAACCCAGAACAAAAACTGTGCTTTTACGGTCACTAAAAATAACTTGACCAGCTAAAACAGTACTGATTTAGATGAATATAAATGTCAGGCCTATTTTTTAGGCGCTGGGTGACAGGCTCAACTTGCCCTTGATGTAGTATATGGCCAAAAAATAACCACACTATTGATGGTTAAATGCATTTGGGTGACACAGGCTCAGCCTGCACCTGATGTAGTATATGGCAAAAAAATAACCACTCTATTGATGGTTAAATGCACTTGATGAAAGCTTGACCCTGATGTAGGATATAGCAAAAAAATAACCACACTATTGATGGTTAAATGCACTTGGGTGACACAGGCTCAGCCTGCACCTGATGTAGTATATGGCTAAAAAATAACCACACTATTGATGGTTAAATGCACTTGATGAAAGCTTGACCCTGATGTAGGATATAGCAAAAAATAACCACACTATTGATGGTTAAATGCATTTGGTGGTAGCTGTGCTGGCGCACCACAAGCCACAAAATGGCCGCCGATCACCCCAGAAAAAAGTGACTGAAAAACGCTCTGGGCAGCCTAAAAACACTGAGCAATTGAATAGAAGCAGTTCAATGATCCACAGCTGTAGATCGATCACTGAATGAAGTCTTTTGGAGGAGTTAATCTCCCTAACGTCGCAGCTGCAACCTCTCCCTACGCTTGTATCAGCAGAGTGACGTGCAGCGCTACGTGACCCAAGCTTATATAGAGGCTGGGTCAAATGCTGCACTGGACAATCACAGCCATGCCAATAGTAGGCATGGCTGTGAAGGCCTCTTGGGGCAAGTAGTATGACGCTTGTTGATTGGCTGCATTGCAGCCTTTCAAAAAGCGCAAAGAAAGCGTCGAACACCGAACCAGAACCCGAACTTTTACGAAAATGTTCGGGTTCGGGTCCGTGTCACGGACACCTCAAAATTCGGTACGAACCCGAACTATACAGTTCGGGTTCGCTCATCCCTACCCATAAAGCCTTTATAAGAGGCAATTTTTTAAAAAAATGGCATCTATCCAAAATAAGAAAAAGGTCAGAAGCTACTGATGCACTAATAGCAAATGTCAACATGTTAGGTGAAGAATACCAAAAAACTTTCTAAAATGATAATTTGCTAAGGCTTAAAAAGGCAAGATATCAATTATATCTGCATCTCCAAAGCAACTATGACTTTCATCTGCTTAGAATTAAAGCCCATCACTATAGCCAGGGAAACAAAGAAAACAAACAACTAGCTAGGAGAATTAAATCTAAGGAAATTCAATCCAAAATCCCTTTTATATATATATATATATATATATATATATATATATATATGACATATAATATACACATATATATATATAATCTCGGAGGAGTTTGCAAAATACTATAAAGAACTATACAATATTAGCTCATCCTCTACTGGACTACACCCTAATACAACTACTATAAATAGATTCCTAAATAATATTTCCCTTCCCTGTGTGTCCTCCCAACAATTGTCCACACTCAATGAAGAAATAACCACCAACGAAATATTGAAAGCTATATCATCACTAAAATTAAACAAATCTCCAGGTCCTGATGGCCTTACTAATGAATATTCTAAAAATATGCCAATATTCTCTCTCCTTACCCGCTTCGAACCTTTAATTAAATAATACAAACAGGACACTTTCCCCCAGATATACTCCAAGCTTAATCATTACATTGCCTAAACCGGGTAAAACCCCAGATAGACCTTCTAATTTTAGACCAATCTCACTACTCAATAGAGATTTAAAGGTTTATTCTAAAATACTGGCATCCAGATTAGTAGACATACTACGAAATATTATTAACCAGGACCAAATTGGTTTTGTTAAAAATCACCAATCGTCTGATGGTATTGTCACGGAACCATGAACCAGACGTACAACAAGGGATAAGTGAAAATAAGAAGGCTTTATTGAAAATAAAGCTGTAAAGCAAAAGTCCAAACGGATGGCGAAACCGAAGCAGAGTCTTTGCGAAGCCAGAGGTCAGGAACCAGAAGGGTAGTCAGACGAAGCCCGGATCAGGAACCAGCAGGGTAGTCAGACGAAGCCAGGATCCGGAACCAGCAGGGTAGTCGGACGAAACCAGGATCAGGAACCAGCAGGGTAGTCGGACGAAACCAGGATCAGGAACCAGAAGCAGCAGCAGTCTAGAAGCATGTGAACACAGGAGGACCAAGCAAGGAACTGAAGCCACAGACCTCCTATATATATAAGCTGGGCATCCAGCTCCTCCCAGTGGGAAGGAGGAGCCGCAGGGTGGGAGGCTACAAGAAACCCAGAAACCAAGATGGCCGCCAGCACATGTCAAACGAAGGAGAACAGCAAGAAGGTAAGACCATGACAGTACCTCCCCCTCAAGGGCCCCTCCTCCGCGGAGTAAAGAACGGTTTCTGAGGGAAGCGTGCGTGGAAGGCTCGGAGCAAGGCAGGAGCATGGACATCTGCGGAGGGAACCCAGGAACGCTCCTCTGGACCATAACCACGCCAATGGACCAAAAACTGCACCTGACCGCGGACCAGGCGTGAGTCCAGGATATTGCTCACCTCATACTCCTCACGATTACCCACTTGGACCGGACGAGGCCGAGGAACCGAGGAAGTGAAACGATTACACACCAGTGGCTTCAACAGGGAGACATGAAACACGTTGGAGATCCGCATGCCAGGAGGAAGCGCAAGGGCATAGGCTACCGGGTTTACCCTGCGAAGCACTCGGAAGGGACCAACAAAGCGAGGCGCCAGCGTGGGAGTGGGCACTCGAAGGTTGAGGTTGCGGGTGGACAACCATACACTGTCTCCGACCTGGTAGGAAGGAGCAGGCGCTCGTCTGCGATCAGCCTGGAGTCTCTGGCGCTGCGCAGAGACCTCAAGGGACTTCTGGATCAGTACCCAAGAAGCACGTAGGACGGAAAGGTGATCCTCCACAGCCGGAATCTCCTGGGGAGAGAATACCTCCGGTAACACGGCAGGTTGGAACCCATAATTGGCCATGAAGGTAGACGTCCCAGAGGAAGAGTTCACCGCCGTGTTCCTGGCAAACTCAGCCCAAGGCAGGAGGTCAACCCAATTGTCTTGGTGATCGGAGACATAGCAACGAAGGAATTGCTCCAAGGCCTGATTGGATCGTTCTGCGGCCCCATTGGACTGAGGGTGGTAGGCCGAGGAGAAGGAGAGATGAATCCCCAACTGGGAGCAAAAGGCGCGCCAGAACCTGGACACAAACTGACTCCCCCGATCCGACACAATCTCCTTGGGCAAACTGTGCAACCGGAAGACCTCCCTGGCAAAAATCGTGGCCAACTCTTGTGCAGAGGGTAACTTCTTGAGAGGAACACAGTGGCACATTTTGGAAAACAGATCCACAATCATGAGAATGACCGTATGGCCTCGGGATGCAGGGAGGTCCACAATGAAATCCATCCCCAGGTGTGACCATGGGCGCTCCCCGGTGGCTATGGGTTGCAGAAGGCCCAACGGAAGATGCCGAGGGGACTTACTCTGGGCACAAACGGAGCATGCCGCTACATATGCGGCGATGTCGGAACGTAGGGAAGGCCACCAGAACAGACGTGAAACATCCCAGGACAGCTGATTCTTTCCAGGATGCCCCGCAGTCTTGGAGTTATGGTAGGTTCGCAACAACCGGAGCGGCAGTAGGAGCGGGCCCAGGAGCGACAACCGACCCATCGGCAACGGGAGCGAAATGAGCCGTGCGTTCAAGCAGGGTTTGCAACGCCACAGCGAACCGGCCCAACAGGTGATCCTGCTGATCAAGTCTGGCAACCAGCGTGGGTAGCGAGGATGGCCCTGTACCGTCAGAATTCATAGCTTGGTCCTAATGTCACGGAACCATGAACCAGACGTACAACAAGGGATAAGTGAAAATAAGAAGGCTTTATTGAAAATAAAGCTGTAAAGCAAAAGTCCAAACGGATGGCGAAACCGAAGCAGAGTCTTTGCGAAGCCAGAGGTCAGGAACCAGAAGGGTAGTCAGACGAAGCCAGGATCAGGAACCAGCAGGGTAGTCAGACGAAGCCAGGATCAGGAACCAGCAGGGTAGTCGGACGAAACCAGGATCAGGAACCAGCAGGGTAGTCGGACGAAACCAGGATCAGGAACCAGAAGCAGCAGCAGTCTAGAAGCATGTGAACACAGGAGGACCAAGCAAGGAACTGAAGCCACAGACCTCCTATATATATGAGCTGGGCATCCAGCTCCTCCCAGTGGGAAGGAGGAGCCGCAGGGTGGGAGGCTACAAGAAACCCAGAAACCAAGATGGCCGCCAGCACATGTCAAACAAAGGAGAACAGCAAGAAGGTAAGACCATGACAGGTACAAGAAGATTCATTGACTTATTAGATGTGGTTCAGACAACCCGAATGCCTTCTCTGCTCTTATCTCTAGATGCAGAGAAGGCATTAGATAGCGTACATTGGGAGTACATAAAAGCTGTACTCTTAAAAAGAATTCTATCAGAAGTTATGGCGCTTTATACATCCCCCCCCACGGCCTTGGTATATTCTTCTGGCTTTTTATCATCACCCTTCCCCATTACAAATGGCACACGTCAAGGCTGCCCTTTGCCACAGCTTATTTTTGCCCTTGTAATGGAACCCTTTGCAAAGCATATAAGAGCTTCTCCTTTAATAACAAGGATCAAAACTGGAGCTCAGGAACACTGTATTGGGCTGTTTGCCGACGATGTACAGTACAGACCAAAAGTTTGGACACACCTTCTTATTCAAAGAGTTTTATTTATTTTCATGACTATGAAGGCATCAAAACTATGAATTAACACATGTGGAATTATATACATAACAAACAAGTGTGAAACAACTGAAAATATGTCATATTCTAGGTTCTTCAAAGTAGCCACCTTTTGCTTTGATTACTGCTTTGCACACTCTTGGCATTCTCTTGATGAGCTTCAAGAGGTAGTCCCCTGAAATGGTCTTCCAACAGTCTAGAAGGAGTTCCCAGAGATGCTTAGCACTTGTTGGCCCTTTTGCCTTCACTCTGCGGTCCAGCTCACCCCAAACCATCTCGATTGGGTTCAGGTCTGGTGACTGTGGAGGCCAGGCCATCTGGCGCAGCACCCCATCACTCTCCTTCATGGTCAAATAGCCCTTACTTTCAAAGTTTTCCCAATATTTCGGCTGAATGACTGACCTTCATTTCTTAAAGTAATGATGGCCACTCGTTTTTCTTTACTTAGCTGCTATTTTCTTGCCATAATACAAATTCTAACAGTCTATTCAGTAGGACTATCAGCTGTGTATCCACCTGACTTCTCCTCAATGCAACTGATGGTCCCAACCCCATTTATAAGACAAGAAATCCCACTTATTAAACCTGACAGGGCACCATTTCAGGGGACTACCTCTTGAAGCTCATCAAGAGAATGCCAAGCGTGCGCAAAGCAGTAATCAAAGCAAAAGGTGGCTACTTTGAAGAACCTAGAATATGACATATTTTCAGTTGTTTCACACTTGTTTGTTATGTATATAATTCCACATGTGTTAATTCATAGTTTTGATGCCTTCAGTGTGAATCTACAATTTTCATAGTCATGAAAATAAAGAAAACTCTTTGAATTAGAAGGTGTGTCCAAACTTTTGGTCTGTACTGTAAGTATTATTACATCTAACCCTTTAATATCCCTCTGCGCTATTAATATTATTAAAGCCTTTGGTGACGCTTCATATTATAAAGTGAATATTTCCAAGTATATTTCCATCAGATATTAATCTTAAACCTACCGGTCTCCACTTTAATGCGCATCCAAAACTCTTTTAGTTTTACTATAACCAAATCCTTGCTTCCCTACCTTGGCATTAACCTTACCTACCCAACCCACAATTTATTTAAAATATAACTTCATCCCATTGCTGGAAACTATTAAAACAAGCCTGTCCTCCTTAAAATTGCAAAATCTTTCATGGTTGGGCAGACAAGCAGCTATTAAAATGGTAATTTTTACCCAAGATAATAGAAAGAGAGAAACATTCCGATATACCTTCCTAAAACGTATCTCAATAAGTCACATTCATTACTCATGTACTTTTTGTGGAACAAGAAATAGCCCAGAGTTAAAACTTCCATTCTTATTCTACCATTCAAATTGGGAGGATTGAACACAACCTCTATGTATTTTTATCATCAGGCGATTATTCTAGACCAAATGAGATCTGTTACTCAATGACGTTACTAAGCGCTGGGTTCGAATTGAACTGCACAATCTGGAACCCCATAATCCCTCAAATTATCTAGCTTCTCAAACTGTATTTAAAACTCAGTCTAATTCCTCACTCCTAACCCTTAAAGCCATGTTCCATGTATGGAATATCATCCCAGATAGAGTTTTACTATTATCTTACACATTACCTGAACTTTCCCTAGATATTTTTGAAATAGCAATACCTGACCTATCACTTGTCTTATGGAAATTCCAAGGCTTATCTAAATTTGCCCAACTATGAGAAGACATATCTAATATTTCATCTGATCAATGGTTAGAATCATTCGCCATTACTTCTAAGCTGTCTAAAAATATTGGACACTTTGAAACTGCAAAAAAGATAAATCTACCGCTGGTATTATACCCCAATGTACCTGAATGGATTCATCCCTGACATGGCCCCCCCCCCATGCTGGAGATGCCAACAGCATGATGGTACATATATCCACATGTGGTGGTCATGTCCTATAGTTTACAACTTCTGGGTACTGTCACGGCTGAGGATGGGGGAAATCCTCAGCCGTGTGAGCCTGGTGATGTTATGGCCTACTCGGCCAGGGAGAACAGGATAGGGAGCAGGTCACCTCCTAACAGCGTCCCTACCCTGACCCTAACTCCTAACTGCATGGGCCGACCTTAAAGGTAGGAGGACCCATGCGCAGGAACCTCGGATCCCTAACTCACCCTCCGTCCGGTCCCTGCGCTAGGAGTCAGGGTAAGACGACCTACTCCTCCTAGGCACGGAGGAGCAGGAGTCTCAACGGCCAAGCTGTTGGGAAAAAGGGGAAACATAAACAGACTAATGGAAATGGCAGGTGAACTAAGTAGCTCAACCAACCTGCCACAGCCTTGCTGACTGGATCCCTGACACAGAGAATCCTGAACCATTAGCTGCACAAACCAACATAGGAAAATCCCAACAGACCATCACCCAGACATGACACATACAGGTAAGCATAAACTTAATAAGACATAAAACCTGAACTTAAACCTACTTAAACCTAGACTTAAACCTATGACCACAGTGGTGGCTCTCACAGAGGAATGGAAAGCACAGGAGGCTGCCTCAGCTAGCAAGACTGAAGCAACCTACTGAGCCCTGCTAGAGAGAGGGTATATATAGGCCAAAGTGGCCACACCCAAAGGTTGGACACACCCAGTGACATCACAAACACACTGGGAAGGAAGTTAACCCTTCCAATTCCACAGAAGGGAAAACACACATACATAAAGGGAAAGTGCACACAATAACATACAACACAGTGCACACAACACACACACCTAACAAAAAGGTTGCTAGGTGTGACCGCATGCCAGGGCAGCAAGCTGCCTAGCAACGCTCAGGCTGCTCTGCTGCTAAACCCCAACACTGGTTGCCCGCAGCAACCACAAGTGAGGCCACAGACAAGCGGCCCTCACCCGTGGTTGAAGACCCATGCAAAACCGCCGGCAACTGCATGCGGTAAGAAGTCACGGTCATGGGCCTGGCCGTGACAGGTACAAATATTCAGCCTTATATCTCATATTTCTGCTACACATGTAACACCCTAATTGGCTCTATTATCCATTGGATTAAGTGATTTTTCATATCATTTTCAAACAATAATAGCACACATTATTTTTACTGCTAGACAGAAAATAGCTTATTGCTGGAAGCAGGACCTGCACTCCAGAGAATCATAAGAGAAATCAATAACAACTGCTGGTATGAAGGTATGTTTGCTCAAGCCCATGACACTTTACATCTCTTCCAACACAGGTGGGATATTTGGCTAAAATCGTCATACTGTATGTTGCCAGACAAACTTTATTACCGTAGGTTATCATTTTGAAGTGCATAGTGATTCTGTCTGAAAATCCCCGAGGTTGATGTTGACCTTGATACCAACCTCACATTTACTTATGCTTTTATTGTCACTTCCGTGTACTTTTGCAATTTATAGTACTTTAATAATGGAACTGCAACTATTTAATTTGTACTGACACTGTTAGGCTTATTTCACACTACCGTTTTTTTTTTCCGTTTTGCGGGCCGTTTTTTGCGTTCCGTATACGGTCCGTATACGGAACCATTCATTTCAATGGTTCCGCAAATAAAACGGAATGTACTCCGTATGCATTCCGTTTCCGTATTTCCGTTTTTCCGTTCCGTTGAAAGATAGAACATGTCCTATATTTGGCCGCAAATCACGTTCCGTGGCTCCATTAAAGTCAATGGGTCCGCAAAAAAAAGGAACACATATGGAAATGCATCCGTATGTCTTCCGTATCCGTTCCGTTTTTTGCGGAACCATCAATTGAAAATGTTATGCCCAGCCCAATTTTCTCTATGTAATTACTGTTTACTGTATATGCCATACAGAAAAACGGAACAGAAAAACAGAACCAAAACGGAAACACAACGGAAACAAAAAAACTGAAAAACGGATCCGTGAAAATGAAACGCAAAACACTGAAATCAACATAATGTAGTGTGAAAGAGGCCTTACTCTGTTAACAAAATAGTTCTTTGTTCTTGTACACTTGTACTTATAATATATACCCACATTTAAGTGGGATTAATGTTATCTCCTTTTCAATGTACGGTATACCTGTTGAAAATTTTTCAATAAAAACTTAATGATAAGAAAAAGTTTGACATAAATTTTTTTTTTTGCTATAATGCAACGCATTTAATAACACAAATACAATAAACTGAAAAAAATGTGCAATTGCTCAGCAGCAGAACAGTAGAATGCCTATGTAGGTTCTTCAGGTTTTTTTTTTCAAATGAAAAAAAAAAAAAATTCTTGTAGGTAGTTATTTCATGACACAGAACTACTTGAATGAGGTTCTGTAGCAGAAGTTATATGAAGCAGTGTGCCTATCCCCTCAGTCCCTCACTCCCTTAATGCTTTCTCTATTCAAAGTCCCTAAAATCTACACAATCACTTCTGTTCTTTCCCTAGATTGTCCTTCTTACACTATAATATTTGTATGTGCCTCTGTATACTCTAAAATAATTTTTGGCGGACTCTGCCAGAGACCCATCCACCCTCATCAGCATTTCAACACCGAATGACTTTTACTCATTCTTTCCAGATTGGCTGATGAGGCTGTGTGTCAGCCTCTGAGACATTCAGGGCAAGCCCTTCCCTCCACTTCCTTCATGTGGCCGTCCTTCTTCCTTCCTGTTTTTTCTCCACCATTTTTCACAGTAAAAGGACACTGGGCACAATTTTTTCATGATTTGTCCAGAATTAATTAAAAATCTTTGGTTGCAGACAAAATTTTGTGAAATTTGCAATGAATCTGATTTGTTTAGAATCAATTCTACCATCCTTCAATGGTCCATTATACTGTACATCATATTAGATAGACAATTATCTGGTGCATATAAACTACAAATACATGTACAATTATTTGCAATCCATTGTTCTCTGTTTCATATCTTAGAATTATGTAACTTCCCCAGGATGTACTTAAACCATATTAAAGAATGTAAAAATGATAATTTCATGTTCATTGTAATCTATACATGCTTACAAAGCTTCTGCAAGGATTCTTTTCCAGTGCTTTATCTTGAGTGCTGTGAGGCATAAAAGCAATTTTAGTGTGGACATTTGCCAGATTTCACTTACAGTGCCTGTTGCCTATTTCAGCTGGTGACTTAAATTGCTCATTTTTTTATTATTGTCAACAAGATCTGGAGAATCACTGTTTTGGTTGATAGCCAGGTCAGAAAGACAATCTAATTCCTGACACTATATAGAGTTATCTATTTACCGCTAATGTAAGAGTCCCTGGATCATACACTCTTGAATAAAAGATTTTTAAGTGGTATTAGAAAAAAAGCAGACTGGGGGGGGCGTGACCGTAAGTTGAATGGAAAGGTCGGTTCTTGGCACAGCTCTGCTAAGGATCTTTAAATCTATAATCGTCCACCACCTTTTTAAGCCTCAAAAGGCTTGAAACGGCCAGAGACCTGCCAAGAACATCTCTGTTCGCACCTGGAGAGAAACTCCAGCAGTGTTAGGTGACCCGAGACCGTAGATACCGCTTGGGCCTACAACAGACAGAAGACCGCGGACTAAAGTTGTAGGCAGCCGGTGCAGGAAAACACAGCTGTAAGGAACATCTCATTCAAGGAACCTGCACCACCCTGTAAGCATCGGCAGATACAGCCAGAGGTACAGACAACAACCCCTCCTCACATCACACAAAATGGCGCCCGCCATTTACGCTAGGTCCCACGGACCCTGATAAGGCGGATAGACTTTACCCCAGCCACTTACCCAGGTCCCCACTTCTGACCGGGATAGACATTATCCGGGGACCTGACTGAGGACTGCATTGTGAGACGTAGAAAAAACAGCAGCTTGCAGGCTGCGCCTGTGTCACGTCCCGTTTCCACTCCATCCTCTCAAATCAGTAGGCACTATTCACCAGCCGATAGCTACTAGCCTTCTCTCCGACCCTCAAATCGCATCAAAGTCCCGCTCCGGACCCCCCCATAGGCTGTGCCTAAATTTTAAAGGCCCTCCATATCCATTACAAGAGGTCTATACTGAGACTGCAACTTAAAGGGCTACGGCCTTACATGTAAGTAAGACTACTCCTTAGACTTCAATCTAATAAAGGGTCGTGGGCTAAATTTTTTATGATCTTCACAGTTGTTACTATGGAGTAGATTATAAATATTGAAAAGGGTCTTGAGAACTGCTCCCTCTTTTAACACTGGGAGACTAACTACATATGATTAGGTTGTAATCCCCGACTTCAGAAGGGGTAATCAGAAACTGAAAAAAGGAGTTTATACCCATGCACATATGATGAAAGTAGGCAGATACAAGGGCCACATCCAGGAACCACAGAAGCCCTATAATAATTAGACTTAAGCGCAATCACATCTTGACAAATACATCATGAAAAAATGCATTCACAGCCGCTGATGCAGTCCAACACCTCAAAAGGCACTCTGTCTCATTCTGAGCCTGAACATGGAAAAGACAGTGACGAAGAAGACCACATAGATGCCATATCAGACCAACCCATCTCTAGGTCTCTCATCTCCCAAGCGCTGTCAAAAGCTCTAAACCCAGTGATGGAAGAACTCACTGAAATTAAAAATGAATTGAGACAGATCGGCCACAGAGTAGAAACAATTGAAGCTACACAGACTACCATAACCAACAATACCAAGAAAAACTCAGAGGCACTAGCAGTAGTGATGAGCGGCAGGGACAATATTCGAATTTGCGATATTTTGCGAATATTTGGGCGAATATTCGCCATATATTCGAGAATTCGTGAATTCATGATCTCCAGGCATTATTTTCTTGATTCGCATAAAATTTGCATAAAATTTGCATAAAATAATCGCATGAACTGGTATTATTAAAAAAAATAAAAATATTCGCGATTACGAATATATTTTGCGATATTCTAAATATTCGCGAATTCTCGAAGTGCCGATATTCGCGATTAAAATTTGCAATTCGAAAATTCGTGATCAACACTAACTAGCAGTCTACAAACAGCATATAAACCATCTCTATGACTATATCTAAGACCAAGATAACAGAGGTAGACGGAATAATATCCGCCTCAGGGGAATCCCAGAATCGGTACCTGCAGAAGCAATACCAAAAGCAGTATTTGAGATATATCAATCACTATTAGGTAAAGATTACACTGAACCTATAATCATAGAAAGAGCACTCAGAGCCCTAAGACCTAAACACAAAACCAATGAACCACCTAGAGATGTAATTTGCAAACTCCTCAATTTTGCTCAAAAAGAACAAATAATGAAGAGATCCAGAGAAGGCGCACAAGTATAATATAGAATATGAAGGCTCCACAATCCTACTGTTTCAAGATCTAGCCCCAGCTACTCTGAATAAAAAACGCGCCCCCAAAACCTCTAACAGACTATTTGAGACATAAACGCATCCCCTACCGTTGGCTCTTTACCTTTGGGATGCTGATCCCACGCAGGAAAAAAGGTACATCATCAGATCTCCAAAAGACCTACCTGATATCCTCCCCACTCTGGAAATTGAAGAGTTGGACATACCAGTCTGGTCTATCACAAATGATATTAACATACCCTCTGAGATCTTGCTTCCCACTCCATGGAAGACAGTCACAATGGGCAAAGCTCAAAGAATCAAAAAGAAACAAGGGAAAATGACTCTGCGAAGTATCATCACGGATCTCTGCTGAACAGAGTCAACGTAGTGCCTGCACAGCAGCAGGCAATCCAACAGCAAAGTCTGGGCCTCATTAGGCCTCAGATCAGACAGCACGTTCCCATGTTTCTCCTAGGCACATCATGCCCATCTGTCATTTGATTGATTGACCTCTTACTTAATGGGGGCAATGCGAACTCGGCGCATAAAAAGTGATAGGAGAAAAAAGGAGGTCCCGTACTCCCTTCATCTCCCAGTTTTCCGCTGACAGTCCGCAAATTGCGGCTGTCATTCGGAAACATTGGAGGATGATAGGGAATAGTTTCCCTCAGGTCGAGGAGTTTGATACACCTCCTTTATTCTCCTATCACAGAGGACGCAATTTGGGGGATAAATTGGTGAAATCTGACGTAGGTAGTGCCAAGACCAGTGTGAGAGCAATGCGGACTGGCTGCTGCCCATGTTATCACTGTATCAATTGCAACCTCATGATGAAAGGGAATACGTTCCTTAATCCGGCTACTAATAAAATGGTTAATATCACCCAATATTTGACGTGTGATTTGTGCTATGTGGTCTACCAGTTGACATGCCCTTGTGGCAAGTGGTATGTTGGTGAGACCACGTGGGACGTGAAGACACGGTTAAATCAACACCGGTACTCCATCCGGAAGGAAAAGATGGACCTACCGGTGTCTAAACACTTCAAAGAAGCAGGACACACACAGAAAGATCTAAGGTTCCGTATATTGGAACAGATAGAATTGGGAAGGCGTGGGGGGGATAGACAAGCCCTCCTCAAAAAGCGAGAGCTATTCTGGATCTTCACTTTAAAAACCTTGAAGCCCAATGGGTTGAATGTCGACTCTAGGGTCGAGTAGTGTTGTCTCTCCCGTGTCACGCATGGGTCCTCACCCCCCATTGTAGGTTGAGTGCACATGTGTACATAACAATCAAATAATTCAATTTTGAATTTTTTCTAAAAAATTCTTCCTTTGTTTTTAGATTTATATATCGATCATGGTCAAGACTGATGCTCCGTGTGGTGGGAGGAACATCATTGATCCAGGTGGCTACCCACTGTTCTTTTTGACCTCATCCACGCATATGATGGCTCGACTGTTGCTCCGGTACAGATGTAGAGCATGTTCCATGATAGTTCGGAACCTACCCATAGATTATATCTATACGGTTCTCACTATAAAGTGTTATTGTTCTTTTTTTCCCTACTTATCCAGTTCTGGCATTTACACCCTGTGCGCTTGTTTTGGGGGAATGGGTGGTCCAATGGAGTGGGCGACGTCTCGCAGGGAGGCCTCTCGCGACGTCGCCACCTCCTCAGTTCGACAGTGGTTGGATCGCTGAAGCGATCAATCGCTGCCGCTGGACACCAGTCCCGCTCAATATGCGCACGGTAGGGTGTTGCCAGTTATTAGGTTGATAAGACATTAGGTCCTGGATCGCCACATTTGTTTCTTTGTGGGGGCCCATGGTATACAGGTGTCCAGACCTATGTTTCAATATGCAGATTCCTTAATACAGTCTATGTACTTGTTGACATCCGATCATGTGATTTGAATAACATGACCATCGATGGGAGGCCGATACTTGCACATGGACATGCGCACATTGACCGGGAGACAGGCCCGGCCATCTTTGTTGTGGTTGCTGATCAGTTTCTCAGCGCACGTAGTATCGCACGATTTGATTTCCTCGCGCATGCGCAGAGACTGAACAGGGACGCCGCCGAGATCATGATGCCGGCTCTGCACTGAACATCAGCTGATCGTGAGTTTTTAATGTGGTGATTAAGTACAACATACCTGCTCCAATTATGGGTATTTATAGTACTTGCCCTATATTACAATCACTATGTATTTTTATTTGACATTTCACATATGTACTGTATTTTGTAACTTTTTGGATACAATTCATGTATTTTGTATAGTATGTTGAATCATGGATCTTATGTATTTTTCCTTGTATGGATAAATTGTTTTAATTGTATTTTCAATTGATGCACCTTTAAAATGCATGCTTGTAACACATCTGCACATAGCTTGAGAAAGACAGCAACAAGCTGTTGAAACGTCGCTGCTGACTCTGGGTGAATAAACTACACGTTTTCCGTTGACATCCGTGGTGTGCTGCTGGCCTTCTTTGATTGATATATATATATATATATATATATGCTTTAGTTTCCATAGAAATGAATGTGGAACATTTTTTGGCTTAAAATAAACAACCATTTTACTTTAATTCGATAATAAACCACACTCATTTTAAATGCTAATAAATCATTAAATTTTAATTGCAGTATGTCACAGTTATTGAAAAGGAAAAATAAAATGAAAAATTCTGTCAGCAATTCACATCATGATTTAGTGACACACTGCAAAAAATCCATGACTTCTAAATGTGTTAACACGTATTTTTGTATCATTAGAGATTCTTGACATTTGAATGTCTCTATCAAAGGTAGGCATATGTCAGAAGGCATGACAATGAACGTGTTCTGACCTTTCTGTAAGGTTTTTGTCTTCCAGCTAAGGAAGGTCAGTTAAATCTATCACTCTTTGACTATAAATAAGCTGAGGATCTCTTTGCTGAATTTCTATCCATTTGATACTTGGCAAATAAAAAATGTAGTAATTTTAAGCTTGTCTAGATATAATACAGTCAAATGACCCAACACAATGAGTGAAATGATCTTTAGTATGTCAACATTCCACAGATAAATTTCTGATATCCTTTCTGGAAATATGCTGTTTCTCAAAATGAACTCATAATTAGAGATGAGCAAATCAGTTCGTAATGTACTGTATTGTACAGTATGTCGCGGGCATGATAGGGAACGGCGATCGCACGGCCCCCCATAATTGAACCCCCTCAGATGTCACTTTCAATGCTGATCGTGGGATCTGAAAGTCACATCGAGGCCTTTCCGGGGGTAATCAAAGGTTGAAAAAAAAAAATACATACTCATCTGATCCATTTGATCTCAGAGAAGCCGTTGTGGCCATCTTGATTAAAGAAAACTTGCTGGGTTGACACAGTGACATCAAACAAAACAAAATAATATCCAAAAACAGTATATACTAAAGATACGTGAGGTATCTGCTGGACCCTTTGGACACATATCCCCCACTCATGTCTTTAAAAACCTTCTATGGAAGTTTAAAGGTTGGTATACATAGTGAAGTACCGCTAGATGTAACATATAAAAGGAGATTTATTGTGTATTTAAGTGTGCACAGTATTTGGAACTGTTCATAATTCCCTCTAGCTTAACTAAGGCCCTAGTTCCAGCTGAATAAAAACAGCCCCAAAGCATGATGCTGCCACCACCATGCTTCCCTGTGGGTATGGTGTTCTTTTGGTGATGTGAGGTGTTGTTTTTGCGCCAAGCATATCTTTTGGAATTATGGCCAAAAAGTTCAACCTTGGTTTCATCAGACCATAACACCTTTTCCCACATGCTTTTGGTAGACTTCAGATGTGCTTTTGCAAAATGTAGCCTGGCTTGGATGTTTTTCTTCGTAAGAAAAGGCTTTCGTCTTGCCACTCTACCCCATAGCCCAGACATATGAAGAATATGGGAGATTGTTGTCACATGTACCACACAGCCAGTACTTGCCAGATATTCCTTCAACTCCTTTAATGTTGCTGTAGGCCTCTTGGTAGTCTCCCAGACCAGTTTTCTTCTCGTCTTTTCATCAATTTTGGAGGGACGTCCAATTCTTGGTAATGTCACTGTTGTGCCATATTTTCTCCAATTAATGATGACTTTGTTCCATGGTGTATCTAATGCCTTGGAAATTATTTTGTACCATTCTCCTGACTGATACCTTTTAACAATGAGATCCCTCTGATGCTTTGGAAGCTCTCTGTGGACCATGGCTTTTGCTGTGGGATGCGACTAAGAAAATTTCAGGAAACATTAACTAGAGCAGCTGAACTTTATTTGGGGTTAATCAGAGGCACTTTAAGCTGACGTCTATTTAACATGATTTTGAATGTGATTGCTTAATTCTGAACACAGCTACATCCCCACATTATTTTAGTTTTTTTTTTGTTTATTTGTTTTCTTCCCTCCTCCTAAAAGATTTCAGTTTGTTTTTCAATTGAGTTGTACAGTTTTTAGGTCACATTAAAGGTGGAAAAAGTTCTGAAATTATTTATCTTGGTCTCATTTTTTTACATCACAGAAGCCTGACATTTTTACAGGGGTGCTTAGACTTTTTATATCCACTGTACATCTCTCTCTAATATAAGTAATAAATATCCTCTTACTCCACTTAAATATAATATAACCTAATTTAAAACTCATATAATCCTTACAGCGCTTTTTTCTTCCATAAAAAGGTCACGTGGTAAGTTCCCACCAATGAAAAATTAACTATCAAATGAAAAAAACACTCCCACCCCATTGACCAATTAGAAGTTACTATGTGGATGACGTTTAAGCTTCATTGATCTCATCCATTCATAATTTGGTTATCTGTTTAAACTAGACCAATAGATGCTCTTTAACGCCGTACTATAGACAATCATACTTAGGTGATAAAGAATACGTTCTTAATATCGATACTATACTAACCTATTATCTAACATTAATGGGAATCTGGATCCTTTATCATATTTACTTTTTAAAACCGACAATATTATTGTCACACTATTTTTCATTTATAACATTCCCATAGAAGAATCTGCCAATGAAAAACTACTGTGATGCTAGTTTGTCATTAATAACAAAACCACATGTTAACTACTAGCCAATTGGAGACTACCAAAACCTTCCAGTTGCCTTAACCTATCATTTTCATTCGTAAAACAGTCACCTGTTGGAAGATGACCAATGGGAACTTTATAACTCCATACTGCACACCGAAGGGGCAAAATGAGTGATACAAGGTATGTATTTGTTACTTTCCTATGATGCATGGTTTCAAATCAAAATCAATCAGTCCCTGTGGCTGCAACATCCCCAACTTATAGATCCATTCTACCTCTCAGCGGTTAATATTTGCCACCTGATCTCCACCACGCCATTTATTATGTATTTTCTCAATCCCTGCAAATCTAATCCCCTTTAAATCTTTTCCATGCATTTCTTTAAAATCCAAGGATGCACTGTGGTTTTCCAAACCCTTTTTGATATTTCTGATGTGTTCTTGCACACTTCACACGGGGATCTGCAGCACCAATGGAGACGACAAGAACAGCGTAACGGAGAACATTTTATTTGTATTTTAAAGCCTTTGAATGGAGTCCTCTCTGTCTTTATTGTTCCTTCCTAGTGGATTGTCTTCTTTTTTCCTAAGAAGTGGCAACAAAACCCTACCAAGCCCTATGGCTAATAGTCAAGAGAAATTTCCTGTTGATAACTTGTGTGAGAGCTGTCAGCGTTTGGAGTGCCCTGAGGAGGAGGTTCTGGGGGAAGCTGGGGACCCCATGCAGAATTGTGTTTGTGGTGGTAATAGTAGCAAAAATCACTGAAAAAGATACAAAACATCCGGCAAGATATAATAACTGAATATGTGGATGTGCATGGCTACATTTACAAAAGAAAAATAACAGAAAATAATGCACTAATACAATACATGCAAACATTATATATGGACTAAGCCCTCACTCTAATATGATAAAATCTGATACTCTCAGCCAATATATTTTTTATCAAAACATATCTGTGCCTGCCTACCAGAGCCAAGGTGGTCTCCATCAGGCACCACTGAGGAAGAAGTAGTGATTTACTGCGAAACGCGTCTGGTGTTTAAATTGTCCACTCGCTGTCAACTTCAATTCTCTAAAAGCATGGCCATGCATCAAAGAGAATTACAAGGCTGTAAAACAAGTGATCTCACACTTAAAATATTTCTGCAGCTGTAGGAGAGAATGCGGGACAGACGAAACAATGTCCTCTCATCTCGCGAGACCCAGCGGCGAGAACAGAAGATGGAATAGACGAGACGCCAAGCATACAAGCCGGCCGTCCCACTCCCGCTCCAACTGCAGAAACAAGGAACAAGCGCCCACACGTGGGACGCCACAGATAAAACCCAGTAACATCTAACCGTGAGTACAGACAATCAAAAAGTGCATAACCGGTTTATATTGCCACACCACATGCAGAGGCTTTAAAAAATAGAAGCACTACTGTATGCACTTACCTTCATAAAACCTGGAAATATAAAGAGACTACTAACCATTTACTAACCTCTAATAGGTTCGGACATATGAGCATTTTAATTGACACTGACTATACCATGTTGGCTTTTAGAATTAACAGGAAAATACTAACATTGAATATATACTAAGGAAGAAAGAAAGAGTTCTTTTATTATTGCTATTGGGAGGAATACAACTATCCTCAATAGAGTATTAATATCAACTTGATCTATGATACCTGCCTTTGCCAAAGTGCCTTAACTGTTACTACTATTTGTTCATATACATTTTTACATTGATTGTTTTATTATTTTTATGTATATACATATTTAAAGTTTTTTAATGTAATACATTTTTGATTGGTATTACCTTAATGGAGACTCCAAGTATATGAGTGCCTGTCCACTTCTAGTTTGTAATTAGGTCCTACTCTAAATCTACGTATGCCATTGGGCATCCACATTCAGGAGAGCAGACCCTGCACATATAGTGTGCTGCTCCTAGTTACCTCTGTGTTCATCAAGCAACCAATCGGAGGAGGAGCCGTCACAACTATTTGTATTTTAGATAAGTTTATGTTCTTTTTTTCATTTTTTCTTCCAAAAGCTTTATTGGAAGAATGAAAGCATTACAAGTAAAGAAAATGCATATACAGCAATGTAAGTTATAAATATTTGTAAAATAACATGAAACATGTAACAGGTATATGTCAGGTTAGATACATTAGTGAGTGATAATCTCTAGATCCATATCTGCAAGATGGATCGTAATCAACTGTTAAAATGCCTGTAGTCTACCCAAAGTTTCCAGCGAGAACGCAACTTAATATGAGAGCGGTTTTCCCATGCTGCTATTTTCTAAAATCTAAAAATACTGTCAACCCTTTTAATCCAGAGCTCAATGGGGGGTATATCTGGGGATAACCAATTGGAATTGAATTAGTAGGCGGGCTGCTATCATCAGCTGTTTGAACAAGGAAACTGTGTTGTCGGTGTGGGAAAGAGGCAGGCCCAGTAGAGCTAAATGAGGGGGGAGCTTAACTTGCGATTTACAAATCACATTGCCTCTCTCGTGGATTATAGGGCAAGTCCACCAGATGTGATAAAAATAACCTTTCTCCTTTCCACATCGCCAGCAAGCGTCATATCCTCCCTCTATGTATCTGCATGTGATTTTTGGCGTTTTGTACCATCTTGTGAGCAGCCATTTTCTTGGATTCTTACACATCTTGATGCGGTGTGTGGTCCTTTGAAAAGTCGGTATTGATCGACGAGTGAAAGGGGGGTACGAAGGTCCCTCTCCCAATGGCCTATAAATGAAGGTTTGGGCATCAAGATGGGGGAGCTAAGTCTTTTGCATAGTAGTGAGATCAGCTTGCGAGGGGGAGAAGGGCCATCTATGAGACTTTCAATCCATGTAAGTGGTCTAAGTAGTGTTTGTAGCGGGATGTGTTTAGAAATATAGGAGCATAGAAAGGAGATCTGGGGGGATGTAGCCCAATTTCAGGTATAGAAGAGACAATGGAGTTTGTGTTTACCAAGCCCTCTTCTCCCCCATACAGAGATAGGATTGGGGCCACTGAATTGCGAATTGTGATCGGAAGGCTCTGTCTCAGTTCAATTGGGGCTAAGTCTATTACATCTCTCACCTGAATAATGGGAGAAGGCAGTGGGAAGCTCCGACCCTAGAAACCAGTTCCTTGCCTCAATAGTGGCTTTGACATAAGCGCTACTATTTTTTGTTGATAAAGGGGCATGACTGGAGTTTACTAGTAGGCTTCTAAAATTTGATTGCAAGTAAGGGGTCTCCAACTCTACCCACGATTTATGTGGGGGCGACCTGAACCAGTCAATGGTCCTTGCCAAGAGGATTGCTCTGTTATAAAGCAATGGATTGGGAAGGCCAATGCCCCCAGAAGTTCTAGGTCTTTGAAGGACCGATAAAGTCAGTCTAGAAACGGATATGTTTCTCTAGTAAGAGAAAGTATGTCTTGGGGATTGGAAGAGGTAAGACCTGTAATAAGTAGTTCAGTCTCGGCAGGACCATTGAGGTTACCATATTTTTACGGCCGAACCATGACAGCGTAGGGGAGTGTAAAGATGTCAATTGGTCTTGTATGGATTGGAGTAGTGGGGTATAATTGTGATGGAAGAGTGTGGAGAGGTCAGGGCTAATTTTAATCCCTAGGTACATTATGTAGAGGGTATCCCAGTTGAAAGGGGAAATGTTTGCTAGTTCTCTCAGATGGGTTCTAAGACCAGTACTCAGGACATGTGATTTTTTTTCATTTTTACTTTGAAATTAGAGAGGGAGCTAAACCTCTAAAAAATTTAAGCGGATGGTTTGGAGTAAGGGTTCCATGACCATTACAAAGATCAGAGGGGGGAGAGGGCACCCCTGTCTTGTGCCATTTCTAATGGGAAAAGGAGGGGAGATGGAATCATTCACCAGCACCGACGTCGAGGCATTAGTATACATAGCACGAATGGCCTGTATGAAAGTGTCGGGGAGGCCAAATTTGCTTAGGGTGAGATGCATGAAGTCCCAGTGAACCCGGTCAAATGCTTTTTCGGCGTCGGTGCTGAGAAGGACCAGGGGGAGTGATTTTTTGGTGGCATGGAATAGGATGTTTGATATCCTAGCAGAGTTGTCCTCGCCACCTCACTCCCTGAGATGAAACCTGTTTGGGCTCTATGTATTAGTTGTGGTAAGAGCGGTTGGCTAGCATTTTGGCCAATAGTTTGAGATCGAGGTTCAATAAGGATATAGGACAATAATTAGCACAAAGAGTGGGGTCTTTTCCATCCTTAGGAATGATGGTGATATGGGCTCTAGTCATATCTTGTGACAGGGGATTGCCTAGAAGGGCTTAGTTGCAAGTGCGTTAGTAGAGAGCAGGAAGGCCGTCCGGGCTTGTAGCTTTCACTTTCGGGAGTTGTTTGATAGCTAGGAGTAGTTCATCATGTGAAAAGAGAGTTCCTAGTGTGATTTTCTGGGTTTCGTCTAATTTGGGAAGTTTTGTGGATTAAAGGAATGCGTTAATCAAATCCAAATGGGATGGCCCTCCCTTCGATAGTATGTTTTGGGGAATGTTATAGAAGGATTGGTAGAAGGACATGCATTGGAATGATATATCCTTAGATTTTGTGACTATATCTCCTTTATATCTTTTTTTAGTTTACAGATCTGTTACTCTGTTTAATTCTATTTATCATAAATCTGCAAGCCTTGTCGCCATGTGCGAAAAATTGTATTGTGAGTTCAAAAAATATTTGGCTGAGGAGATATTAAGTAGGTTACTTAAGTTCGGCACGTAGGGTATTGAGTTGAGATAAATGGGAGTCAGAAAGGGATTTTTTGTGGAGTGTTTCAAGCTTTTGTATGTCTAGTAATAGAGTGTCTATTCTGGCCATTCTTTTTTTTTTTTATATGGGAGCCTATGCATATGAGCTGTACTCTTATGAATGCCTTGTGTGTATCCTTGAAGGAATGGTACCTGCATGTGTGAATGTGCTCCTATTTTATTTTATGAGCAGCATTCTTGTGCACTTTTGCCCCACCTATCACACAGGCGACCTTGGTTAGGTGGTATATATAGTGCAATTGTCTCCCAGGTCTATAAGAATGTGATTTTTCTCTGGTAATAGTGGCACCCTTAGCCATAGTGCTGTGGTCGAGGCAGCGACAGTATCATTCAGGGCAAATACAGAGCAGGAAATCAGGAGGAGGGCCAGGGAGCCCACCATGATGTATGACGGTCTGCAAAAAGTGGCAGGGAGGGTGAGGGATGATAATTGTGTGTTGGACAGGACTTGGGAGCCAGATCAGGATTGTGAGGAGGAAGTAATATAAGAGGAGAAGGGTGGTGGTATCTGAAGCAATATAGAGCAGAGCCAGAACCTCCCAAAGAATGGCCTGGCTTAGATCTTTTTTGGGAACTGGTAATCCTGAAAACACTGTGGGTGCATTAGGCCCAAAACATGCCAGAGTATTTTCCATCTGTCAGTTTTCTTCCATGCTGCTGGAAGACAGCAGCATTGCCCTATGCAAGCTCTGCAAGAGTAAGAATAAGCCATAGGCAGCCAAACACAAGCAAGTGGCATCACACCATCCAGTGGGAAAACAAAGGTGGCATCCAGCTACCACAACAAGACTTTCCTTCTCCCAGTCTCCCTTGCAGAAGCCAGGTTACATTCAGGGGTGATATGGAGTCTTTCACATCGTCATTCTCACTTTCTGACTCTCACAATCCGACTCCTCCTCCACTCTGTTGTCAGTCATGAATGCCCAGCAATCCACAGGTTTAATTCCCACTGGACCAAGATGCTGGTGGTGCAGTTATGGCCATATGATTACTGTCTGATGCCTTTAGGGAGCTGATAGCGTGTGATCAGCCTGGCTGGAAGATACCTAGCCGATAGAAATGAGCGAACCAGTCGAGATTCATTTTGGGTCTAGTTCGCTGGATTTGTGAAAAAGTTCGGTTTGGACATCAGACAAATAAAAGTTGCTCCAATTGCCATTAAAGTTGGTACGGTCTAATTTCCTACGACTCCTAGGAATTTTTTGGAAAACTATTTTAGTTTATTTTTAATGAATGTATCTTTTCCTTTCCCCAAGCCCTGGAACACAATGACAGCAATAGTAAATGATGTCTGACACTGACATACATAGCTATGGGTAAACGCTAGTGTTGATCGAGCAGCGTAGTACTCAGGTGCTCGGGCCGAACACATCGTGCACGAGCATCTGAGTATAATGGAAGTCAATGGGAGAACCCGAGCATTAAACCAGGTATCCCCTGCTCTGAAGAGGGGAGGATGCTTGGTTTATAAGAAAATGTCAGAAATTGTTGGCAACGCCACGGAAATGGTTCTGTAACAGCATGGGGAGGATGTATGGATGCATCTTGGACTCGCTGGTCACTGCTGGGAACTATGTTGTCCAAATAGTACGCCACTTTTACATAATGACAATAATACGCACAAAACCAAGGGGAAAAAAATTAGATTTTAGAGGAAAAATGTATAGAAAATTATTATTCTTTCCTGAATATTTACTTGTATATAAAGTGCAAGTGCTGTGAAAAATTGCAAGGAAGAGGCACTCCGATACACCCTTAGTTACACATAAAGGAGGGCATCATACACACCATTTAAAAATTATGTCCAGAGAGTTGTGGTCAATGATTCCTATTCAGAATGGGTCTGCATTATAAGTGGTGTACCCCAAGGTTCAGTGCTGGGCCCTTTATTATTTAATTTATTTATTAATGATATTGAGGACGGGATTAATAGCACCATATCTATTTTTGCAGATGACACAAACTACAAGCTGACTTGAACACTCTGAGTGATTGGGCATCAACTTGGCAAATGAGGTTCAATGTGGACAAATGTAAAGTCATGCATCTTGGTAGTAATAATCTCTGTGCTTCATATGTCCTAGGTGATGTAGCACTGGGAGAGTCACTTATAGAGAAGGATTTGGGTGTCCTTGTGGATGGTAGATTAAATTACAGCACACGGGGCGGAGCTAGCCGCGTCAGGGAATGGCTGCTTGACTCGTGTGCTCCGGTCCACAGCGCTTCTAACAGCCTTATACAGCATTCCCATCACCCTAAAATATAGGGAAACCGTCGAAAGACAAGACCAGAGAGTCACAGGGCACCCCTAAGCATAGTAGGGGACAATCAGATATGGACAAATATCTGAAAAAGAAGCTGTCTTCGCCGGCATGCAGACCCAAGATGGTGCCGGAAGCCGTTGCGGCACAAAGCTATACAGAGGACTCGGATGATGAAGGCTCCTGCGCTATGTCGGAGGCCCAGTGTGGAAGTGATTTAATGCCAATCACTAGGACCTTTCTCAAGAAGTCCCTGACTACAGCTTTTGAACCAGTTATGAAAGAATTGTCTGCTATTAAAGCCAACATCAAACAAACTGGCCAGCGGGTTGCAGTTTTAGAAGAAACACAGGTAGCGATCGCTAAACACAGTGGCGCCATGCAGTCTAACCTAGAAGAAATGCAAGATCAACTGAACGCTGCCTTCCTACACCTCGAGGACCAAGAAAACAGAAGTCGGAGGAAGAATATCCGTATACGAGGTGTCCCAGAAGAAATTCCAACAGAGGCGATTCTTACCACGGTCAGTAACATCTTCTCCTCTATCCTGGGCCCAGACAGAGCTGCTGCGGTGATAGTAGAGAGAGCTCACAGAGCCCTCAGACCGAAGCCCCTAGCAGAAGCCCCACCACGGGACATCATATGCAGTCTGCTAAATTACCTAGACACCGCCGCCATTTTAAGCGCAGCCAGGGAGAAAGGCGACATACTCCTGGATAACGCCAAGATACAAATCTTCCAAGATCTGGCTGCCAGCACATTAGCTAAACGGCGAGCTCTAAAGCCACTCACTGATCTATTGAGAGCTAAAAAATACCCGCTAAGATGGCTCTTTCCTTTCGGGTTATACACTTCTATCAATGGCAAGCAAGTCGTCATTCGTCATCCGTCTGACCTTAATAAGATATGGAACATTCTGAAGATAGAACCTTTGGATATTCCTTCTTGGTTGCCGCTCGCTGGAGGAACAAAGATTCCACCATTACCATCAGAGGCAGATTGGCAGATAGTTAGAAAATTCAAATCGCCCGCCACCAAGAAGCGCCAAACCGAATTAAAGGACACTTGAAGAAGAAGTCCAGCTTTAAAGTTGTCTACACTTTATGTAGTAGAAGTTTGGTATGAGCTTCTACTTACACCCGAATTTACTGTTGGGGACATTTCATTTCATTTCATTTTATTTCTAAACGTGCATATATGTTTAGATTGATCATCCTTTTTGAGCTTAGTCTGATATATGAGCAGTTATAAGGAGACATGTTCCGAATTCTTTGACATGCTTGTTCGGATGTCTGCTTATTAGCATATGTTTTTACACTATTATTATTCTTACTTGTTGATGGAATTACACATACTACTTCTTCACTGTTCTAGTGGTATATATGTCCACAATTCCCCAGACAGTCCCTGTAAAGGAGATTAACTGTGCTCCAATTATTCTGCAGGTTTTGTCTGGGTAATTTAAGTGATAGACATATTGCGAACTTACACATACAGAGCTGTAAGATGCCATCTCCCCTTAGTTTGGGTGTCTTAATGTGATTAATAACTAACCTATGTACCACACAACCTTAGTAAAACCTCTACCCTGTAACCATAACCTGTAACTTACTCCATAGAAGAAATGAGATGTAATCCAAATACATACGGTGATGGGAATATCTAGAGACGTGCTGGCTGGGGGGGGACGATATGCTTGATCTGCGTGGTGAAGTTAGGATTGGAGTTGTCCTCAGCCGGCACGTCTACATTTTGACTGTGCTGTGTGACCCCACACAGGCCTTGTGTGAAACACAGTCTCTCCCTCCCCTGTCTTTTAACCCTTTCCCTTTCCTTCCCTTGATGCTAATATTCTTTTACCTATATTAGTCATCCCTTTTCTTCCCCTTACATCCTTACACTCCTCATTACCTTATCAGGTCCTTATAGAAGGGGTGGTTGGGTACTTCACTTTTAGTGAAACACCTTACTATACAGTATTGTTGGTCTGATGGACCGTCAGTTAACTTCTTTGATTAGTTATTATTAGGGATGAGCGAACCCGAACTGTATAGTTCGGGTTCGTACCGAATTTTGGGGTGTCCGTGACACGGACCCGAACCCGAACATTTTCGTAAAAGTCCGGGTTCGGGTTCGGTGTTCGGCTCTTTCTTGGCGCTTTTTGAAAGGCTGCAAAGCAGCCAATCAACAAGCGTCATACTACTTGCCCCAAGAGGCCATCACAGCCATGCCTACTATTGGCATGGCTGTGATTGGCCAGTGCAGCATGTGACCCAGCCTCTATATAAGCTGGAGTCACGTAGCGCCGCACGTCACTCTGCTATGATCAGTATAGGGAGAGGTTGCAGCTGCGACGTTAGGGCGAGATTAGGCAGATTAACTCCTCCAAAAGACTTCATTCTGTGATCGATCTGCAGCTGTGGATCATTGAAGTGCTATTATTGACTTGCTCACTTTTTTGAGGCTGCCCAGAGCGTTTTTAGATCACTTTTTTTCTGGGGTGATCGGCGGCCATTTTGTGACTTGTGGTGCGCCAGCACAAGCTATCACCAAGTGTATTTTACCATCGATAGTGTGGTAATTTTGTTCTATATCCTACATCAGCTGCAGGCTGAGCCTGTGTCACCGAAGTGCATTTAACCATCAACAGTCTGTTTTTTTTTTGGCCATATACTACATCAGCTGCAGGCTAAGCCTGTGTCACCGAAGTGCATTTAACCATCGACAGTCTGATTATTTTTTGGCCATATACTACATCTGGTGCAGGCTGAGCCTGTGTCACCCAAGTGCATTTAACCATCAACAGTGTGGTTATTTTTTGGCCATATGTTACATCAGGGGCAAGTTGAGCCTGTCACCCAGCGCCTAAAAAATAGACCTGACATTTCTATTCAACCAAATCTGTACTGTTTTAGCTGGTCAAGTTATTTGTAGTGACCGTAAAAGCACATTTTTTTTTCTGGGTTGAAAATCCATTCCCAAATTTGCCATTCTCAAAATAACTAGTTTCTGGTATTTGAGGCCTACTTGAAATCTATCCCAAAAAGAATATCTTACATTGAAGCTAGTGATAGTGTCATTCATAAAAACCTAAGAAACACGCTAGCGTGCTGATAGAAATCTGATTCTGTGATTAAACCTATACCTGTCACACAGCGCAAAAAAAAACAGGCCTCACATCTCTATTTAACCAAATCTCTACTGTTTTAGCTGGTCAAGTTATTTGTAGTGACCGTAAAAGCACACATTTTTTTTCTGGGTTGAAAAACCATTCCCAAATTTGCCATTCTCAAAATAACTAGTTTCTGGTATTTGAGGCCTACTTGAAATCTATCCCAAAAAGAATATCTTACATTGAAGCTAGTGATAGTGTCATTCAGAAAAACCTAAGAAACACGCTAGCGTGCTGATAGAAATCTGATTCTGTGATTAAACCTATACCTGTCACACAGCGCAAAAAAAAACAGGCCTCACATCTCTATTTAACCAAATCTCTACTGTTTTAGCTGGTCAAGTTATTTGTAGTGACCGTAAAAGCACACTTTTTTTTCTGTGTTGAAAAACCATTCCCAAATTTGCCATTCTCAAAATTGTGGTGAACGGGAACAATGAGGAAAACATCTAATAAGGGACGCGGACGTGGACATGGTCGTGGTGGTGTTAGTGGACCCTCTGGTGCTGGGAGAGGATGTGGCTGTTCTGCCACAGCCACACGTCCTAGTGAACCAACTACCTCAGGTCCCAGTAGCCAGCAGAATTTACAGCGTTTTTTGGTGGGGCCCAATGCCGTTCTAAGGATGGTAAGGCCTGAGCAGGTGCAGGCATTAGTCAATTGGGTGGCCGACAGTGGATCCAGCACGTTCACATTATCTCCCACCCAGTCTTCTGCAGAAAGCGCACAGATGGCGCATGAAAACCAAGCCCATTGGTCTGTCACATCACCCCCATGCATATCAGGGAAACTGTCTGAGCCTCAAGTTATGCAGCAGTCTCTTATGCTGTTTGAAGACTCTGCTGCCAGGATTTCCCAAGGGCATCCACCTAGCCCTTCCCCAGGGGTGGAAGAGATAGAATGCACTAACGCACAACCACTTATTTTTCCTGATGATGAGGACATGGGAATACCACCTCAGCACGTCTCTGATGATGACGAAACACAGGTGCCAACTGCTGCGTCTTTCTGCAGTGTGCAGACTGAACAGGAGGTCAGGGATCAAGACTGGGTGGAAGACGATGAAGGGGACGATGAGGTCCTAGACCCCACATGGAATGAAGGTCGTTCCACTGACTTTCACAGTTCGGAGGAAGAGGCAGTGGTGAGACCGAGCCAACAGCGTAGCAAAAGTGGGAGCAGTGGGCAAAATCAGAACACCCGCCGCCAAGAGACTCCGCCTGCTACTGACCGCCGCCATCTGGGACCGAGCACCCCAAAGGCAGCTTCAAGGAGTTCCCTGGCATGGCACTTCTTCAAACAATGTGCTGACGACAAGACCCGAGTGGTTTGCACGCTGTGCCATCAGAGCCTGAAGCGAGGCATTAACGTTCTGAACCTTAGCACAACCTGCATGACCAGGCACCTGCATGCAAAGCATGAACTGCAGTGGAGTAAACACCTTAAAAACAAAGAAGTCACTCAGGCTCCCCCTGCTACCTCTCCTGCTGCTGCTGCCTCAGCCTCTTCTGCTGCTGCCGCCGCCTCGGCCTCTTCCTCCGCCTCTGGAGGAACGTTGGCACCTGCCGCCCAGCAAACATGGGATGTACCACCAACACCACCACCTGCGTCACCAAGCATCTCAACCATGTCACACGGCAGCGTTCAGCTCTCCATCTCACAAACATTTGAGAGAAAGCGTAAATTCCCACCTAGCCACCCTCGATCCCTGGCCCTGAATGCCAGCATTTCTAAACTACTGGCCTATGAAATGCTGTCATTTAGGCTGGTGGACACACACAGCTTCAAACAGCTCATGTCGCTTGCTGTCCCACAGTATGTTGTTCCCAGCCGCCACTACTTCTCCAAGAGAGCTGTGCCTTCCCTGCACAAACAAGTGTCCGATAAAATCAAGTGTGCACTGCGCAACGCCATCTGTGGCAAGGTCCACATAACCACAGATACGTGGACCAGTAAGCACGGCCAGGGACGCTATATCTCCCTAACTGCACACTGGGTAAATGTAGTGGCGGCTGGGCCCCAGGCGGAGAGCTGTTTGGCGCACGTCCTTCCGCCGCAGAGGATCGCAGTACAACATTCTTTGCCTCCTGTCTCCTCCTCCTCCTACTCAGCTTCCTCCTCCTCTTCTTCCACCTGCTCATCCAGTCAGCCACACACCTTCACCACCAACTTCAGCACAGCCCGGGGTAAACGTCAGCAGGCCATTCTGAAACTCATATGATTGGGGGACAGGCCCCACACCGCACAGGAGTTGTGGCGGGGTATAGAACAACAGACCGACGAGTGGTTGCTGCCGGTGAGCCTCAAGCCCGGCCTGGTGGTGTGCGATAATGGGCGAAATCTCGTTGCAGCTCTGGGACTAGCCGGTTTGACGCACATCCCTTGCCTGGCGCATGTGCTGAATTTGGTGGTGCAGAAATTCATTCGCAACTACCCCGACATGTCAGAGCTGCTGCATAAAGTGCGGGCCGTCTGTTCGCGCTTCCGGCGTTCACACCCTGCCGCTGCTTTCCTGTCTGCGCTACAGCGTAACTTCGGCCTTCCCGCTCACCGCCTCATATGCGACGTACCCACCAGGTGGAACTCCACCTTGCATATGCTGGACAGACTGTGCGAGCAGCAGCAGGCCATAGTGGAGTTTCAGCTGCAGCACGCACGGGTCAGTCGCACTGCGGATCAGACACACTTCACCACCAATGACTGGGCCTCCATGCGAGACCTGTGTGCCCTGTTGCGCTGTTTCGAGTACTCCACCAACATGGCCAGTGGCGATGACGCAGTTATCAGCGTTACAATACCACTTCTATGTCTCCTTGAGAAAACACTTAGGGCGATGTCTGGGTGCCGGGGCCTAAATGTGTGACAGTGGCCTGTTCCAGTGGTGGGTGACGTGAAGCCTGATTCTCTGCTATGACATGAAGACTGATTCTGCGCTGACATGAAGCCAGATTCTCTGCTATGGCATGAAGAGACTGATTCTCTGCTGACATGAAGCCAGATTCTTTGCTATGGCATGAAGAGACTGATTCTCTGCTGACGTGAAGCCAGATTCTCTGCTATGGGACCTCTGTCCAATTGATATTGGTTCATTTTTATTTTTTTAATTTTTATTTTAATTCATTTCCCTATCCACATTTGTTTGCAGGGGATTTACCTACATGTTGCTGCCCTCTAGCTCTTTCCTGGGCTGTTTTACAGCCTTTTTAGTGCCCAAAAGTTCGGGTCCCCATTGACTTCAATGGGGTTCGGGACGAAATTCGGATCGGGTTCGGATCCCGAACCCGAACATTTCCGGGAAGTTCGGCCGAACTTCTCGAACCCGAACATCCAGGTGTTCGCTCAACTCTAGTTATTATGTATTTAAGTCTTTTTTTTTCTTTTTGTCAAATATACTTTTCCACTGGATCAGATGGGTAATAATTACCTAAAATCTACTTTACTGTCAACATTATGGGTTCTATGAAGGTATGCTCCTTTAATGTTAAGGGGCTGAATATACCTCAAAAGAGGAGTCAGATCTTCCAGGTACTCAAAAAAGAAAATGCAGATATCCGGAACCTAGAGGAGCCTCAATAGGGATTGGAACTAATGTTCCATTTAAAGAACAAGCCCACTACATAGATCCTAGTCGCTATGTATTTCTGAAGGGAATGCTGCATGAAAATAAAGTCACGCTAGTTAACATTTATGCCCCTAATATCAAACAGATTCCGTGGCTCATCAAACTATTACAATCCCTACAGGATTTCAGGGAAGGTTTGTTGATATTAGGAGGGGATTTAAACGTAGCTCTTGACCACTCCCTGGACTCTACCTCAGCTGTGCCTAAATTTACGACTAAACAAATTGGCAAGCTGAAGAGAATGTTAGCTTCCCACCAAATCTCAGATACCTGGAGAATAGTCCACCCAGATA